>NC_067479.1:97643473-97951598 GCF_947179515.1 Apodemus sylvaticus
TCTTCCTTTCCAATTTGTATACTATTGACCTCCTTTTGCTGCCTGATTGCTCTGTCTAGGACTTCAAGTACTATATTGAATAGATAGGGAGAGAGTGGGCAGCCTTGTCTGGTCCCCAATTTTAGTGGGATTGCTTCAAGTTTCTCTCTGTTTAACTTGATGTTGGCTACCAGTTTTCAGTATATTGATTTCACTATGTTTAGGTATGGGCCTTGGATTCCCCATCTCGCCAAGACTTTTATCATGAAGGGATGCTGGATTTTGTCAAAAGCCTTTTCAGCATCTAATGAAATGACCGTGTGTTTTTTTTTTCCTTTAGTTTATGTAGTGGATTACATTGACAGATTTCCATTTATTGAACTGTCCCTGCATCCCTGGGATGAAGCCTACCTGATCATGGTGAATTATAGTTTTGATGCACTCTTGGATTCAGTTGGCCTGGATTTTGTTCAATATTTTTGCATCAATGTTCATGAGGGAGATTGGTCTGAAGTTCTCCTTCCTTGTTTGTTCTTTGTTTGGTTTAGGTATAAGCGTTATTGTGTCTTCATAGAATGAGTTAGGTAGTGTTCCTTGAGTTTCTATTTGGTGGAAAAATTTGAAGAGTATTGGTATTAACTCTTCTTTGAAGGTCTGATAGAATTCCCCACTAAACCCATCTGGTCCTGAGCTTTTTACTTATTTGTTTATTTTTCCACTTTAATACTTCTTTTAATTCGATATATTTTTATTTACATTTCAAATGATTTCCCCTTTTTTAGCCCCCCACTCCCGAAAGTCCCATAAGCCCCCTCCTTCCCCCTGATCTCCCACCCACCCCTTCCCACTTCCCTGTTCTGGTTTTGCTCTATACTGCTTCACTGAGTCTTTCCAGAACAAGGGGCCACTCCTCTGTTCTTCTTGTAGCTCATTGATGTGTGGATTACGTTTTGGGTATTCCAGTTTTATAGGTTAATATCCACTTATTAGTGAGTGCATACCATGATTGATCTTTTGAGACTGGGTTACCTCACTTAGTATGATGTTCTCCAGCTCCATCCATTTGCCTAAGAATTTCATGAATTCATTGTTTCTAATGGCTGAATAGTACTCCATTGTGTATATATACCACATTTTTTGCATCCACTCTTCTGTTGAGGGATACCTGGGTTCTTTCCAGCTTCTGGCTATTATAAATAGGGCTTCTATGAACATAGTAGAGCATGTATCCTTATTACATGGTGGGGAATCCACTGGGTATATGCCCAGGAGTGGTATAGCAGGATCTTCCGGAAGTGAGGTGCCCAGTTTTCTGAGGAACCGTCAGACTGATTTCCACAGTGGTTGTACCAATTTGTAACCCCACCAGCAGTGGAGGAGTGTTCCTCTTTCTCCACATCCTCGCCAACACCTGCTGTCTCCTGAATTTTTAATCTTAGCCATTCTGACTGGTGTAAGGTAAAATCTCAGGGTTGTTTTTATTTGCATTTCCCTAATGACTAATGAAGTAGAGCATTTTTTAAGATGCTTCTCCACCATCCGAAGTTCTTCAGGTGAAAATTCTTTGTTTAACTCTGTACCCCATTTTTTTAATAGGGTTATTTGGTTTTCTGGAGTCTAACTTCTTGAGTTCTTTATATCTATTGGATATTAGCCCTCTATTTGATGTAGGGTTGGTGAAGATCTTTTCCCAATTTGTTGGTTGCCAATTTGTCCTTTTGATGGTGTCCTTTGCCTTACAGAAACTTTGTAATTTTATGAGGTCCCATTTGTCAATTCTTGATCTTAGAGCATACTCTATTGGTGATCTGTTCAGAAACTTTCCCCCTGTACCGATGTCCTCAAGGGTCTTCCCCAGTTCCTTTTCTATTAACTTCAGAGTGTCTGGCTTTATGTGGAGGTCCTTGATCCATTTGGAGCTTAGTACAAGGAGACAAGGATGGATCAATTCGCATTCTTCTGCATGCTGACCTCCAGTTGAACCAGCACCATTTGTTGAAAAGGCTATCTTTTTTCCATTGGATGTTTTCAGCCCCTTTGTCGAAGATCAAGTGGCCATAGGTGTGTGGGTTCATTTCTGGATCTTCAATCCTATTCCACTGATCTGCCTGCCTGTCACTGTACCAATACCATGCAGTTTTTTAACACTATTGCTCTGTAGTATTGCTTGATATCAGGGATACTGATTCCCCCAGAATTTCTTTTGTTGTTGAGAATAGTTTTAGCTATCCTGGGTTTTTTGTTATTCCAGATGAATTTGAGAATTGCTCTTTCTAACTCTGAAGAATTGAGTTGGAATTTTGATGGGTATTGTGTTGAATATGTATATTGCTTTTGGCAAAATGGCCATTTTAACTATATTAATCCTGCCGATCCATGAGCATGGAAGGTTTTTCCATTTTTTGAGGTCTTCTTCCATTTCCTTCTTCAGAGTCTTGAAGTTCTTGTCACACAAATCTTTCACATGTTTGGTAAGAGTCACCCCAAGGTACTTTATACTGTTTGTGGCTATTGTGAAGGGTGTCATTTCCCTAATTTCTTTCTCAGCCTGGTTATCCTTTGAGTATAGGAAGGCTACTGATTTGCTTGAGTTGATTTTATAACCTGCCACTTTGCTGAAGTTGTTTATCAGCTGTAGGAGTTCTCTAGTAGAGTTTTTTTGGGTCACTTAGGTAGACTATCATATCATCTGCAAATAATGATAGTTTGACTTCTTCCTTTCCAATTTGTATCCCTTTGACCTCCTTATGTGGTCTAACTGCCCGAGCCAGTACCTCAAGTACAATATTGAAAAGATAAGGAGAAAGGGGGCAGCCCTGTCTAGTCCCTGATTTTAGTGGGATTGCTTCAAGTTTCTCTCCATTTCGTTTGATGCTGGCTACCGGTTTGCTGCATATTGCTTTAACTATGTTTAGTTATGGGCCTTAAATTCCTGTTCTTTCCAAGACTTTAATCATGAAAGGATGCTGAATTTTGTCAAATGCTTTTTCATCATGCAATGAAATGACCATGTGGTTTTTTTCTTTGAGTTTTTTTATGTAGTGGATTGCATTGATGGATTTCTGTATATTGAACCAACCCTGTATCCCTGGGATAAAGCCTACTTGATCGTGGTGGATGATCATTTTTATGTGTTCTTGGATTCGGTTGGCAAGAAGTTTTTTGAGTATTTTTGCATCGATGTTCATAAGGGAAATTGGTCTGAAGTTCTCTTTCTTTGTTGGATCTTTGTGTGGTTTTGGTATCAGTGTAATTGTGGCTTAGTAGAAGGAATTGGGTAGTGTTCCTTATGTTTCTATTTTGTGGAATAGTTTGAAGAGTATTGGTGTTAGGTCTTCTTTGAAGGTCTGATTGAATTCTGCACTGAAACCATCTGGTCCCGTGCTATTTTTGGTTGGAAGACTTTCTATGACCCCTATTTTTTTCTTTAGGGGTTATGGGACTGTTTAGATGATCTATTTGGTCCTGATTTAATTTTGGTATTTTGTTCCTGATTTAATTTTGGTATTTTGTATCTGTCTAGGAAATTGTACATTTCCTCCAGATTCTCCAGTTGTGTTGAGTATAGGCTTTTGTAGTAGGATCTGATGATTTTTTGGATTTCCTCAGTTTCTGTTGTTATATCCCCCTTTTCATTTCTAATTTTGTTAATTTGGATACTTTCTCTGTGCCCTTTGGTCAGTCTGGTTAAGGGTTTATCTATCTTGTTGATTTTCTCAAAGAACCAGCTCCTGGATTCATTGATTCTTTGTATGGTTCTCTTTCTTTCCACTTGATTGATTTCAACCCTGAGTTTGATGATTTCCTGTCTTCTACTCCTCCTGGGTGAATTGGCTTCTTTTTGTTCCAGGGCTTTCAAGTGTGTCGTTAAGCTTCTATTGTATGCTCTCTCCATTTTCTTTTTGGAGGCACTAAGGGCTATGAGTTTTCCTCTTAGCACTGCTTTCATTGTGTCCCAAAGATTTGGGTATGTTGTGCCTTCATTTTCATTAAATTCTAAAAAGTCTCTGATTTCTTTCTTTATTTCTTCTTTGGCCACAGTGTCATTGAGTAGAGTATTGTTAAGCCTCCATGCGTATGTGGGCTTTCTGTTGTTTTTGTTGCTATTGAAAACCACTCTTACTCCACAGTTATCTGATAGGAGGCATGGGATTAGTTCAATCTTCTTATATTTGTTGAGGTCTGTCTTGTGACCAATTATATGGCCGATTTTGGAGAAAGTACCATGAGGTGCTGAGAAAAAGATATATTCTTTTGCTTTAGGGTGAAATGTTCTATAAATATCAGTCAAATCCAATTGGTCCAAAGCTTCAATTGGTTTTACTGTGTCCCTGTTTATTTTCTGTTTTCCTGATTGGTCCATTAAGGAGAGTAGAGTGTTGAAGTCCCCCACAATTATTGTGTTAGGTGCAATGTGTGCTTTGAGCTTTAGTAAAGTTTCTTTTATTAATGAGGGTGCCCTTGCATTTGGCACATAGATGTTCAGAATTGAAAGTTCTTCTTGGTGGATTTTTCCTTTGACCAGCAAGAAGTGTCCTTCTGTGTCTCTTGATGACTTTAGGTTGAAAGTCAATTTTATCTGATATTAGAATGGCAACTCAAGCTCATTTCCTGAGACCATTGGCTTGTAAAATTGTCTTCCAGCCTTTTACTCTAAGGTAGTTTTTGTCTTTGACACTGAGGTGTGACTCCTGTATGCAGCAAAATGTAGGGTCCTATTTCCTTATCCAGTCTGTTAGTCTATGTCTTTTTAATGGGGAATTGAATCCATTGATGTTAAGAGATATTAAGGAATAGTGATTCTTACTTCCTGTCATTTTTGATGTTATTTTTATATTTGAGTGGTTATCTTCTTTTGGGTTTGATGAAGGAAGGTAACTATCTTGCTTTTTCCAGGGTGTAGTTTCCCTCCTTATATAGGAGTTTTCCTCCTATTATTCTTTGCAGAGCTGTGTTTGTGGAAAGATATTGTGTAAATTTGGTTTTGTCATGGAATATCTTGGTTTCTCCATCTATGGTGAATGAGAGTTTTACTGGGTATAGTAGTCTTGACTGACATTTGTGTTCTCTTAGAGTTTGCATGAGATCTGCCCAGGATCTTCTAGCTTTCATGGTCTCTGGTGAGAAGTCTGGTGTGATTCTGATAGGTCTTCCTTTATATGTTACTTGGCCTTTTTCTCTTACTGCCTTTAATATTCTTTCTTTGTTTAGTGCATTTGGGGTTTTGATTATTATGTGACGAGAGGTATTTCTGCTCAGGTCCAGACTGTTTGGAGTTCTGTGGGCTTCTTGTATATTCATGGGCATCTCTCTTTTTAAGTTGGGAAAGCTTTCTTCCATAATTTTGTTGAAGATAGTTGGTGGCCCTTTCAGTTGTAAATCTTCACTCTTATCTATACCTATAATCCTTAAGTTTGGTCTTCTCATTGTGTCCTGGATTTCCTGGATGTTCTGGGATACAAGCTTTTTGCATTTTGCATTTTCTTTGACTGTTGAGTCAATGGTTTCTATAGTATCTTCGGCATCTGAGATTCTTTCTTCCATCTCTTGTATTCTGTTGTTGATATTTGCATCTATGGCCCCTGATTTCTTCTCAAGGTTTTCTATCTCCAAAGTTGTCTCCCTTTGTGATTTATTAGTTGTTTCTACTTCTGTTTTTAGATCCAGGATGGTTTTGCTCAGTTCCATCATTTGTTTGTTTGCGTTTTCCTGTAATTCTTTAAGAGATTTTTGTGTTTCCTCTTTCATGACTTCTGCCTGTTGACTCAAGTTCTCCTGCATTTCTTTAAGTTTGTTTTGTGTTTCTTCTTTATTTATTTATTTTTGATGGGAGACTATTAATGACTGCTTCTATTTCCTCAGGACTTATGGGACTATTTACATGACTTATCTGATCCTGTTTTAATGTTGGCACCTGGTATGTATCTAGAAAGTTGTCCATTTCATCCAGATTTTCAAACCTTGTTGAGTATAAACTTTTGTAGTAGGATCTGATGATTTTTTGAATTTCCACAATTTCTGTTGTTATGTCTCTCTTTTCATTTCTGATTTTATTCATTTGGATACTGTCTCCATGCCCTCTGGTTAATCTGGCTAAGGGTTTATCTATCTTGTTGATTATTTCAAAGAACCAGATTCTTGTTTTGTTGATTCTTTGTATAGTTCATTTTGTTTCTGTTTGGTTAATTTCAGCCCTTAGTTGATTATTTCCTGTCATCTACTTCTCTTGGGGGTATTTGCTTCCTTTTGTTCTAGAGCTTTCAAGTGCACTGTCAAGCTGTTAGTGTCAGCTCTCTCCATTCTCTTTTTGGAGGCACTCAGAACTATGAGTTTTCCTCTTAGCACTGCTTTCATTGTGTCCCATAAATTTTGGTATGATGTGTCTTCATTTTCATTAAATTCTAAAAAGTATTTAATTTCTTTCTTTATTTCTTCCTTGACCAAGCTATTGTTGAGGAGAGCATTGTTCAAAGTCCATGTGTATGTGTGTTCTTCATTGCTTTTGTTTGAGCTTAAGACCAGTCTTAGGCCATGGTAATCTGATAAAATACATGGAATAATTTCAATATTTCTGTATCTGTTGAGGCCCATTTTATTAGCAATTATATGGTCAGTTTTGGAGAAGGTACCATGAGGTGCTGAGAAGAAGGTATATTCTTTTGCTTTAGTGTGGAATGTTCTATAAATATCTGTTAGATCCATTTGGTCCATAACTTCAGTTAGTTTCACTGTTTCTCTGTTTAGCTTCTGATTCCATGATTTGTCCATTTTTAGGAGTGGGGTGTTGAAATCTCCCACTATTATTGTGTAGGGTGCAATGTTTGCTTTGAGCTTTATTAAAGTTTCTTTTATGAATGTGGGTGCCCTTGTGTTTGGAACATAGATGCTCAGAATTAGGAGTTCATCTTGGTAGACTTTCCCTTTGACCAGTATGAAGTGTCCCTCCTTATATTTTTTGACAACTTTTGGTTGAAAGTCAATTTTATCCGATATAAGAATGACCACTCCAGCTTTTTTCTTGGGACCATTTGCTTGAAAAATTGTTTTCCAACCTTTGACTCTTAAATAGTGACTGTCTTTGTCACTGAGGTGGATTTCTTCTACGCAGAAAAACGTTGGGTCCTGTTTACACTTCCAGTCTGTTAGTCTATGTCTTTTTATAGGGGAATTGAGACCATTGATATTAAGAGATATTGAGGAAAAGTGATTGTTGCTTACTGTTACCTTCTTAGTTAAAGGTGAAATTATGGTTGTATATCTATCATCTATTTGGTTTGTTGAAAGATTACCTTATTGATTTTTCTACCATGTGGTTTGCTGCCTTGTGTTGGTACTTTCCGCCCATTATCCTTTCAGAGCTGGGTTTGTGGAAAGATATTGTGTAAATTTGCTTTTGTCATGGAATGTCTTGTTTTCTCCGTCTATGGTAATTGAAAGTTTTGCTGGGTATAGTAGTCTGGGCTGACATTTATGTTCTGTTAGGGGCTGTATGACATCTGCCCAGGCTCTTCTGGCTTTCATAGTCTCTGGTGAGAAATCTGATATAATTCTGAAAGGTCTGCCTTTATATGCTACTTGACTTTTTTCTCTCATCGCTTTTAATATTCTTTCTTTGTTTAGTGCATCTGATGTTTTGATTATTGTGTGACAGGAGGTATTTCTGCTCTGGTCCAATATGTTTGGAGTTCTGTAGGCTTCTTGTATATTCATGAGTATCTCTTTCTTTAGGTTAGGGAAGTTTTCATCTATAATTTTGTTGAAGATATTTACTGGGCCTTTAAGATGTAAATCCTCACTTTCTTCTATACCTATAATCCTTAAGTTTGGCCTTCTCATTGTGTCCTGTATTTCCCGTATGTTTTGTGTTACAAGCTTTTTACATTTTGCATTTTCTTTGATGGTTGAGTCAGTGTTTTCTATGGAATCGTCAGCATCTGAGATTCTTTCTTCTATCTCTTATATTCTGTTGTTGATGCTTGCATCTATGACTCCTGAATTCTTTCCAAGGTTTTCTATCTTCAGAAATGTCTCACTTTGTGATTTCTTCATTGATTCCATTTCCAGTTTTAGATCCTGGATAGTTTTGTTTAGTTCCTTCACTTGTTTGTTTGTTTTTTCCTGAGATTCTTTAAGGAATTTTTGTGTTTCCTCTTTAAGGGCTTCTACCTGTTGACCCATGTTCTCCTGTGTTTCATTTAGGGATTTTTGTGATTCCTCTTTAAGGGCTTCGCATGTTGACCCATGTTCTCCCATAATTCCCTATGGGTTTTTTTTTATTGCCTCTTTAAGGGCTTCTACCTGTTGACCCATGTTCTCCCATATTTCTTTAAGATATTTTTGTGTTTCCTCTTTAAGGGTTTCTAGTTTTTGATCCATATTCTCTTGAATTCTTTAAGGGATTTTTTGTGCTTATATCTGTTGACCCATGTTCTCCTGTATTTCTTTAAGGGAATTATTTATGTCCTTCTTGAAGTCCTCCATCAACAATATGAGATGTGATATTAAATCTAGCTCTTGCTTTTCTGATGTGATGGAGTATGCAGGATTTGCTGTTGTGGGAGAACTGGGCTCTGATGGTGCCATGTTTCCTTGGTTACTCTTGATAATGATCTTGAGGTTGCCTTTGGCCATTTAGTTATCTCTGGTGATAGCTGGTCTGCTGTCTCTATCTTCCCTGTCCTGCAGCCCTGCACTTCTGTACTCCTGGGATTCCCTTTCTCTCTAATGCCCTGCCAGCAGTTGGTTCTCCAGGAAGTATCAGGTGATGGGGTCTCTCCTGTGGCAGACTTGGCAAGGTTTGAATGCCCTGCAGGCTGCTATTTCTCAAATGTTCTGCTGCTGCCAGATTTTAAATGCTCTGCTGATGCTGGTTCTCGAATGCCTCCCTTCTATCAGTTTGAATGCACCTACTGCTGCCAGTTCTCGAATGACCTGCTCCTGCCAGTTCTCAAGTGCCCTGCTCCTGCCTGTTCTCTAGAGAGTATCAGGAAGTAGGCTCCTTCCTGTGTCAAAAGGGGCGCAGGTCTACCACATCAAACAGGGCAGTAGCAACAGAGGGGAAGGGGTAGAAGGGAAGGAAGGGGAGTGATGATCTGGAGGTTGCTGGGTAGTGAGCAGCTCTGGGCCTTTAGGGGTGCAGGATAGTTCTTACTGAATAATCTGCTCCTTCCAGTTCTCTAGAGAGTATCAGGAAGTGGGATCTTCCCCATGTCAGATGTGGCACAAGTCTCTGAAAGCAGGACTCCCTCTAAGCACAAGACTCCCTGCAGATCAGATGCTCCCTTGCAGGATATGTGCCCAGACAGCTGTATGGCTGCCCAGCTACTACATGCAGAAGGAACCCAGGTGGGCTGTGTCCTGAGAAATCTTTTACTCTGCTGTTCCCTGTGTACCTGCCTGAGCTGGCTGCTTGGTAACAGGAGCCAAGATGGTGGTGACCTCAGACCTCAGGGCTCCCTTTAGGTATCGTTTGCCTTAATGACTATACCACTGAGGGTCCTGTTCACAAAGTCCTTTCCTGTGCCTGTGTACTCAATTGTATTTTCTACTTTCTCTTCTATCAGACTCAGGGTGTTAAGTCATATATTGAGGTCCTGCCTTGATCCATTTGCAGTTGGGTTTTGTGCATGGTGAAATGCAAGAATCTGTTTTCATTTTTCTATATGCAGCTGTGCACCTATCCAGTTTATGTGCACCTATCCAGTTTGACTAGGACTATTTGTTCAAGATGATGTTATTTCTCTAGTGTGTACTTTTGGCCTCTTTGAAAAGCAATAAAGTGTTATTCCTGAATGTTCAGATTCTCAATTCTATTCCATTGGTCAATGTGTCTGTTTTATGCCAGCAACTGTGTAGGTGTTTTGTCATTTTTTGTTGTTATTGTTGTTTTGTTTTGTTTTGTTTTTAATCATAATATCTCTGTATGGCATAAATACCTCTAACATTTTACTTATTGTTCATGACTATTTTAGCCTGAGTTTCTTTATCTTTACACATGTAATTTAAGATTTTTTTCAATTTCTATAATCAAATAATTGTGTTAAATCTGTAGCAGGCCAATGATTGGACATATGAAGGTGACAGGATACAGCAAAGGACCATATAAATATTAACGGCATCACTTTACCACCCCTACCCCAGACATAGCCTTTATATTCCTGAGAACCCACATCTCTGCCAGCTGCAGCAAAGTGCACGGCCAGTGTTCCCACCCACTCTCTGCATGGGCCAGGTTATCCTCTAAGGAAGATTCAGTCTTTGGGTAGAAGCTGAATAGCTGTTCTGAGAGAGGGCCTGTTAGATAAATCTGCTATTATACTGCGGTCAGTGGTGGAGGGGACGTGAGATAACCAGTGTAAAGGGAAAGGGATTGTCTTGGCTTACAGTTTTGTTTCAGTCGATGTTGACTGGCCTTACTGCAAGAAAGTCTGATAGGACTCCAGGTGTATAGTCATATCAAATGGGTATAGCAATCAAACACTTACTGAGAACAAAAAATGAAGAAGCTTGCTTTTAAATAATGATGTGGTGTTTATGTAATTTAACATTTATTAAAGATGAAAGATAATTTGCAGACTAATGAAATAGACATATTTTCTGATTTTTTTCATAAATCATTATATCTTGGCTGAACATTCAATGCTGCAGGGTACAGAGAATCTTCAGTGTCTTTTAGAATTGTTCAATATTCTAATTTTATAGTATTCTAGACCAAGAATGATGCTTGACATAATTACATTGCATAGAATGACAGGAGTATGTTTAGGACTATTAAGAAGTGATTAGAAATTCTGCCATAATCTCAAGCCAACATTCACGATTTTTTAAGAGTGAAACTTAGGTCAGAAACAAACAGAAGTTTTTGGTTTCAAACACTGCAACACTTTACAGACTGACACTTACATTCTAAGGAACAATGGCAGGAAAATACTGAGTCTTTGTTTTTTCATAATTAAGTCATGTTTTATTAGAGTGGAAAATTTTGATTGTACAGTAAAAATATTACAATTCACAACACATAATATTTTGGATCTGAGCTGAGGTGTTTCAGAGAGCCCTTGCTGATGTTGCACAGGATGGCAACACTATCCTGTTGAGTGAGCAGTGCTCAGTGTGTAGTGTGTTTGGAAGCAAGACTGTGGAGGGCTCCTTCAGTGCATCATGGGAAAGGGCTGCCAGCAACACCTCAGATTCATCACACGAGCTTGATTTTGAATTAACTTTTGGTCATTGAATGTTCAGAAATCTTTCAGTGTTGTTAAACTGTTTATGGTCCCCTCTCTTTAGTTATGCAACCCCATATGTGATCACAACTCACCATTAAAGCAGTTAGGTTCTAAAGCACAGAAGAAGCCCTCTGAGAAACATAAAGTCTAGAACGGCATCTTAGGACACCAAAGACAGCCTCTCCCTTCAGGCAAGCAATGGCTGAGGCAATCAAGATGCTAGGTCCTCTGTGGACTTACAGGTTGCCAGGGACAGAGCTGAGGCATTTCATGCACAACTGGTTGCAGCCTGTGATCTTTTGAAATGGAGCAACATGACCAAATGGCCTCTCTTTCCAGTCCAGCTGGCCTTCTCTATGGATTACCCCAAGGAAAACCTGGCCCTACACCAACAAGCCCCAATTCCTTAGGCAGAACTCTGATTTTCACAAGAAAATGTGTGTGTGGGCACAGTCCACAAGGCCCAGCATCTACTTCTTAGCTAGCTGATAGTCCTGATAGAGTTCCATGAAAGGCCAGATGACATCAGAGCAGGACAGTCCCTCTCAGGCCCTTTGTCCTGACACTGGGCTTACGCACCAAAGGCAGGAGGAGCACTCTCAGCCCTAGCTTAGTGGGCTCTGGCAGAAGCGTAAAAATCCTGCCAAATAAATTAAGCTCTTTCCACTGGTGAATGCCGATCCTGGGTTGTTCTTCTGGTTCTTATTATAGTATGCTCGGGAAAGCCACACGCATCTCTACTCTGAAGTTTTGGAATCTAAGAGATGCTCTAAAATTTGAAATTATTTGATTGCCAACATGATGTTACAAGCAGAGATTTCCACACAGTGAAACATTGTTTTGTCCATAAAATTATTGAGATTATTATAGAGGCTACTTGCAGGCTCTTTGTATATGATGGACTGAAACATGGCAGTAACTCTTGTGTTTAAACTGGCCTCCCATCTTCAAGATAGCCTATCATGTATGTACAAATATTCCAAACTCCAAGCACTCTCTACTTATGTGTTTTGGATAAGAGATAACCCAACCTGCAGTAGTCCATAGGTCTTCAACTCTTCAAGTTTCCATTGTACCTTCATGACCTCTCAACTGTCCGATGAGAAAGGCAGCTTGGTTCCTAATTTACCGAGGAGAGGATGATGGCCAAGAAGGCCATGCGACTGATCTGCCCCTGGACCGCCAGCCCCGCCTGCATGAGAACAACCCTGAGGAAAGCTTTCAAAGCAAAGCAAATGACCTGCAGGAGCTAGAAAACCTGTATAGAATCTGGGCTCTGTGTTTGAAGCCCATCTCTATGTCCGTAGCCCAAGCATCTACTGGTGCATGCTTAGTGACTCACAGCTGTGAGTCAGACACAGTCACATTTTTGTGTGTAATGAGTCCAAGTCTTGCTCCTTGTCTCACTCTGCTTTTCATTTGATTGTCAACATGATGCTACAAGCAGGCATTTCCGCACCATGAAAACCGTTGCAAAAGCTCATAACGTCTGAGCTCTGTTCTCACCTTTAGTGTGGAGATGATGGAAGTGTGGTGTGATTCAGTGAGACAGGAGCACGGCTCTCTAGCTCAAGTGTCCTGCGCCCAAGCTCGCCATGCCAGCGCTAATGTCTAAGGCCTGCAGGAGGGGCTTCGGCAGCTGGAGCACATGGCTAGCCCAGCACCACAGAGGGTGGTTGCCCTGGCAATCTGAGCAACCCTTTGAAGCTGATTCTTTGGCAGGAAGGAGGCTGGCTGCAGTCTAGACAATGTGGATACTTCATTGAAAACAGATGCCCAATGCCAGAGTGTCCTTTCCTGTCCTCACCAGGCTCCCAGGCCTTTGTGAGAATCCCCCAGGCAATGCAGGCCAGATGGGACAAGGGATGCAAAGAGCTCTTGGTGGCGTGGCTGGAGGCTGTGGACTGCTGGCCTCAGTGTTTGGGAGTCCACCCCTTGCTTCTCCTGATCCTGAAGAACCCACCACCAAAACAAGTTCCTTCACTGCATGGTGTCCCTCATAAAGTGAACATAATAATAAGATAGTAAAAGAATTCAGTCGTTCAGAGTACAACCTTCTATCATTAGTAAACCAACTTTGGTCAAAGTCAGTGGCATTACCTTGCCTTACCACCTCCTGTCTCCACTCACATGGATTTGCTTAAAGAAATCTAAGGGCAGCGGTAAGGGGGAAACTAGGCCCAGACTCAGGGAGCATTGGTACTGGGGCAGATGAACATGGCCAGCTGTGCTTGAAGAAGACTTTCTGTAAGCAGTCAAGACCAAAGCCTTCTGAGCTGGGCATTAAAATCCAAGGTACCTTTGCAAGGTTAAATCAATGTACTAAGTCTTACCATACTCTTGGGAGTCCCCCTTTCCCCAGCCCAAAGCAAAGTTGTCTAGTTTCAAAGGAAGACCTTTCCATGGTAGTCTTTGGCCATGAAGGAGAGGCAAGGAGAGGACCCAAAGTCAAAACCTTCTGCTCTATTGTATATCACCCTCATCAGGCCCTTGGAGATAACTATGGCCTTACAGTCTAAGCCTTCCAGCTTTCCATAATGCCCTCATATCTGACCTATGCTAAAGAAAGGAGGAGGCTCCCCACCTTGCTTCCTCCTTAAGCCTTGCTCATCCTTGGAGGCGACAGCATGTCCAGGTTCCACATAACCACCGTGGTACACTCCTGTGAATTTGCATACCTGGCACATGCACAGGTACAAACAAGTACACACATATACACATTGCCACACATACACAGTGTGCATACACACATACATACTTCTCCTTAACACATACTTCTGAAGTGTTGTGATTGAGTTTGCCTCCGTAAGAGTCGTATACATGTGGTGAGCCTAGGTCTCTGAAAGCCCAGATGGGAATGGCTGGCCGCCTTCTACCTTCTCCTATTGATGGGACCACAGTCTGTGATTTGATAACAGCTGGGTTTGGAGCTGTCTGCTTTCAAGACTGGCATGGGTCTTAGATTCAGTGATGGTCACATACTTGGCCTCCTTCATCCGCTTCATCCTCACCACTAGTCAGTCCCCCTGTGTCTTCTTCTTATTTCCCTAGCAGGGCTTAGCAACTGTGTGCTTCAAAGGCAGCATCTCATAGGTACTTCTCCAAGTTCTGACTGTGGAGCAGACGATTCTGTGTGCCAGGGTTGTGCTGGGGTGTGTTTAGCATATCAACACCAACTCAGATCTGCCCACCCATGCACCCATCCACCCGTCCATTTCTCATGTGCCTCTGAAGCCCTTTGAAGAGTCAAGAGAATCCAAGTACTAAGAGCATATTGGTCCTAGCCCAATTGGGTTCTCCAAGGAGTGGACACAAGGGCAGAGTTAGTGCAAATCTCTCCTGAGGTTTTACCAGAAAAGATGAGGATAGGACCCAGACAGGAAAATGTCTCTGCCAGGTATGAAGTTCTCAGGAGTTGCATTAACTATTAAGAGAGTTTGAATTTTGTAACAGCAGCTATGCCTGACCACTACCTTTAACTACATGAATCTTGAAGGTGAGGCTCTACGGGGACCAGAGCATGGTGAAGATTTAGAGGGCTCTGGTGCTAGAAGGTCAGAGCTAGAGGCTTCATAATGAGTGGGAGGCACCCAGGAGGGTAAGAGGAGAACTCCCGGGCAAGACTCAGTACATTCATGTCAGAAGATGACTACCATAGCAAGGGCTTAGAGCTGCAGCTGCAGGGACATTGGAAACTTGGACCCCAGTCCCTTCCAGGAGTCTGCCAGGAGCTTCCCTGACCAGCCCTTACTATTTCTAAAGTCAGAGAGAGTCCTGATGCTCTTCCAGTTTCACCCCCTCTCCATCCCTATCGTCATTTGGTGAGCGAGACCAGGATATTCTGGCCCTACGATGGGGCTCTTATTTCTTGTAAACAGTCTTGCTTCCCAGAGTAGCTGGAGGATGCTCATGGTGCAGGCAGAGCTGGTGACAGGGTAAATCACCAATCCAACCCAAACCACTCTTCACACAAAGCAGGAAGAGCTATTGTTTGGGATTTTTGTTTTGTTTTGTTTTGTTTTGTTTTATAAACTTCAGGCACGGAACGAAAATTGGGGCTGGTTTGTTCACATTACCCACTGCAAGACCCTGTGCTCAGCTTCTATAGGCCCAATTCACAGGCAAATGAGACAGAACATTGGCCAGAGGTACAGAGGATAGGCCCAGCTGTGCCCCAGTAACAGCTTTGATGACAATAACTTAGGCTGCTCTAGGAATCAGGGGTTCATGTGAAGGCAAACCCCCAAATCCTCCTCATCTCCTTGCCTGGGATGTTGTCCAGCTGTTCCCCAGCTGTTACCTGGGACAGGTCTGCCTTGGCGTCTCTCTCCAGCGCACCTCAGCTTTAGCTATTACTGCTTGCCTCTTCTGATTCAGACCTTGTAGTGCCCCACCAAGGGAGGTCAAGAATTAGTCTTAAATTAGAATGTCTTTTATTGCAAAGTATAAACTTTGAGTCTAGTAGGTCAAATAAAGGACCCGTTCCATTAAACTCTCCTTTAGAAGCTGGTTTCTATTTTTTGAGGCAAAACCATCTGAAAACAGCCCGGTTCCTTGACTTTCACTGCTCAGAAGCAAGGAAGGAACCTGGCAACTTTTCCATCTCAAGTGAGACCTGTTAACGTGCACCTTAGGTGAGAAGGCTGGGGTGAGCTGAGACCCTGCAGATCTAACAAGCTCCGAGGTGATACCTATACTGCTGCCCCAAAAGTCATATATTTGCTAGGGTAGAGGATCTCACCAGAATCTGCTATCCAAGAGGGCTTCTGCTACCAAAAGGACATAGTTAGTGGGGCTCCTGGTAGAGCCACCAGAGGTCCCCTGGCTGGATTACTCTAGAGAAAGCCTAGAAGATCATAACCCACACATCAGGACAGGGTCACAATGGGAAGGAATGCCAGGCTTCAGGCCTTCCCAGATTACAGGAGACTGATTCAGAGTTGAGAGCCACAGAGAGAGGATTGAAAGAGCAGAGTAGAGCCAATGGAGGCCTAACACTTAAGTCAAAAGGATAAAAGGAGACCACAGAGGAAATAGAAGAACCATGTTGGGGGCTACAGCGAAAAGCTGAGGAGGAAGTGTTACCACATGGCCAAGGGGAGTAAAGTCTGCATGGTCCTCCAGTGTGACCATGGTGGCCATGCCAGCTGAAGGCTGGAAAAGGCTCCCTGGCTGGATTCAAACACAAGATACTGACTGGAGCTGAAGAACTTACCTGGGAGCATGGACTAGAAGCCAATGACAAGAGAGGTAGACATGGCCTGTGAGGCAAATTTGGGGTCTTTGTAAGAAAAAGAGCAAGAAAGGATCAGTGACAGGGAAGGGAAAGCAAAGAAGGTGACATGAAAACACTGGATCGCCAAGGACAAAGCCTAGAAGATAAATGGGAAGAACATGGACAGAGAAATGGCATGTATTCAGAGGGGAGGATCTGGGGGGTTGGTGGTCCCTGGATGGCTGCAAGGAGGGCAGTAAGGGACCAGCTAAGGGTGAATAAGAACTCTGGGACTCTAATGATACTGGTGACACATACCCTTAGTCTGACTTTTCTCCAACAGTACTAAACACTCCACACATCCACAATAACAAGGAAATTAGCTGGCCAGTAGTTGGCTTGATTATTTCCAAGAGACTGAAGCTCTGGAGGGTGAAACAGTAGAGACCTGTGGGAGGTGACTGCAGTGGTGGTATGGGGTCTGAGAAACTGGAGAAAGAACAGGAAGTGAAGAAGAGGGCCTAACTCAGAAATAGAGAACTGGTCTAGCATGCATGAGGGCCCATGTTCTATCCACAGCACTGAAAAACAAAACAGCCAATCACATATCTAATGAGGGTCTGATCTTCAGAAAGTGTAATGCAATCTTACACCCCAATAATAAAAATCTGACAGCCCAATTAAAAATTTGGCAAGACTGTTAAATATATATTTCTCTAATGAAGAGACACAAATGGTCAATATGCATATAAAAAGATGCTGGTTGGGTTGATCATTAAAGAAATGCAAATCAAAACCACAGTCAGGGATGCTGTGCCACATCCATGAGGGTGGTTAGGATGAAACAGCCCATAGCCAGGGCTGGAGCCTCACTCGCTGCTGGGGGGGATGGGGGCACTGTAAAATGAAACACTTGGGAAGTTCCTCAAAAACTTTAACACACTCTATGATTCTGCTCTGTGCCTGAGGGAACCGTGTCCACACCCATCTTACACATGAGTGTGTGGAGCAGCATCGCTCAGAACAGATAAACAAAAGGCGGCATCGCCCCATATGTCCACGAAGGGCTGTGTGGCTGGACCAGTGTTGGCTCGTCCACAGCTGTGATGTGGAAGTGCCGATACGAGCTCCCACACGGAGGAGTTTTGGAAACTAAGAGCCAAACACTAGCTCGCCGATTGGACTCTAAGTCATAGCAGCCAAACAGACACAGACTAAATATGCGTTTCCTTCCCTGTGGCCAGTCCAAAACAGCCAAAGCACAGAAACAGAAACAGACTTGAGAGTACCGGGGGTGGCAGGCAAGAGGCTGAAGAAGCATCACTTAATGCTTGGGGGTGCGGGATCTGAGGGGAGGTGAGAAAGCTCAATGGCTAGCGAGCAGGTGGCTGCCCACTGTGAGACGTTAAATGTACTTGGTATTTTTAAATAGCTTCTGCTCATTTCTCCTCTATTTTAAAAGTCACATCTTCAGGTTAGGCTTTAAAGGGTCTCAAGGACTTTCAAAGTCATTGTGGGGTCACAGTTATCTCCAGCATCCAAGTTCCCTAAGACAGAGTGACCAGGAACAAGGCAATGTGTCTGCACAAAGGAAAATTCTAGGTCCAGCCCATGCATTCCTGGGACATGATTGGTACATTAAGTGTAAGGAGCCGGCTGGGTAGATAGGACACACTGGTAAGTGATGAATTCCCTCTGCCTTAAGTTTACTGACTACTTGGGAGATGAAAGAGACAACGAACAAAGATTCAGAGCCCCTGCCTCTGAACCTGCCAATGGTCCTGAGCCCAAGAGAGTTTTAGCAATCGGTTTTCACTGGAACACTAACATCCCTAGCCAGGGCAGCAACAGTTACATCTGTTAGGAACTCTCTGGTGTGAGGTGAGGGCTCAGGCTGGCCTCTGTCCCTTCTCACAGTCTGGGAGTAAAGTACAGTTCCCTGCCCTCCGTTGTGTCACTAGCAACAAGAGAAGTGATTTTTTTTCAGTTAGTATTCACATTCGCAACCTGGCATGAAAATACCAGGCTACAGAGCTTCTGGGAGAAATGTCCCAGACGCTGTGCTTGTTGCTAAGCACAGGGAGACTTGAAGTGTTCGTGGTTCCCCACTCTTGGAGCCTGGCAGGTAGCAGCATCCCTGTTGTCTCATGTTGCACATAGATCCAGATGCTTCTGTCTTCTGAGCCATCAGCAGAACCTCTTCCGGCCCCTTGAGCCTTCTGCCCTCACTTTGTAAGGGTATCTTGTGCCCAGACGGGCAGAAATCACACATGGTACGTTCTCATTCGGGCTTTCAGCCTGATGGAAGAAAATATCAGGCACGCCACGTCCAAGAGCAGCCAAGTATGTTTCAAAGCTGGTGGGGCTTTGAAAGGGACCAAATACATAACACAGAATGGATATTCGATGCATCCTAAAGGGCTGTCACAGCTCACATCCCCACCGGGTCAGTTCTGAGCTGTGGGAGAGCAGACTCTGGACTCTGGGGAAGATCACTTCTGCAGAACACAGTGATGAGAGAAGCCTAAGTGGGAGCCCTGGCACAGTCTGTCTGTCACTCAGGCGGCCCCACCCGGTCCTGACCATGCTGCAGCCGCAGAACAGAAGAGTCATCAAAGAAGACATGGAGGGGCGCTCAAAGAGAGAAAGTACCAGGGCTAACTTTCTATGTTAACTTTGCCTGACATGGAATAGTTGCTGCAGCTTCCCCATGAGACACCCTGTCATCATGCTCGGTGACAGAATTTCCAAGCTGAAATTCTTCTTCAGGTCTCTTCTTGGTTTTCATCTTGACAATGAGGCCTAGGAATAAGAAATGATTTGTCAACGAAGCTAGACCACAACTCTGTGTTACTGCTCAGGCCATTTCATATGTATCGACACGCTTCCCCCCCCCCACACACACCCCAGCTTCCAAGCCACAAAACTCAAGGATGCTGAGAGGAAGAAGATCTGTATACAGGGTGATAGTAGACACCAGCAGCACTGGGAAATGCTCATCTAGGAGGAAAGGGAAACTGTCCCTGTGTCCGTCCCTAAGCATGTCTTGGGTTTGAGAGTAGGAAGTGACTGGCATGTTGTATCCGGCCATCTGAGGTCTCTGTCTCCTGTCTGTGCCTGTGTGTCTGTCTCTGTCTCTATGTCTCTCTGTCTTTCTGTCTGTCTCTGTCTGTCTGTCTGTCTCTGTCTTTGTCTCTCTTTCGATCATTCTGTGTGTATGTATACTCATGAGCGTGCGCGCCTTGTGTGCGTAGGTGTGTGCGTGGGTGCATGCGTGGGTGCGTGTGTGCATGCGTGCATGTGTGTGTGTGTGTGTGTGTGTGTGTGTGTGTGTGTGTGTAGTGTGCATGCACCATGGTGCACTCAAGCAGGTCAGAGGACCTCAGTTGTTTGTCCTCACCTTCTGCCTTGTTCGAGATAGGCTCTTTTATTCACCACAGCATGTGCCAGGCTAGCTGACCCCTGCCTCACCAGCTTCTGTCTCTGCCTCCTCTCTCCCTATTGGAAGAGCAGGATTACAGACATAGGCACTATTGTGTCTTTTACATAGGTTCTGGGCATCCAAACTTAGTCAGGTCATCAGACCTGGGCAGCAAATGCCCCAACCTGAGCCATCTCCTCTCTCCTCTCAGAGACTCTTCACTCTCCTGCGGAAAGGTGGTAACAGCAGGGCCGGAGTTGTGAGTAAGAGAAGGGCTTCTAATATGGTGCCGAGCCAGCATGTAAACCTACTGCTCATCATTAATTATCCTAAGGCAGGGCTGGAGGGCTGGAGGAATGCGACTGTGTTTCCTGGGAGACAAGGTCCAAACGATGATTGTTCCCTCGTCTTCTTCCCCTCTGTGGGCTCCCACTGCGACACAGAAGCTCAAAATGACCCTGCAGACACCCAAACCTCCCAGGTCTGGGCAAGAACAGCCAGCTGGCTACCAGGGTGTTTTTCCATGCGGCCAGGGGCCCGTGGTGCTTGTTCTGGCCGGTGTTGACTCAGTGCTACAGGGCTCTGGCCCGCGTTATTTTGAGATCCAGCTTCATGATGGACGGATGTGACAGCTTTGTTCTCTCGGTCCCTTTGATTTGTGAATCCCCCTTTGTGGCTTGTGGGAGATGCACAGCTCCTGCTGTTTCTGGGCTCCAGTGTCCACTTGGCTGGGCAGGCCTGGCTGTCTGCAGCAGGGTGGCCGACAGCGGGTGGGCAGAGCATCAGGGCCCTGGAGGACTGAGCAGCCTTGGTTTGGGCAACTCAGACTGTACTTCCAAGCTGCATGCTGTATGTGCTGACTGGGTGGTCGGGGAAGAATGATAACTGCCTATGCAGAGCTAGTTATGAATGGCCAGATCACAAACCACAGGGCCGGACAAGGGCTGCCCTGCTGTGCCTGGGCCCAGGGCCCAAAATTCTTTGAAGTATCTGTGAAGTCCTTGGGGGGCCGTACCCCAGAGAAACCCCTTGGCACTGGTGTGAATGATAGAGCCAGTCCTTGGGAAAGAGTTCGGGACCTGAGAAGACTTGACCAACCAGAAAAGACTCCAAGCCAGTCAAGCAAGATCTATGAGACCTGGTTGATGGTGTTTAAGTACTCCATGCTTCCGAAATGAAATGAAAGTGTCTAAGAATCAAAGAACTTGTTATATGCCCCAGGCTTGTTCCGATGGTCCTAAGGTTGGGAGACAGTGCTGAGGCTCAGCTTATAAACTGCAATCATAACACTCCTCTGAGATTTAGATATAAGCAAACTACAACCCAGAGATGTGTCTGGCTTTGCATATACTGGATGCCCATGGCCTTCTGTGCGAGTGCACACACACACACACACACACACACACACACACACAGTAGCCTTTGGCCAGTTTCTATGCCTCACTTCACACTGTGCAGGTCAGTAATGGCTAGAGCAGCTTCTTGTACTCACCAGAGATGGGGACTCGCGGGGCCAGCAAGGACTCCATGTAACGGGAGCCTGTAGCCATGGAATCTGACTACAATACCTAGGGATGCACAACTCATATTAGCTTCATGTTGCTCGGATGAGCAATAACACCATGGAGACCACGGATCTTCTCAGTGCAGATGAACTATAGACTCTCCACCCACCTCTCCTAGCAGATGGCAGTCTCAAGAGGTCCACTCTTCAAATGGCCTTGGCAAGGGACAGTACAACCCCCTGACACCATGATAGAAGGGTTACAGGGAGGTCTCTGGGAAGCCAGTGCTTATAACTGTTCCTTAGCCTCTTCATCTAGGGGGCCTGGGCCTACTCTCTGATTCTGCCAGGAACCATAGCTAGCCAGGTACCAGGGGTCCCACTCATCACCCCAACTCTGCCAGCTTTGATCCTCTAGCTCTCAACCTTTCTGTCAGACAGAGTTCAGAGGGCAATAATAGTAACTGAGTGCTTGTAAACTGCTTGGAGCTCAAAGGAGAAAGCGTGTCGCACAAGTGTGAAATGTTATTTCTGGCACAGGCTGGTGAATGGAATGGAAATTCACCAGCAGAAAAGTACAAACACGGAGGGAGCCATTTGTCAGCTCCTCTCCACAAATCGGCATAGGCATGTCTTCCCGCATCGGGCACATCCCAGGTCAGTCAAAGGGCTGGAGGAGAGTCAGATGACCACAAACACAGGAGCCCCACTTCCTGACATCAGCCTTCCACAGAAAACTAATGAGCTCCCCTTTCTGATATCAGCCTTGTAACTGAAGACTAGCTTCCTTGCATACGTTCTGCAGAATGCCCGTGGACAACCCATGCTCAGCAGTCCAAGTTCTGAACAGCCTGCTCAGCCACAGGAGAAGCTTTCTGGAGAGCGTAACACAGGACTGAAACCCACTGCTGCAGCAGCCCGAAGGAGCCAGCACAGCACACCAGGCAGATGGAACCAGGAACACAGGCAAAGCAAAGACCAGCAGAGGAGAGAAACTAAGCGCTCAGTGGCTCAGGTTCATAGAAATACTCTGGGAAGGAAACATATTTGAAATATTTGGAATATCACCTACCCCTCCCTGTCTTCAGAATAATCGTCAGTAAGTAAACCAAAAGATACAGTTGAGGCAATCTTCCAACACTCAGGACAGAAAGACCAGGAAGAAATCCATACTAAATATCACTCAGAGGTTCTTTTAGGATGGATGGGAACAATACAATATCACATTTAAAATGTGAGGGATGCAGTAAAAGTCAAGATCATGGAAAAGTACCATTTCCCATCTGCCAATATCGCAGGCATCTATGAAAAAAACTTGCTGGAACCATGTTGTTGTTAGAATTGGAATTCTAAAACTTGGAATCAGACAGAACGGCAGTAGAAGTGAAGATTTGTGGCACATGAAATTATCCAAGACTCCCTGGGAGACAGGGTAGACAAAAATGTATTCACCAACACATAAAATGTAATATAGGATATCAATCTTCTCCCAATTCATTCAGATGTCATAATAGTCTCCCTGACTGACTACTGAGCTTGTAGACAAATTATTAGATTCTGACTTGGGCACACTTCAGAATTTACTGTAAGTATTATAACCCGATGGAGATGGTGGGGGAGCTACGGAGACACAATAGAGTCGGCAGTGGTGGGAGGTGCTCGTCGTAGGGGAATTATTGTTAGCCGGGCTTGATGGTAGTAAGGTGTCAGTGGTTGGAAAGGTTGGCAGCTATGATTGTGAGGGTAAAGGTCATCAGAGAGAAAGTGCTAGATGGTTGATGGTAGAGGAGGTGGTGGTGGAAGAGGTGGGGGGGGGAGGATGAAATGACAAAAGAAGGAAAGGAGATGGTGGAAGAGGAGATGATTTGTGTGGTAGAGTTAATGATACGACAGGAGACTGGGGTTGTGTGACTGATGAAAGAAAGGTTGGTGTCTCAGGCAAGGGGCAGGATGAAGGCTGTATTGCACTCAGAGATTACAGTGTGGAGGTGGAGGTAACAGAGGAGATGAGGGTGCTGGGGATTGTGGGGGATAGGTGGAGGTGGCAGTGATAGAGATGATGAGACCTCAGCACCCCAGAGAAAAGTGGTATCGAGTATGGCAAAAGAGTCCAGACAAGTGAACCCAAGAGCAGGAAGCAGCATGCCAGCACTCGCAGACAGCCCCATAGTGTGGCTTGTGTTTTTGGCTCTCTGGTCTCCTTCTGCCCTGGCTTTTTTCCCAAGGCTTGTTTCCAAACACCTAATCCCTTCACTGAGGTGTCCATCATTTAGAATAATTACCTTTTCTGCCAACATTAAATAAAGCTAGCTTCTAGTCCCCACAACCAAGAAAACTGACTGTCAAAGAGCTTTCTTACCTTGGGTAACAGCAGGAAAGGTAGGCTGGAGGGAACCCAGCCAACAGGTCATGATAGAGAAGGCTGACTGAACCACAAAACTTCAAACTATCCAGAAGCAAAATAGAAAGGCCCAGTGTGTTAAGGGACATCACAGAAGAAACAGGTGTGCTGCTGACATTGATGTAACTGTGGATTAAAACTCAAAGCAGTCAAATGCCACCTTTGCCCTTCCAGTTAGCAAAATCCCGTAAATGGTACCGAGTATTCAAAGGATGATGCAGCAGTGATGAAGAGCTCTCTCTTTTCTTAGTTGATCAATTAATTTATTCACTTTATATCCAGATCATGGGCCCCCTCTCCTCCCAGCTCCCCCTCACACGGCCCCTCCCTCCATCTCCCATCCCCTTTTCCTCCACAGGGGAAGCCCCCTGGGTGCCAACCCTCCATGGCACACCCAGTCACTGCAGAAACAGACATATCCTCTCCCACTGAGGCCAGACAAGGCAGCCCAGTTAGAAGAACAGGACCCACAGGAAGGGCTCTCTTAAAAACCCTTTCTCTTTTACTAAGTAGCAAAAAAGAGGCACTACAGAGATGGGGAAACTTAGGATATTCCTAGTATTTTAAATGGAGACTTCTGTCTACTTAAAAAGTTATTTCTTAGCCGGGAATGGTAAGACATGCTGGTAATTCTAGCACTTAGAAAGCTGAGGGGTAAAAGGTCACAAGTTCAAGCCTATACAGTATTCAGACTGAGTACTAGGCCAGCCAAGGTCATGGTAATTATGGTGCCTCAAAAGCAAAAGCAAAACTACTTCTTATATAATGATACCAGTAGGATCTAGTAGAGATTACTGGATTACTAGTGACAGAACCCAAGATATATATAATCTAAATATCACTAACAGGGGGGCATTTACTTTCAAAATAAAAAAACCACAACACAACAAAAAGAGAAAAAAATGTCAAGAGCACCAAAAAATGTTAAATTGAAACCGGTTCAGTGATGAACAAGACCCCTTGGTTTATTCTTTAAGGAGGAAAAGCCATTATAAATACATGATTCAACTTCTCATAAATTACTTTTTAATTGCAAAGAGGTGTCTCCCTGTGCGCTTCTGTTATGCACCCCTCAACAGTAACCCTGCTCAGGAGCCCGCTTCACCTTTTATCCTCTTGGAAAATCCACGAGTAAACAGGAATTGACAAGGACAAGAATGATCTCCAGGGATGCCTCATGTGTAGTGAATCACGGTGAGCCTGCATAAGGAGCCCTGCTGGGCGCGGCTGAGCCTTGAGCTGTGTCCTACAAGGTCCTCTGTGGGGAGGTCGAGGAAGGCAGGAGGAGGAGGTGCGAAGACTCCCTCTGTGTTGGGGCCTCTGGAAACCAAACTATGCTGAGAGGAGAAAACCTTCAAAGAGTAACAGCCATCTTGTTTAGAAACTGCCCCAGTTCCTTAATGTTCCATCAGAAAAGTGAAACTGGCCAGAAAGAAAGTCCCCATGCCCTGAGCTAGGAGCCACAGGCAGACGAAAGGTGTGCATATGATTTGTAATCAATACGCCAAGCTGCACTATGTCCCGATGGGATTGCTGGCGTTCCTTTGACATA
The DNA here is from genome assembly GCF_947179515.1 of Apodemus sylvaticus. NCBI lineage: Eukaryota > Metazoa > Chordata > Mammalia > Rodentia > Muridae > Apodemus > Apodemus sylvaticus. The sequence goes on from NC_067479.1 coordinate 97,668,771, forward strand.
TAGAGTCAAAGTAAATGGCGGCTATAAACACTATTTCAGGGATTCAGACGCTCCTGATACATTTCATCAAGGAAGCAAAAGACATGCAAGCATGTAAGTCAGAGACTCACAAACCCGCAGTGGAACATACTCCCTGCACAGCAGAGGCAGGATGCGGTGCTCATGCCAAGAGCTCTCTTGAAGGCTGAACGGAGGTCCCTGAGAAGTGGCAGGCTGGCATGAAATGGAGTTCAGAAGGCACCTGTGCGTAGCTGAGTGAGCTGCGCCTGGGAACTATGTGTTCTAAAAACAGAGGTGAGACATTCCCCCAAGGAGTGTTCGGCACATTAAATGGAATGGTGCATTTGTTTTCCAGGGCACACCTAACGATGCCTTACAGCTTAAGCAGCAGAAAGTTCTGTCTCACTATTCTGAGGGCTAAAGTTCAAGGTCAAGGCTTGAACTGAGCAGGCTTGGCCCCTCAGAGGGCTGTGAGTAGGAATCGGATGTAGACCTCATCTTCAGCTTCCTCCAGTTACAGGCACAGGCCGTCTCCACACACACTTCCCATCTTGAGTGCGTCTCTGCTGATTTTGCCTTTCGGCAAGGGTATTTGATCTCTTGGGTATGGCACCCACTCAAGCAACAACTTAACTGCAGCTCCATCAATGCCTCCCTGCCTTCTTAGGGTGCTAGGATTAGGGCCTCAACGAGGAAATTTAGAGTTGTCATTAATACGCTACATTTAAATCCAGACGAAGTGGAGTGTATCAAGTGTCTGGCACGGCATAGCTTCTCGGTGAATGGTGGTCATCTTTGTCTATGAAGTCCCATCTCGACGACATCTGGGCTTGAAGAACAGAAAATAGGACATAAGCTCACTTGCCATGGGTGGCTTCCCCAGGCTGAGGGTTACCCACTTCCTTTCCCTCACTGAAGCCCTTGTTCAGAGCTTTGGCCATTGGGCAACAGTGCCTCCCTGGAGCTCCAGAGCCCCCTACATCTGCTGGTAAGCTGATACCCTCCTGACTGATACCTGCTCCCATTGAAGATCATGTCAAGTCTCTCCTCGTGCTCCCAGGCTCTGGTTATTAGGCACGGATAGGCTGCTCCACACCTTTTACAGGGTCCAGGTGAACATCTTCAGTGGCGATGTGAACGATACAGCAATGTAGGAACTGCAGCTTCAGTCGAAAAGCTATCACAGGTTTACTTAACGTGGCTGCCACCTCATTATTCCCTGCTAGGCAGAATGGACGTCGTTGGACACCCCTTTTTTGCTGTCTCTCAAGAGTTGGTGAGTGATATGGAGCACTTGTTTCTCATACCGTTCTGCCTCAAATCTGACACATCCGATCGTTGCTGACAAGAATAAAAATTAGTGATTGCCACCAGTTGTGCAAGTAACTAATTAGTCAGTACACAGCCTTGAGGGAAAGAATGCCGTGGAACTTAGTGAAAGCAGGGTCCCTCGGGTCTCACCTTGCTGTTGCTATCTTACTATTGCTGTCTCTGTCTCCATCTCTCTCCTCATCCTCCATGTGAGCTTTTTGCTACTTCCTCTCTTCCAGCAAGCCTCCTTCTGTGCCTTTAACCCTTCTGGTGTCCGTGAGTAGCAAGTGTTATGTGTATGTAGTCCCATGTTGGGTCTCACATGACCCACATAACAACTTAATTTCCCCTGCCCAGAACTATCCTAGAGGATGACCACTGTGACAGGTGGGCACTCTCAGGAGACTTAGAAACCAAATTGGGAAAAAAAACTGACACAACATTTTAATCACAATAATCATGAGAAAGCTAAAGCCCATTCAAATGTCTACCCATAACCCACCACACAGCCATCGCTTCCTGAGATGTGTCCTGTCATACACAAAGCTGCCCTGTGTCTTCAGTGGGCACCAACCCAAAAGCCCACAGGCCACGGCACCATGTACTTGGCACAGTTGGTGATCCAGATCATGTGAAAGCAGCTGCTTCATGTTCAAAAAGGCCACGAAGGTAAACACGGGCAGAGGGGACCAAGCTCAGTCCTCCCGGGACATCTCAACGAGGTCTCGGCACCTGTCCCCAAAGCAGAATGTAAGGACTCTGGATCCGGGATTCGGGCTCAGGAAGCCCGGGAGGGAATCCTCAGCTCCTTACCTGTGTGACTTGGAGCAGTTCATTAACCTCAGAGCATACCTCTGAATCTTCAAAAGTGGAGTAAGGATGCCCCCACCCCCACCTTTGAACAGGATGGAGGAAGCTGACTGTATAGTTGCTGAGAGCCAAGGCTGCATGCAAGCTGTTACTCTACAGCATGTTACTTCAGGGTACTGGCCTCTCAATGACCAAGTGACAGCTGGAATCACTGAACACCAAGAGGTGCTCTTTGCCCACACAATATTCAGTTAGAGATAGTTTATGATTACCTATCCCATTCATTTACGGACACCCCAGCCTGAAGTCCCAGCCTCTGCTGTGGTGGTATCTGAAGATGGGGCTTTGGAAAGATGATTAGGCTTAGATGAGGTCAAGAGAAATTCTGGAAAGGTTGGGGTATGGAATGTCATGGAAATTCTGTAAACCCAGCCCTCGAGAGACTGAGGCAGGAAATCATCTGGTACCTCCTTTCTTTACCACTCCATATGTGAGGACATATGGAGAAGGTGGCTGGCTGCAAGGCAAGAGAGCCCTCAGCAGACTCCAGCTAACCTGGTCCTTAGACTCCCACTCCCGCTCTTTAGAACTGTAAGGAAATAAAGGTCTGTTGCTTAAGCTATTCCTCCATTACTAGCACTTTGTGATAGTGCCCAAGCTGACGAACACAGGTTTTTAAAAAAGAAAAAGTATTTCAATTACATACTGAGCATGCACTGAATACTTCATATAACCTTCTGCTTGATTAAAACGCTTTAAGAAAAATGCAATTTTTTTCAAGAATATCTAGGAGAGGAACCAAAAATAGCTAGTTTCAAATCCCATAGATGATCTGTCTAATGTGGTAGCCACAAATGACATATGGTTACTGAGCACATGAAATATGGCGAGTCCAAATTGAGATGTGTTATATTTTGTAAATTATACAATGGAGTCCAAGGACCACAAAATAATAATGTAAAATTGATTGTTTTTTTTTATATTGATTGCATGGTGAAATATTATTTTGGGTTAAATAACACAAAATTGAAATTAATGTCACCTGGTTTTCCTTTTTCTAATGTGGCTATGAGGAAATATAAAATTACACATTTGGCTTTTCCCATGGCTTGCCATTTATTTCTATTGGACAGCGCTGGTCTAGAATCTGAAGCAAAGGTAGACTGTGCGGCTTGGAGTCAATCAGATCTGCCCTCCAAGCCCAACTCTGTGCTTACTAGCATTGTCAACAAGGACAAACAACTTAACCCCTGTTATCTCCAGCATTACCTTGCAGCACAGGGGCTGTATTTCACAGAGCTGGACTGACAATTACGTAGAATTAGGCATACAGAACGCCTAGCTGGAGTTTGCTCCCCAGAAACTCAGTGGCCAATCACTTCCACGCCCCAGTTAGTAGGAAAAGAAAACCATGCTGTCAACACTCCCTTAATCAGCACCAGCTGTGAGGCTGGTAGCTTTGCAAAGACTCTGCAAACGCAGCCAACAGGAAGGAGGCAAGCCACATAAAGTCCCCTCTCACTGCTCACAAAGTTTATGGTTTGAAGGCAACAGCTTTATTTGAATTCATCTGCTTTGGTTTCTGTAGAGCTCAGTCTAGAATGTGGACCATGACTTGACTCAGTAAGAAACTGGGAGGGAGGAATCAACCTGGATGCCCTGCCGTTTTGTCCTAAGTCTGAGCTGCACAGAACTTTCTCTGCTCATGTCTGCTCCACTCACGGAGGAACTCCACAACAGCTGTCCCATCTCTCAGGTCATGGGCCTGGCTGCGCTTATGAAGTAGGTCCAGACACTGCATATTGTGATATGACCATAGAGATTTGCCCTTTGGAGATCAGCAGGCTCTGTAAAGCTGCCTCTCTAAATATAACATAATTGGGAAACGTCACAGATGGTGACGAGGAAGAAAAAAAAGAAGAGGAGGAAGAGGGAGGAGGAAGAGGAAGAAGAAAAGGAAGGAAAGAAGGAGGAGGAGGAAGAAGGAGGAGGAGCAGGAGGAGAAGCAAGAGGAGGAGGAGAAGAGGAAGAAGAAGAAGAGGAGGAGGAGGAGTCAAATGCAGGTTCTTCTGCCTACAAGGCAAGTGCTTTCCTCAGCCCTATGAATCCTGTGTCTCACCCTGGAGAGAATGGTGACATCTTGTCATACACAGACATTAATATTATGGTCCATTCAGGGTGAAGGGATTGCTAACATACAGGCTTGTCTCACAAACCAGTCGTAACTGTGGATGGAGTCAGGAGGCCCTTGATCCCATAGCATAGGCATCGATTGATCCTTGGAGGTATTCTAAAGACTTGTATTTTTACATCACAGTCTCAGAGGGCCAGAGAAAGTAGGAAGTGTCCCAGTGAAGTGAGTGAGTTACAAGCAGGACACAGAAGGATTGGGAAGGCTTTCCCTTCTTTTCTTTAGGTCAGTGCCAGGGATCCCATCCAGGGTCTTGAACATCTTGAACGTGATAGGCAAAGGCTCCACACATACAAACACATAGGGGTGTATAATAAGAAAATTCAACCTGAGAAGAAAATGGTTGCCTGGGCGGTCTTTAAACATTGGATGCTGTGCAGGCAAAGACAGCTCTGACCTCACGCTGCCACTCTTTAGACAGAGAACGATCAGTGGACAGGCTTTGTGGGGCAGAGATGCTTCTCATAGCAAGAGTGCAGCCATCATCTGTCCACTCACTCTTCCTACTCCTAAAAGGAATCCAAAGGTCAAATGGATGAAAAGGATTTCCCTAAATACTCCAATTTTGCTAGCCTATGGGGTCTGTGCCCCTAAGGTATCTAGCACCACTGTGCTCAGCTGTGAAGACAGATCTCCATCCCTGGACTTCACAGGACAATTGCAGCTGCTACCTACCAGCACCAGGGTGACCTCACCAGTGTCAGGGTGCCTGTCTCTCTCTTCTATGGTACCCATGGGGTGGCACTCCCTCAGTCACACAGGCATGCTAGTCAAGTTAGAAGAATGGTGACAGCCTCTTTCCTTTTCTGTATCCTTGCTGACTGACCTGAGACTCTTTGACCATCAGGCACAGGGAGCTCCCAGATCAGCCCTCTTCCCATCGCTCATGCTCACGAAAGAACAAGAGCAAAGGAAGATGAACCCAGGATATGGAAGGGAGCAGGGTGAGTCTGGTCTGAGACTAGGACTCCACAGGAAGTCCTTGTTGCAGCAGGGGCCCTGAAAAGGATGCCCCCTTGAGGTCAATAGCACATGCTACCTCCTGCCTGGAAGCCATTATTTTTTTCCAGGTCCTCCTGGGCCCTGGAAAAGGAAAGCCCTTCCCAATGGGCTTCTGTTTGGGCAGAGAGGGAGGGGCTCAGTGTTGTTCAGTTCCAATTGCCTTTAGGGAGTTGGAAAAAGTGAATCAGCTGTAATTCTCTGAACCCAGGATCACCGGCATGAACTTAGCAGAGACAGCAAGGCACCCTCCTTAGTCACCCTGTTCCCATGGGCCCATCCTGGGAAATACAGGACACTCACATGGCGTGGCACGGCCTGGCATGGTATTCCAGAATTTTCCAGGGCTGTGGACCTGTCTGCTAGGAAGCAACCGCTGCTGGCAGAACTGTTCAAGCCCCACTTAGCCTAGGCTACATCTCAAAAGTTTTCATAACCCTTAGCAAAAGAGGAGATTCACAAAACACCTCATGGTCTCCCTCAGATCACAGGCTACTCCCAGATGAGCAACACTCAGTATGCGGGATGCTCAGATTTCCTGTAGGAGACTAAGATCCTCGAAGCATGTCCTTGAGAACCCTACACATCTCATGTTGGGCTTAAAACCAGTGCAGGATTTTTCCCTGTCCAGTCAGTCGCGTTAGGGCAATGGGAGGCCTGTGATTGGACAGGGAAAAGGGAGGCGGAGCTAAGAGTCACAGAGAGAGGGAGTGTCTCAGAGTAGGAGAGGAGGGAAGATGGCTGTGGACCTGTCCCTGAGTGGTGTTTTCCAGCCACAAGTAGCTATGATTTCACAAGGTTAGAAATATTGGGATAAAGCTTTTATCATTATCAATTCGCTCTGAAATTATTGTATTGGCATCTTGTAAATTGTGATATTATTGATACATAAATCTGATTGGTTAATTAAGCATTAAGAGTCTTGATCCTACCAGGGTACTGGGTATTATGATGTGGTAGCTGACCGTGGGGTGCGTAGTAGCGAGAGGAACTCGAGAGCCCCTGCCAGAGAGGTGGCGGGTGGGAGCCCTGTGGTCCGGTGTGGCCAGAGAGTTAATGCTGTGAAGAGTTGGCAGGTTCATTTTTTAATATTCCCTGCAACAAAAAAAAAAAAAAAAAAAAAAAAACTATACAACAGTAGGTCACTTTAGTATTCTTTATGACATCCAAAGTTACAAAACACACTAGGGGACCAACAAAAAATGACTGCCCTGTTAGCTTACTACATGTCTTCAGTCACTACGTGTAATCTCAGAAAAAATGTTACAATCACCTGAAAATATGTCCTTGCATTTTAGAAAAATAGATATAACATGGAGACATGAAAATAGGCAATTTGGTAAGCACAGTTGTGTGAAGGAGCCAATACAGCCTCGGGGAGAGTAAAGGGTAACTGGCGTCAACGGAAGTCACCTTTGTGTAAGAGGAGTGAGGGTTGTATAAGATCTGTTTCCAGTTAGTGTTTTCTCAACTGTCTCTTTGGATGTGTGTGTCCAATAATTAGGTTAACATTCTACTAAGTTGATTTAGGCTAAACTCAAGAGGTAGCATTTCTGTGCCTGTCTGAGGGACCCATGAGAGGTATCAGAGATGATTCCCTTCAGGCTGTCATGTTGATGGGTCTTGATGGCACTTGAAGACTCATAACTCACTGAAGCTGCTAAGGAAGAAGGGGCTGGCTGGTCTCTGAGGAGGAACACTCTTGGCATGAGGGTGTTCCTTCACACTGGCTTTCCTGCAGAGGATCAGGGGCCTAAAGGTAAACAGGATGACGCCACTGGTTGTAGATTCTCCTTGCCCAGTGATCTCTGAAGCCTGACCATTGTTCCCCAGGGCACTATCGGCAGAAAAGGATCATAATTCTAGTGCCCTAATGACAGAACTCATAGATGAGTGGACTGAGACTAGACTAGGAAGATTATATTCTCTGTCCTGGTCTTATTCACAGAATACCCACAGTGTTCTTCCCTGAGGGAGATGCAAGAGGAGACTTGAGTTCAAGAACGCAGTCATCTGAGGGTAGGTACCCCTGGATTTGAGTCCCGATGCCCTCAGCCCCCTTTCCATCCACTCCCTATAGTCTGGCGGCCACATCCCCCCTCCCTGGATAGTAGACGGGAGTGCAGGGCTGCCTATGAGAACATGAACTGACGTTGATTATCTTTTGGGATGACAAGGTCTCCCATGGCCACACAACTAGAAGACGACTGGCAAATCCCATGAAAGGACTAGCTCCAGACTCACCCACACAGGCCTGGCACTCAGAGTTTCCTGTCTGCTTTTCATGGCTTGGTCTGGGTTTTCATTTTATTCCTGGCTCTGTCTTGATTTGACAGAGAGTTTGAAATCATCAAAGTGTGTGACTCTGAGCACACTCGCCATAGGTTCCTGCAAGGCCCTCCTTTGTTTCAGTCTCTTTTTCCTTTGTAATAATAGTCCTGTCCCCAGCCCCTCCTCGATAGTCCTGATGATGTTCTTAAAGCCGTTCCTGCAGACACATATCACTATATTACATATGTACCAACTCCTAGCTTCCTCTAGAGCATTGACATGAGTACTTCATTCTCGTTCCTGACATTTGCACTGTGGGTATTCCATTCTATGGATTTTGAAAAGGACACAGAGCCAAACACAGAGTCATTCCATTTCTGTGTGAGAAATGCATTTCAAGGTTGCTGGCAGATGCCTGGAACCTCAGCTCTCTGAAGGTACCTAACACTTTCAGAGGCAACACACTATTATCAGACAGGAAACCTCTGCTTGAGCCTTCCACCTACAAATTTAATTGCTCTTTCCATCTTAACTAAGCACTAAGCAGGCACTGCAGCTACAGCCCTTGCACTCTGAGGTGTGATGTCACAACCAGCACAGATTTATTTTCTCTTCTTCAGCATATTGTGGGTAGAAAGATCTGTTCTTATGATAAATCTTAGCAAATTCAGCATGTGATTTTTTTTCCTTCTTCAGTTTGATATATTTAAATAAAGATACTTCATTAGCATCCCCAATTTACTAACATCTCAGTTCTTTTATTTGGGGGCCATTTTAAATTAAATAAAGGCTACTTGCTATTGAAATAGCTGATCTAATAGCTAAGGGGACATAGCGTCTAGGTGCCTAGCAGCCAGGTAGTATATAAGGCATAGATATACTGGACAAAAGGATGAATTATGTCCCATAAATAAGGAGAATGCAAGATCTCATCATGCTTTGTATGACTTATGACTTAGAAAGTACTTACATTTGAAATTTTTCCATTCATTTTTTTGGATCAGTTGGCCTAATAACTAAAGTTTTCTAATGGGAGACCATATATACACAGATCATCTACTGAATATCTCACAGGAGTACCGTTCCGTTCATTCCACAAGCTTAATAATTCTTTCATGAGACTTCCTTTTGGCCATTCTACCTCTCCCTGCCTCTAGAAATGACTTTTTTTTATCTTTATGATTTTTACCTTATCTTACAGTTTATTAAATAAATGCTAATTATTTTATTTAAAGTATACTTAAAGTCCATCCCCATTGTGATGTAAGCCAACTTTTTGCTTTCGAACTGTGTTCCGTTGTAGGGTTATACCAGAGTTGGTTCACCCACTGGACTGTGGAAGGCTACATACTCAGGGCTGTGGATAGAGTTGCTATGAACATTCTGAGCTTTAGTGTGAAGGGAAGTTTTCAGCTCACCCAAGTAAGTTCCTAAGAGTAAGATTTCTGCATCTGTGAGGCTGTGTTCGATTTTCTAAGAAATGTCCAGGCTGTCGTTTGCCAAGGTGAATGTACTGATTTGTACTTGCAACAATAAATAACTAATGATTCAATTATTAATACCTGTAATAACTCTCATTCTTCACCACATCTTTACCAGCATAGGATATTGTTGGTTAATCTTTTGGATTTGTTGTTTGTTTTTTATTTTAGCAATTCTATTGGTTTAGAACATCATCTCATTTTGCTTTCAATTTCCATCTTTAAATGACTCATTATACTGAGCCTTGCTCCATGTATTGAGTTAGTTTCCAGCCATATTTCTTTCTCAGTAAAGTGTCTTCTGATCCTGTTTGCCTGCCTGTTTCTGACGCCCAACTGCACACCTAATAATTTGTGTTGAGGAAATACAGCAACTCTGTGCAGCCAGACTTACTTCTCAAGCTTACTTACTTCCCAATCTCCCCCTTTTCATCTTGCACTTTTCTTTTAGAAAGTCTCCCTAGAAACTTCATAGTTTTATATTTTCCCTGTGAGTTGAATCCTTTTTATGTTTACATCTGAATAGCTGATATAGAAATGAATGTTCTTTTTTGCGCTTGTGGATAATTGTCTTAAGACTATGTTTTCTTTACTGAATCATCTTTGTGCATTTTCAAAATCAATTGTCTCTGTGTTTGTGGATTTCTGGATTCTCCCTCTATGTTGTCTTGATGTGAAAGCCAAGCTATTTTGGTTACTGAAGCTTTGTAGGTTTTTAAATAAGTCATTTAAATTTGTTCTTTGGCATGGTCTTTTGGTTATTCTAGTTCCTCTGAATTTTAATATCAATGTTACAATTGATTTACATTTTTCCAAAATAAGACCCCATTAGCTTTCTGTTGGCTCTGAATTAGTTTATATCAGCCGAGGAGGAAGGGATGACATAATTCTGACTTTCCTGATCCGTGGAGGTTGGCTGCCAGTCCTTTGGATCTTTCCTCTCTCTGTGTCATCGCTTTGCAGTCACTAGGGTCAGAACTTTTGCATTCTGTGGAGATCGCAGACCTTGGGGAGAAAACCCCAGTTTCTATTGTTGGGTTGTCAAAGTTCTTTCAAAATTTTATGTCACTCTCAACTTTGGCCAGAGAAGCTTTTGGGTTTTTTGCTTGCTTGCTTGCTTGCTTGCTTGCTTGCTTGGTTTTGTTTGCTTTGTAGTGGCCAGCAGTCAATGCAGAGACTCATAACTGGCCAAGGTGCTGAGTATGATGAACTGTGAGTGATCAGCTATGGATGAGTCATCTGCATCTACTCCCTACAGCCAAAGCTGGGGGACACTGAAGAAGAGGCAGCAGAAAGGATGCAAGAGCTGGCAGCTGAGGAGGGAAGCTGTGAAATGCCGACTTCTGGACATGGCATGGCTGTGGTCCACATCAGTTCACAGCAGGTGTGGTTACCTGCACAAGACCTGCACAGGATCAAGCCAATCAAACTTCCAGTATTGATGGGACATCAACTTCCTGCATGGACGCCTGAGGGCCCACCCTTGGTTGCAGAGTCATTGGTAGTTGATGACTTCTGAAGAAGGAGACTGTAGGTTGCCTATGCCCTGGCTAACTTAAGGCACCATACTCATACAGAAGCCTAACTGAACTCTAAGAATTGTTAAGGACATAAAAATGGAAGACATAAGGTTAGGAAGAAGACAAGCAGACAAGCGTGGTGGTGATGGAGGGATATGATCAAAAATTGTATAAATTGTATAAAATTGTAAAAACATTGTATAAATGTATGAAGTTTTAAAGAATAAAATAATATTAAAAGAAAATATGCATACATTGTGAAATATGGAGTTGATTTAATATTGTTTGTCTATGTTATTATTAATTAGAGTAATTATATACACTAGACCTCTTCCATTTCTTTTATCTAACTCTAATTGTCTTTTTATATAAAAATGGACTAGTTGTTTGTGTCATCCAAACTTTTCCAAATAAGTTAATAACCAATTGTTTAATTCACCAAAAATCTTCCAGATTTGGAACACTAACATGATTAGATTAGATTAATTTTCTATATATGGGTCTGAGTAGCTATTTACTCCAAAACCGTCTGACCTAATTATGTAGCCAAGGATAGCCTTGAACTTCCAGTCCTCTGTATCTGCCTTTTGAGTTCTGGCACTACAAGCAAACTCAGTCAGAACTGTTTTAATGTTGGTGCTAATGGCCAAGCCTGGCTAGACTTGCCTTGTCTAAGGGATGTCCAGATAGTTGTTCACATATTATGTCGACATGTGCCAGTGAAGACATTAGCATCTACATTGTTGAGCTAAGTGAAGCAGATGGTCCTCCCCATGTAGATGGGTAGTATACAACCCACTGTAGCTCTAAACAGAAAGGAGAGAAAAGAATGGAAATTTCATTCTCTCTGCTTGACAGAGAATATCAGTCTGGTCATGCTCATAATGTTGGAATTCTTGATTATTAGCTTCTGGACTGTGACGACTGAACTCCTGAATGCAACATCTGAACTATATCACTGCATTCTCTGGTCTCCAGTTTGCATGGAAAGCCAGCATAACCAGCTGAGAACATTCCTATTATTTACATAAATACCAATTCATATGTGTCTGTGTGTCTGTATATCTGTGTATATGTATGTATGTATGGATGGATGGATGTATGGATGTATGGATAGATGTACATATGTATTCTAGCCTCTCTATTTTTTTCCTCCCTTAGTTCTGGTGAATATTGACTAATACAATGACTCTTTATCATTTCTAAGTCCCTTTCTATTAGTGCCGTCTGATTTTCTGCACTTTCCTAATGAGTATTAATTCAGTCATGTTACTGGACATTCCTGTAAGTTCTTGTATGTTTGTTTTATCTTGCTTTCTTCCATTCTGACGTTGTTAGCTGTCAGATCTTCAATTTGAATGAACACCCAAGCATTTCAGGGAAGCTTGCCACATGAGAGACAGGTACCTAAAGAAGCAGAGGCAATGCAAGAAGAGAAAAAAAATCCAAAAACACTCTTAAATTTTGTAGACACATTGGAGGGGGAAAAGTCTTTCTCCCCAATACATTAAGATATAACAATAAAAGATAGTCAAGAAGAATTAATGCAAACAAATATATAGGAATTGAGTAGGTGTCTAGGCATTACTTAAAGCTTACTTCCAGTGGCTTCGGGTTTAGCTCAGTGACAGAATGCTGGGCTTGTGTGCATGAGGTTGTGAGTTCCATTCTTGTCAGACATTAAACAAGAAAGAAGTATTGGGAAGGAGAGAAGGAAGAGTGGATGGGTGGAAGGGAGGAAGCAAGGAAGGAAGGAAGAAGGAAGGAAGGAAAGAAGGACAATGAAACTTAAGAAGTAAGAGATGGAAAATATGAAAGAAGAAGGAGAAACTAAAGGAGGCAAATCCATCCAAAAGACTTAAAATATGAGACAAAGTTCTAGAGAAATGGATTAGGAAAAATGGGAAGAGAATGGGCATGATAAAAAAAAAAAGAAAAATAAGAGAACAAAAAGGGATCTTGAATGTAATGGATGCTTCTTTTTTTTTCGTGTTTATTTCTTTTTTTTAATTTTTTTATTTGATATAATTTATTTACATTTCAAATGATTTCCCTTTTCTAGCCCCCCAACTCCCCGAAAGTCCCGTAAGCCCCCTTCTCTTCCCCTGTCCTCCCACCCACCCCTTCCCACTTCCCCGTTCTGGTTTTGCCGAATACTGTTTCACTGAGTCTTTCCAGAACCAGGGGCCACTCCTCCTTTCTTCTTGTACCTCATTTGATGTGTGGATTATGTTTTGGGTATTCCAGTTTTCTAGGTTAATATCCACTTATTAGTGAGTGCATACCATGATTCACCTTTTGAGTCTGGGTTACCTCACTTAGTATGATATTCTCTAGCTCCATCCATTTGCCTAAGAATTTCATGAATTCATTGTTTCTAATGGCTGAATAGTACTCCATTGTGTAGATATACCACATTTTTTGCATCCACTCTTCTGTTGAGGGATACCTGGGTTCTTTCCAGCATCTGGCAATTGTAAATAGGGCTTCTATGAACATAGTAGAGCATGTATCCTTATTACATGGTGGGAAGTCTTCTGGGTATATGCCCAGGAGTGGTATAGCAGGATCTTCTGGAAGTGAGGTGCCCAGTTTTCGGAGGAACCACCAGACTGCTTGTAATGGATGCTTCTAAATAAAAGGTCTATCCGTGGTCCAGCAAAATGGATAGAGAAAAAGACACATTTAGAACATATCAGTGCTGAAGACTCAGGACATGAGGAAGCAAAAGAAGATTCGAAACACTATGTGGCTTCAAAACAAAGCAAAAGGGAAGACACACAGAGGAGAAGGGAAAATCCAGAGGATATTGAACTTCCCAGACGCCAGGCTGCTTTCAAAGAGCAATAGCATCTGAGTGGTGAGAAAAAGTGTTGTGGAGAAGAAGTGAGCCAAAATGGAGCCTTGGGAACCAACAAAAAGCAGACAAAACTCACAGAGCACAAGTCAAGACAGTGATGGGTAAGGTCCTGGCCTGGATAGAGGCCGCTCTGAAGACAGTGACCACTGGCAGAATTAGACAGGCAATGGATATAGCAAGACCTGTACTCTTGCATCTCCTTTTAAATAGGACCTGCTAGGATAAAACTCTAGGAGGAAAAATAGGAAGGAAAATGTGCCAAACATCCCAATAAACACAATTGCAGAAAGCATCTCCAGAGTCTTCATCTCCTCCCTCAGTCTACCTAGGCCACAGGATGACTCTCTCTGTGGAGACTTGGCAGGGTACCAGTTTCTTCCTCCTCGGATCAGCCTGCCCTGTCACTTTATGTGAGCAACTTGGACACAGGACCACTACTGACAGGGCCAGGAACCCCCTGATCTCAGAGGCTCTGCTCTCTTTCCAGGTTTACGGAGCTTAGGCAGGCTTCCCCTCTCTGTAGCTCACAGGGACTCTACTGTGTGTTTCTACCTCAGGCTCTCACCATCTTGGACCCCTTAGGAGATAGGAGGTGTGAAGACCTCAGCATCTGATAATGGTCTTGAGCAGGACAGGAAAGTTGATGTAAATTCCATTTGCATCTCTACTGCCAAGAGCTTCCTCACACTGGGAAACTCCAGGAAGGGAACTTCAGCTTTTACTGCCATATTCTTCCTCCCAAGGAGGTAAGTTTTGGTTCTGTGACCTGGGATTCTACAGGCAGCTATCACTCCTACCCAGACACCTGACACAATCTACCTTGGCCATCCCCAGTCGCCTCTTGTCCTATACTCCCTGCCAGAGTCCATCCCATGCTTCCTACATCCAACGATTCTTTCCATCCCATGGTGTCATTACAGTACAGGCTCTGGAAACTTCTTGCCTGGAACACTATGACAGGTCCCCCTACATTGAAGTTGCTTCTCAAAGATTTCTCTGGACTTAAACTTGACCGAAACTTGTACTCTTGGTGCCCTCAACACTAGGTTAAACTCCAGGCATGGTCCACCTTTTCTCTTGCCTCTCTTGTCACAGCCGAACCAGTATCCCAAGAATATCACACAATTCCCGGCATATACATCTATTTGTCATTCTCCTCTCTGCTGCCTGCCTCTGGCTGGACTATCTGCTCATTTCTGTATACCTGGGTCTACCTACATCTCCAGGGTGTGGAGCATTGTTAACCTCTTCAGGCATCCATATATACTGGCCTTGTAGTTGATCATGAAGACCAGGGAGTTCCTGAAAAGGCAATGGGTATGAATGAGAATGTCTGCACACACCCTTCCCATGCCAGTCTAAGTAGAAGTGATCCCTTTAGCCTTGTCCATTTTCTCCTTCTTTCCTGTAGTGGCTACCTGTTGAGGTGTCTATGAGCCTCAGTAACTGACACGCCTCCTGATTGCCCGAGTCCATCAAAGTGATGTACACACCCCTCACCAAGTTTAGGAAGGCCCCAAAGGGGCCTGATTTTGTTTTCTCTCTCTCCTCTCCCTCTCTCCCTCCCTCTCCTTCTCTCTCTTGTCCCCCCACCTCCTCCTGCTCCATAGCTCTGCAGCCCACACAAGAACAGTTCACACACTCTTCCGTACCTCTCCCATCCTGCACTTACCTTTGCAGAGCAGGTGATTCTGCCTGACTGTGTGATCTTAGTTCTAGCCTCCCACCTTCCCTGGATCCCTTGTTGCCAAAAAAACACCTTGTTAGTTTATCTTCTGTACAGACTTACTGTCTTGGTTCTGACCAGTCGACCAGCTCTGGTCAGGTAGTAAAGTAAAGCCTACAGCTCATTCCTCTAAGAGCTACAGCTGATGCTGGCAGGGGTTGGAGGAAATCCCAGTCCAGTAACACACACCCACACATACACTACCTCCCACCCCAGCCCCTACAAACACTCCACTTTCTCTACCCTCTGTCTTGGCTCTTATGAACAAGGTATCTCAGTGGTGTCAATTCTTGGCCAGAGATGGCCTGAACGCCTGTTCTGTGGCTGGACCTGGGAGTATGTCCTCAGAGTGGCCCCACGGGCTCCTCTCTGCTCTGGAGCAGTCTCAGCCAAAAATACAGATGCCATAGTCACTCACATGCCTCGTCAGACGCAGATCAGCCTGGCTCCACCATAAAACCTAACTAGGCACATAAAAGCCTCCTGCCGGCATGCCAGGTGCCTCTGCAGGCTCCAGAGAGGCGCAGATCAGCCCCCAAAATGCTAAGGGTCTGGGACACAGTGGCACCACAGCTTCACAACTGACTACTCAGCATAGACAGAAGAAGTCACAGTAAGCTGTGGGCAGACAGTTTGAATGACACCATCTGGCTGGCCTCTCTCACTGAGAGGGAAAGACCCAGCATCTCTGACAGTGAGATAAAGAAGCATGTCAGAACCTCAGCACAACCTGCAAGGTCTGGGCTGCAAGGGTGCAGACACTACCCTCTGCTCACAGACTTGCAACTCATCCAACATCATACAGCAGGCCAGGCTGGGTTACTACCCTTAACTGTTGACGGGTGGTGACAGCTGCTTGGCCTCCCTGCATCCCTCCATAGACCAGTCTAAGGGAACCACCCTGGGTTCCCTTCTCCAATGAGATGAGAGGGTCATTATCTCCTGAATCCCTGCTTCAGTTAGATGGCCGCCAGCTCTAGGAGAAAGATGGAGACAAGACCAGAGCCTGCCTTGCCTTATGTGATGCACTGAAAGAAAACAGAGCCATAAGGCTGAGGTGGGCTAAAGCAGATCCTGCATGGAGAGAGGATTTCACTCATTCCTGCTGAAGGCCCAACCACAGCAAGCTCTCACAGACTTGAATGAACCAGTGAAGTCAGTGTCTCTCAGCTATCTATACCACTGCACTGGAAATGCCCTAATTAGCTAACCAATCAGAACAAATGTGCAGTTCAGGATTTCTGCCCAGCCAATGAACTGCCTCCAAAAACAACCACTAACTGCCATGAGGCTGTGGAAATACCCCATAAAAATTCTCCCCTGTACCTTTGGGACTCGACTCAGTGTTTTCACGTGAATGAGCTAGGTCACCCCGCATGGCTTAACTTAGGACACTATGCCATGTTGGGGATTTGACTTGTGGGAATTCACATGTCTGTGCGGGTCCCTGCCAACAATTGGCTTTTTGACTGGTAAATAGTGAGTCAGGGGCCAATGGTCGGGTAGAGGGAAAGAGGTGGGATTTTGAGGATTCCCAAATAGAACCTGCAGGACAAAGAGAAGAATTGCCAGGGCAGAGGGAAGGAAGAGGATACAAACAGGAGAGTTGGGGAAGACAGAGAAGCAGCCATGTAAGAATTAAGGAAGAGCAGCCCCAGGGGCCACTCCCCCACTGGGTCTGGGGTAGAGAGATAAAGAATAGGTTTTGAGAAAGTAACAACTCAAGAATATTGGAGGGGAGAGTGTGTTAGCTACCGGGGTTTAGAAGTGGCCCATACATTGAGCTAGCTAAGGCATATTAAAATATAAAAGCAGGATGTGTTCCTTTTTCAGTCTGAGATCCAGAGCACCTGGGGCAGGCAGTGTAGATCGTGCACCCACCTGCGGGAGCTCAGAGCAGTTCAAAGACTTATGGCTACAATCCCACCAAAATGCTCAATAAAGGCTATTCCTTTTTAACATCTATATTGTTTTGTTTTGTTTTGTTTTGTTTTGTTTTGTTTTGTTTTGTTTGATTTAAAACTATCAACAGTGTCCCTGAGAGGCAGCACATGGCAGCCAAAGGTATATGCCTTTATATGGTGGGTTATATGGATGCTGAGTCATCCTCACACCATGCGGTGTGAAACTCAGCAGTGCAGCGAGAAGAACAGAGTGCTCACTAGGCTAATAGATAAGAGGAGGAAGGCAGTCTGCTGAGCAGAAGCTCAACCCCTCTCACCGACATCCCCTGCCAATCAGAGACCTCTACAAACACTCAAAATGGACAGCTGGGGGCATGCCTTTTCTCCTTGGCTATATCCCATTGGCAGAAGGAGCCCAGAGATGGAGGACCAAGATACCCGACTCCCCTATTCAGTCACAGGAGATAGTGGCCCAATTGTATAATTAAGTTACATTGGCAAGTGGTCACAGCCACTTATTGACTTGTCTGTTGTTGCTTTTACAGGCAGCCCTGAGAGAACAGGGGCCCTAAGTCCTTTCATATTTACTCTCTAACCCACTACAGAGGGAAAAATGCCATCTCTGGTCAGATTTTGGTGCAAATACTGGTAGGTTTATTTTGCACAATTATTCCTAGGCATCAATAGGAGACTGGCTCCAGAATGTTCCCTCCAGACCCTGCCACAAGACATCAAAAATTGAGAATGCTTAAATAACTTTTATAGAATGGCATAGTATTTGCATATAACTTACACACAAAATCCTGTGTTGTTAACTTACACCAAAACTGAATATAATGTTTAATATAGTATAAGGGTTGTAGAAATAACTGTCACATTTTATTGCTTATAGAATTAATAAAAACTATACTTGTTCAGCAAGACACAATTTTTATTAACACTTTTGAACAATGATTGGTTGAGTTAGTGGTTACAAACCACATGGCTACAGAAGCCAGGTGTGTATCTTCCTCCCTTTTTCCAGTAGCTATGATTATGGAACTGTTTAGCATTAAAACTTTTCATTTTGAAGAGGAAGGGAGAGAAGAAGGAAGCCATGAAGTTGAGCTCCCCATTCTTGTCCTAAAACCCACTCTTTACCTTCCATAGAACGGATGCTTATCTCCATCTCCAGTGTATGGATCAAGGAAGGAACATACCTACAGGAACTCTGCATGATGGGGAAGTCCTATTCCTGGGAGTGGGGCAGGGGAAAGGGTTTTAGAGTATAGGAGGGCATCTGGGTGTCACAAAATTTGGCCTTGGAGTGTGAAGATGGTCTAATGTCGATGCATGTATCGTAACCCGATAGAACAGCCTAGAGAAAGAGTGTGGAGTAAGAAGTCATATAGTGGCAGGTGGGGCTCCTTTGCAAGTTTACACAGAGGCAACTCTAACAGCGAGCAAAACAGAGGAAGGCAGGGTCAGCTCTGATATCAGAAAATCACTGTTGTCTGTAAGGAGAGGGGGACTGACGTGTATGGATGGGGTGGGGACAAGTTACAAGAGAAGGCAAAGGTGTAGTTAGGCTGACGAGGTTCACCACAGAGGCCAACACTAAGATAGTTTTGAACTGCATATCCATGTCCTAAGGCAAGTTCAGACCTCAAAGTACCATTTCTACTGAGTGCATCTCATGATCACGTGCACACTGTTTGGAAAGTCAAAACAATTTGAAGACATTCCATCAAAAGGCAAAGACCACCTGAACCTTGCCAAGCCACTGTAAGTTTTAAATTAGTTTATTACACAACAGTCAATAACTGGTACACTTCCTATCCCCCTCTTTATTTCTCTCTCTCTCTCCCTATTCTTCTTCCTTCTTCCTCCTCTTCCTTTTTCTTCCATTTCCTTCTTCTTCCTCTTTTCTTAGACCATCCTAACGTCCTAATAGGAGAGAAAGTTTCTCTGTAACACAAAGAACATGGCTGCCACAGGAGGTGGGAACAGGGAGTAAGGAGCCCACAGTCACCCCACACTGACCTCCCCCTCCCATTGGTGAAACACCAGAGACAACCAGCAGGTGAGTTCACTTCTTGTTGCTTAGAGGTGGGCATCATGGCTCAGGGTGAGTAATTGCCCTTTTTATTATAGTTTGGATCTTGTATGTCTCCTCAAAACCCAGATGTTAAAGGATGAGTCCCAGGATGAAGCTGTTGAGAGATGGGAAACCTTTACTAGGTGGGGGTCTGGAGGGAAGTCTTTAAGTCATTCAGGGTAGGCCCTTGATGGGGATAGTAGGACTCCAGCCTCTTCCTCCTATTCTCTGTCTCTCTCTCTCTCTCTCTCTCTCTCTCTCTCTCTCTCTCTCTCTCTCTCTCTCTCTCTCTCTCTCTCTCTCCTCACATTCTCGTCATGATGGGTTGCCCCATCTCAGCCCTAACAGCAACACTCAACTGCCATCAAGGTAATGGCCGGGCTGCAGGAGTCCAAGGCCCTTTATAGCCTAAGTTCCTTGTCACTGCAAGACTCTGGTTCCTGCCATCCTCTTAGCTAGCAGAGGTTCCCTGCCTGCCCTGTGGCCCTCACACCTCCCATACAGTGTCTTCTTCAACATTATCAGTAGCAAACTGTTTCCATGCAAGGCCCAGATCCCCCTTTAAAAGCTGCCACCGAATTAATTCAGGCCCACCCAAGATAATTTCCATTTTGATTCATTCAAAGTCAAGTCAGTCATTTGGAGACGTCTCTACATTGCCATAGAAAGTGGGCTTACCATAGGTGTGACGTGGATCTCAGTCCCGCTCAGGGGGTAGAGAGCACTGCAGAATCTGAAAGAGCACTGTGCGTTTGTCTCATGCTGGGTGCTGTTGCTGAAAGACAGAGGAAGACTAAGATTTGGGTGTCAAGATCCTCACTGGACAGTTGCAGAATCGGACGTGGAGATCTACCAGTCCACATGGTGGGACACATTTAATGTGAAGATATAACCATCTTTTCAGGGTTATGGGGTTTTACAAGGCACTGAGTCTTGGGACTGGTTGATGCAAAGGGAGCCATCTGAGCAGAAGAAACTGCAGGGGTAGGTGTTTTGCACATGACCATCTTTTAAACTAATTATCTTCGTGGAGCCTTCTATAGGTATCATTTATTTAGTGTATTTCTTTTGTTGTTTTTAAATCAGCTCACCCTGCTTGACTTAAACTTATTTTAAGCAGAATCTGTACATCTCGAGTGTAAAAAGGAAGGCCAGCATTCCTTGTTAAAAATAGAAGCCAACCATAAAAGTAAATAAAAAGAAACACGGGCTCATGAATTTCTTACGATGCAGCGGGCTGCTCTTTGCTAAAAGTAGCAGCCTGTAAGCGTGGGAGGGATGTTTAAGGAAATACCAAAGGAAAGTGACTTTTTTTTTTATAGAAAGGCTAACAGGGGCTTAAGAAATGAGCAATTGTCATGTTGGGACACAGGGACACGATCGATGCCTGGAGGCTGTTGGCTCGCAAGCAGCCCAAGGACCAGCCTAGAGGTGGATTCAATGGGGCAGCTCAGTCCTTAGAACACCATCCACCTGAGGCAGGCTGGACAGGCAAGATACCAAAAATGATGGGATTCAAATAGCTGCTGAGACAGTTCCCACGGAAAGACAGAAGAAAAGTCATCTCAGATCTACACAAGAGAGCCCAGGCTCTTCAAGGGCAGCAGAGTAGCTCTGACTGGCCACCCAGCATAGATGGCCCTGGGAAAGAAGAGGTATGACCATGGGCTGGGCGCCCCCTTCAGGAGGCTGAGACAAGTCCTTCTGGTTGTATCAGTGCTGAGTGACTCCAGGATCCCTTAGGGGAAAGAGGTAAGACAGAATTGGGGGCGCCTCTGACCTGAGGGAGCAGTAGAGCTTCAACGGCAGCCCGCCTTCTCTTCAGACTCGGCTAATTTGCTTTGCATGACAACCCTATACTATTCCTGGGAAAACTTACCAGAAGGTTGCAAAAATGGATTTAATCCCCTGGAGATCACCTCAAGACTACATATACTCATTGCTTCTCTGCTCTGCCGCATGTTCTAGATTCTTCTCTATCTCAGGTAGTTCTCTCTCTGGCCAAGGAGCATTACCTGGAAGGAAAGCCTAGAATCCCCCTTCCCCCCCCCCCCGGGGGATCATCACACACTGCTCAAGCTGTGACCACTGCTCTCGTCGGTTTGCCATGAGAATGTGGCAGGAGAATCAGCCGGGACTGGCTAAGACTCTGAAGTCTCCATGCCAGACCTATCCAGTTGGGATGAATCACTAGCCCTTCCATGGCAGAAGCAACCTAACCAAACCATCTTTCCACCAAGTTCTCCATGTGTTGAGCCAGAGACAGGGCCAAATTAGGGGCTTGTGCTCATCTCCTTGCTGGCTGGCTGGACCCTGAGATGTGGCAGAACCAGAGAAGTTGGTTTTCTGGATATACTGCTGCTCTGTGAATAGCTTTCAATCCTGACACAGCTGCTACACACACACACACACACACACACACACTATGGCTGATGACAGAAGCTAGATAATGCAGCTGATCAAGGCCTTCTATTTTGTCAATTATTGAGTTCCTCTCTGGTAGGCATTGACATGTAAGCAGAGATTGCCTGACTTCCTATCCACCTTCCATGCTTACCCACATGCCTCCTTTCCTTATGTATTTCAGTCTCTTTTGTTCACTTCACCATTTCCACTGTTTCTAAGTCCATTCATATCCTTACTTTAGCTCAGGCCCATCTCCGTATAAAGTAGACGCCCATGCAGACCACTCATACGCTCCCCGCTCTGTTGTTCTTTCAGTGCCTCCCCCAGGAGAGGGGGGCACACAACTTAAGACCATTTTCAACGACAAACTACCCATGGGTGAGAGGCATGGGTGCCCAGTGGGAGGGGCGGTGTGAACGAAGGCACGGGCAACCCACTGGTGTGAAGCTTGAAACAGTGACTAGTGACACTATGCTACGCCCGGCCTTGGTTGGGCCACATCCTCCTTTGATGAGTACTTCTGGGCTTTCTCAGGCCTGTGATGTGGTGAATGCAAGAGAACACAGCTCGTGACGAGCATTTCCAGCTGCACCATCACCTGATGCCCCATGACAGGACCATTGTGCTTCTGTGTCTCTCAAATAAGCTAAAGTCCTCTGCTGCAGATGGATGAGCCTCGCTTCCAACACTTGCTCTCACTGGCCTCTGGCATAGATTCCATAGGGTGTCTTTTGTCCGTGTAAACCTCAGGGTCTAAGACCTGATGGGCACCAAGAAACAGAGCTCCTTGCTCTCCATGCTGTCTAGAGAGGCTATAGAGCCCCTTTCCGCTCTCAATCCAAGCCAATGGCATTCTGTGGCTGAAATGGGTGGTATCCCTAAAGGTGGAATTTGTGACCTACCAGGGGTTGTATCTTCTTCTTGGAAGTGAAGAGGGCAAGACACAATATGAGTCCTCCACATTGACGGAGATGGCCCAGTACGTCAGAACACCAGCCACCCAACAGCTTCACAATTATAATGGTCCCCAGATCTCCAAGGAGCCCATGTTTCTTATCAGAATCTCCAAAGTCCTTGCCACTTCTTGGTGACTCAGGATGCCATATGCACCAGTATGATACTCAATAAAATACTCACAATTCATAAGTCCCTTTGGCCAATCCTGCCGGAGATAGTAATTAACATGGCCTTAGAAGATGAAACCAGTGATCATGTTGTGATATCAGGTCCATGCACAGCCAAACGCTCTACCACTGAACTGTATCCCTGACAGATCCCTGTGAATGGCTGCTGCTTCTTAGCCCTCCAAAATGAGATGAAACAGATAGAGTGACCAAGTCAAAGGCCCCAAAGCCATGTATCTGAGACCAGTCGGCCTGAGCCGAGGTGCCACATGTCGTCTGGGGCTATCGGCACTGCACAAGGTTGCATTCTGCCTTCCACTGTGAGTCTCTGTAGGCTTTCTGTAAGAATGGGACCAGGGACTTAAATGATGAGATCAACAATACCATCTCAGCCATAAACTTCATGGTCCAAAGGATGGAAGTCAGTCAGTTCCACTGTTGCCCTGGGGAGTGCAGCACCGATGTTAATTCACTGATCCGGCTGAAGCAGGGCGAGAGAACACTTTCAAGGCTTCTTCCTGGACTCCACTCACAGAGTAACTCCCACAGTGTTGCATCCACCAAGTCTCAGCCTGCCTTCCAGTGGCAAAGGCTCTCACACTGCAGGCCAAGAAACCAGCACAAAGCTCTGGCCTCTGCCAAGAATTCTTATTCCCATGATCCATTTGGGTCATGAGCAAAACAGCTATGGATGAGACCGTGGGGCTCAATAAGCTGACCGTGAGGAAACATCCATTTATGTAAAACTCCACTCTAATGGGATAGTGACAACGGTACCTTAGCACGAGTGGTCGCTTGGTCTCTATGTCTGTCTGTCCTTGAGGTACCCAGATGTTCCCCTCTGTTCCGCTTGAGTCTGTGACCACGGGTCCCTTTGAGAGAGCTCATTATCATCGTCCCCTGCTGAAGTGCTGCTGGTGTCTTCAGGAACCTGACCTCATTGTCACCTACTGTGCTCCAGGACAGAAAGCTGGCCTACTGTGCGCTCCATGACCAAAAGCTGCCTCATCAGACACCAGCAGTGGCTGCCCCCTGCCTCATTCATTCACCTTTGACTGTTTTCTTTTGGGCTTATTTTGTTTTTACTGTAGAAGCGGAGCAATACTCCTCCTGTTAGCTGCCCGGCAGCGTGTCCCCTTGGGACTCCGCATTTTATTAAGCATCTCCATAGCTCTGTGTGAGTGAGGAGCCTTGGCTGCACTTCTCCTGTGCCTCTTATTCTGGTGGATGTATCTGCCTTGACTTGGACATTACGCACTCCTCTGCTTTGGGAGCCTTTCCTTCAGCAGGGACCCTGTTCAGTAGTAAGAGCCTCTACCCGGAGCTTCCACATACACTGTGTGTCTTATGATACAGAACTCTCTCCAGTGGATTCTGCTCCACTCTCCTATGTGAAGAATCCTCTGAGACCTCTGTGGAACACATAGGCTGGTGGTTTTCTGGCCTATGTACCATTTCAAACCTAGCACATTCACTTCTCTGGGTGTTTAACCTGTGCCTCTCTTGTTTACTGCGGCAGTTTTGGCATTTGTGCATGTAATGCAAGCCATTGCTTTTTCTAAGTGTCCAAGAGCCAATCACTAAGTCACAGTCACTGGGACCCTGTCCATAGAATAAACCATGCCTCACAAGAGAGTGTACCTGTGTTAAATCACCTCTCCTTCCAATTCTGTCCCATACTCTTCATCCAGAAGCATCATGATCTGTCCCAAGTATGTACTCCCTGGTGTATGTGAACTGCTCTGCAGTGGCTTCCTCTTTGGTGGGTTCAATCCAGACTAGGAGATAATGTGACCCTATGTTTCCCTAGGCAGAGGACAGAAATAAGCAGATCATGTGAGGAACGCATGTTACAGTTGCATCTTCTCAGAAAGGACTATGGTATTCCTGAGCCCAGAGCAGTCATAGAAGTATAGAGTCCTAAGATTCCTTAGGAAAGTTCATCAGACAAAGTGCAGACAGGCCCTGACTTAGTTATGACAAACTTGTGGATGTTAAGAACGAGGAAACTCTGTTACCTTCCTATTTAAAACCTGGATCCAATCCTCAGCTGGATCATATGCAGGAGGTGAAGGTTTATGTACTTACCATGGGGCCTTTTGATGCCTTATGCCTAAGTCAGTTCAATAGGGGATCTCTGGGGCTTGCTAGTCAGCCAGCCTAGCCAAAGAAATGGCAAATGCCAAGTCCACGGGGAGATTGTTGCAAGTAGGTAAGGCAGAGCTATAAACCCCAATGTCCTGCTCTGGCATATGCATATACATACACCACACACACACACACACAAACACACACATATACATGCACATACACACACATATATATGCACCTACACACACACATACACATATAGTCACATACTTACATATACATACACATAAACACACACATACACACACACACACACACTGTTTATCAGACAATATATCAGTCCAATTCAATAAAGAACTTGGGACAGAACTTGGCATTTGTAATTATAAAAACTCCTTAGGAAATTCCAGTGTGTAGGCAAGGTGGAAACCCACTGCACCTTCATCTTTCATCATCTCTCCACCATGACCAGGACCTCTGAGAGATAGGCAGGCATAGATATCTGCCTTCCAGATACTGTCTCCACAAGTCCCAGCATGTGGCATGGGCCTTGCACCCTCAGAGTCCATGTTCTCAGATCAACCCTGGCACCAAGACAGAAAGGAATATGTGCAGAATGTAAGAGCACGCATTGAGGGAAGCTTGGTGCGCACCGGTCCAGCACCAGAGGGACCCACCATTGGCCAGAAAGCAAAGCCTAAAGTGATAGACCTGTCACAGCTGTGATTCCTGGAGCATGGTGGCACCCAGAGCTGTCCAGAGCTCCCAGCCTACATCTTCCCCTTGTACTTGGCTGAACCTGAGGAAACAAACAAACACAGAGAGAAACTGTGCAAGTGGCTTCTGTCAGCTCACTGACTGTTCCTGAGGACGGACTCAGCTCCTGACGCTCAGTGGACAGCAATCTCCTAGTAGTTAGTGGTTTGAGAGTTAGGATCTCAGAGGGATATTAGGTTTGTGTGGCAGCATCCACTGAAGTCACCCGAACACACTAAGATGGGGGCTGGGAAGGGGGCTGAGAGCAGCGATGTGGCCCCTCTGAATTCTGGGGCTCGAGAGGACAGACAGGAAGAGACTGAAAAAGTCTCAACCAAGACAAACAGGACAGATGGCAAGGGCCCAAATGCCAGCCAGAGGGTGTCGGCTTTGTCTCACTCAGAAAAGACCATCAAAGGTTTTAAGGAAGATTATTTGGGGGTTGTAAGGAGGCCGCACAACCCCAAAGGAGTCGCGATTTCCAAAGTGTCTATTTGGCTGCCTCTGCAGCAGACTCCTCTTAGCGGGCCCTAGCCAACTCAAACACACACCCCCACCACCACCCCCTTCTCCAAATCGGCTGCCTTCAAATTGTCACTCCCCACAGGGCTGCATTCATGCCTGGGTTCTAAATAGTCCCACTGTTCAGCTTTATCGAGGAGTAAGACCAAACCCCATGTTTGCTCAGAGAGCGCCATATTTCATCAAACCGGAGCCCACGCAGGCTCAGATTACTGTCCGAGACAATGTTCTGTAATCCTGGTTTATACACATGTCACGGGTATTTTAGCAAAACAGAAATGAATGGCCCTCGCCACCCTAGGAAGTACAGGGAAGGCTGGGTTCCCGCCCAGGGGAAGTCACGCCTTCCCTGGCCAGGGTCCTCAGAGAAGCTGATTTTGATCCTCTAAGTCTCCCCGACTTTCAGAAAGAGAATATTGGGCTGAGGAGGAGTCACAGACTGGGTAGTTATTTCCCCATAAAATGTGAACTCCACGGATGGATTTTGCCAGAGCAAAAATAAAATCTGTCATTGATTATAAAGTCCTTTGTGCTTGTTATTTCACAGATTTATTACACTCTGGCCTGACAGCCCGGGGAGGCCCTGAGATTCTTGTCTCTAGCGCCCCACAGCTCATGCCCCAGATGGGGACAGGGACTTGCTGGCATTTCTTTTGTCCTTTAAGGGCCAAGAGCTTTGGACATTTAGATGAAGAGCCGTGAATCATGCCGCAGACACAGGGATAAGAACAGCTCATTCTGGAGGGCTAGCACTTGCTAGCCAGGGAAACATATCCCTTCCCATTTAGCTTTTAGCAGTGCGTACCAACAAAAGGGTTTCCTCTGCAGAGCTTTTCACCGAGTCTCCTGGTGTCTGGGTCCACTCTAAATGTGCTAGGACCTCTTTCAAACCCACAGCAAGAGCATTGATAATGTAATCCTGCAATTTCCTGCCCTCTCCCATTAGAACATTACCAATAAGCCTCACAACGGTCTGCTTGTGTCCATGTTTAGAACTGAAGAAACTGAAGCTCAGAGAATATGATTAAGTTGCCTAAGGTGACACAGCTGGGTAATCGTGGAAATGAGACATGAACATAGCCCCACAGGGCCACATGGATGCGCCCACGTCCAAGACTCCGTTGACACAAAGCCACAGACACAGCATACAGTCTTGTGGATGTGATAGCCTTTCAGGATTTAGAGGGGCTGTGGCGTTGTCCCAGAGCAACAGAGCTGGTTAGAATCACAAACTGACTCAGTCACAGAAGAACTGGATAGGACTATCGAATGGGGGCAGGAAGAGCTTTGCATTTGTCTACCCTGGGGAGTGATTTCTAAGAAACCCTGTGGTCCTTGCTATTTAGAGGTATCAGAATATCTCCTGCTATACTGAGGTGTGGGCCTTCCGATCACGAGGACTCCTCACCTTTTTCTCACCATCCTCGGAGTTAAAGACAACCCTCCCTCCCCCAGAATGTGTGGCACAGAAGACTGAAGGCTGAGGTCCCCTAAACTAGTATCCTGTCTCTAGAGAGGACACTCCGGCATCCTGGTGCGTAAGGTCAAGATCCTGCTTTTAACAGAATGTTCCCCCTGCCCCAAGAGCAGAATGACTGTGTGGGGAGCTATGGAAACAGGGGATTGGACGACTTAGATCTGTAGTCAGCCATCTCCACTCTTATTATTCTGAGCCACAGCCTGAGCTATTAAAAAACAAAACATATTCATTGGCAAGCTTCACAATTAGCCTCATTTCCACGCTCAGACGCTGTTCAGCACGGACTGTGTCTGCCCAGATTGCTTCTGGTCCGTGCTTTGCCGCTTAGAGTGCCGGGCTGGGAGCTAGCGAGGATGTGACCCAGCGGTAATCTGAATGGCTTCACCAAACACATTTTTATCCCATCATCTCGGCCACATGAAAGGGGGCCACAGTGCTCCCAGTGTTCAGAACTTTACAGTCCTGCTGTTCAGCAATAAAATGAGGCAAGAAATATTAGCCGTCCCTGGCTGATGCCTTGATTCTTTTGAAACAATGTCAAAGAATCTATACCCTACAGGTTTTAGAGGCTACTAAAGCCTGACCCTCGAGCTGCCTTGAATGGAGCCAGAATGGGTTAAGGAGGGTGAGGAGGCTTTAACAGACAGGGATCCGAATAGCCCAGCTTGTGCCGGCCTCCTGCAGATTCCCGTCCTATTCACAGACCTCGATTGTGTTGGCCCCAGCAGAGACAAAACTACCCCTGAGCAGAGGTTACCCCCAGCTGGCACAGGTCAGAGGCAGGAGAGGAGAGGAGGAGAGGGGGGTGGCAAGGGGAAGTGAGGGCACAGAGAAGGAGGGAAGTGAGGTGGGGGAGGACATTTATAAGGGAGGACAGTCTGGTCCATTTGGAAGGAGAGATTCAGCCCCAGAGTCGGAACTTGATGGGCTCACGACTCCAGACAAGGCCTTTTGGGAAAGCCAATTCACAGAACAAGTGGGAACTGTATAAGTTCAATGTAATGTGAATTAATTTTCAAAATTCTATATAGTCATATACATAATAAACGCCATCCCTCAGCGCTTCCAAAAACTACAGGCCAAAGTGTCATAGCTCTAGGTAGGATGGGCTCTAATATGACAGTCTGAGATTTAAAAAAAAATAACTATAAATAATCATTTTACGCTGCAACAGAGGCTTTTCCAGAAAATTTTCAATTATTGCACTGTGATCCCTCCAAAAAAAGTAACTATTTTGGCTCCCAGAGCCCAAAGTCACTAGATAAGAGAAACATTGGGTTCACAAGTGTGCACATCATTAGCATGCATACAGAGTGTCCATTCGCTGACTTGGAAGTGTGGAATTGAAGGGGGTCCCGCCCCCTAACACAGAGAGGTTCTCAACCCATGAGTCGTGACCATTTTGAGAGTCTAATGACATTTTCAGGTGGTTCTGCTAAGACCATGTGAATGGAAAACAGATATTTATGTTACAATTCAAAACAGCAATGAAATTACAGTTAAGAAGTAATTTAGAAATAATTTTATGGTTGGGAGTTACCAAAACAGGAGGAACTGTATTAAAGGGTCACAGCATTTAGAATTTAAAGATTCCTTCATGTTTAGGTTCCTGGACTCCTTTCTAGCCTGCTAAATTCTGTGGACCCCTTCACTAAAGAATGTTTTTAAATACAAAAAATGAAAATGTCCCAAGTTAACAAAGAAAACCACCAGTACTGTAATATATAAAAAGTCTCTCTTTTTTTTATAAAAATGTCTTAAAGCCGCTCTGCAGCATAATAATGATGAATGTTCCATTTCATTAATTCCTTAATTAGAAGGACCCAAAAGTTGTAATTTCAATATAGTTTAAGGAAAAAATTTACTTTAGGAACTCTGGAACACCTTTCCTGTCAAATAAAAATATCCGACTAGTGTCTATCTGTGAAAAGCCACAACGCTAGCCACTGTGATTGCTCGCTTAGTCACATAACATTAGAAATTACATTGTTTCAGTTAAAGTTGGTAAAAATGGCCAGATTTCCTTGCCCTCCACCCCTCCACCCCCCCCACCCCCACCCCACCCCGCATCCCAGGACCCTAACTTTGCTAGAGTGGAGCACCTTGGACTGCCCTTCTGCCCCGTGCAGGGGTCAGCGACACCCTACATCCGCACTTCATCCACCGGGAACTCTTTTTCAAGAAAACCATGGGCTTTTTCTCCTCCCTCCCTGATGCTTTGAAACTTTTTATAAAGTAAATTGAAAGCATGTCCTTTTCCTTTTTTAGCAATCCTGTCCGAAGTTATCACGAACCTTCGATGTATTTCTTCAACAAGTGGACTCACTGTTGCCAAATAGGTCTGTTAAGCTGATAATTCTAATTTTGTGTTTTGATTAAGATCTTGCTTCCACCGACTTAGGTTGGCTGAGCTTTGGAAACACACACACACACACACACACACACACACACACACACCTTCTGATGTTAAATCGCAGGAGCTCCTGTTCCCAAGACTGCACCTTTGCATTTTGAGCACACACTAGCTCAGAGACAACTAGGCACACATGGCCTCTGGGGTCCTCATGGGGGAGCTGTCATCTTCCAACCACATAGCCATAGTATGCCATTGCAGGGACAACCCCGCAGGCGGGCCCCCCTCCAAAGCCCGCCCAGCCCCCGCGACGCCCTGGCTCAGCTGCAGGCAGCGACACTCCGGAGCCGACTGCGGGGCTGGTCTCCGGCTCTCGGCGGGGGAGCGGGGAGCGCGCCCGCCCACACCCACGGCCCCCACACTCGTGAGCGCACACCCAGGCGCGCGCACGCCTGCACACCGGGACGCACGCACAGCACATAGGGGCCACAGACGGGCTCTTGGCGGTGGTGAGTGGGGACACAGCCGGTTTCCCCTCGAGGGCGCTGTCCGCCACCCCGCCCCGCCCCGCCCCTCGAACTCGCCAGTCCCGGCGCCACTCCGTGGGCTGCAAAGTTTGCAGCGCGAGGCCGTCAAGGGAGCGCGCCAGCGCGGGCTCGACTGAGCTCCACGCGGCGGCTCCGGACAGCCGTGACCGCTGGCCCGGCGACGTGGATGCTCGGCTCACCGCGCTGCCACTGCGAGCCCATCCAGATACCTGGAGTCGGGTCATCATCCGGGCTGTCCCACACAGACACTCCAACCGCGGACGAGGTGCACAGCCAACACTGAGCCTTCTCTGTCAGTCCTGGGCTCAGACCCTTCACCACCACCGTCACTCAGCCATGGCTCCAGGTCCTGCTCGGATCAGCTTGGGGTCCCAGCTGCTGCCCATAGTGCCGCTGCTCCTGCTGCTGAGGGGCGCAGGCTGCGGCCACAGGGGCCCCTCATGGTCCTCACTGCCCTCGGCAGCTGACGGTATGCAGGGGAACACGGACCCCCAGCAGTCACCCGGGGACGCAGCAGCCGCTCTGGGCCCAGGCGCCCAGGACATGGTCGCTGTCCATATGCTCAGGCTCTATGAGAAGTACAACCGGAGAGGTGCTCCACCGGGAGGAGGCAACACGGTCCGAAGCTTCCGTGCCCGGCTGGGTAAGTAGAGGATGCACCTGGAGTCCTTATTCATCACTTCCCTTATCTGTCTTCCCTGTTCCTTTACTGCTTTCTTCTCCCTTCCTTTCTTGTATTGACTTTTAATTCATCCTTCCACTGACAATCCACTCAGTTCCCCCCTGTAGCAGGCCAGAGCTTCCCGTGGGGACACCAAAATGGTACTTGGTGGCAGACCTCCTGCCCCTGGGAGCTTGCACAACTGCTGGACAACGATCAGCATCTATCCAAGGCTTTAGGCACAGAGTGGAGACGGGCATGGGCTGAGGACCACCCGGGCCATAAGTTAGTTGTGCCAGCACTTGCTGTATGGGGGTCACGGGGAGCATGCTCAGAGGGGCACGAGGCAGCAGCCGTGGAAGCCAAGCACGGAGCCCTCGCACGGAGCATGATTCGGGGAGCAGGAAAGCAAAGAGCTCTGAGAGCCTGTGACCTCAGAACTGAAACCTTCAGAAGAAAGATTTCAGGAAAGGTCCAGAAGGACCTCGCCCCACTCCTGCCCCTTGCTCCACTTCACTCTCTTCACACCTAGGGCTGAGCTTGCCAGAGGCTCTCTCCGCCCTCTCCTTAGGGAAGGTGGCTCGGGCCCCTGCCCACAAACTTTGGGCTGAGAAGCCCTTGCAAGGCCTGGGCTAAGAGCAGAGGAAGTGAAGCCCGGAAGCAGGTGGTGAGAAGACCCTGGTTGTCATGGTGACTGCGCGTGGTTTCAGAATGCTGTTCCAGAAAATGTGGGCAGGGGTCTCCTGCAGTCCTATCTGGGAGGTGGCCGTTCCCCTGGAGAAAAATCCCTCAGTCCGCCGCCTTCTCTCCCAGGGTCGATAGGAACAACCCTCAGCCGGCTTTGAGGCTGAACTGTACAGCCTCGGAGCTTACCACCTGCTGCTCACTGGGTTCCATCTTGGCTTCCAATTCAGACACAACACGGGTAAGGGAACATCTCTTCCAAAGAGCACATCCTTCGTCATACCAGGATGTGTTCCTAGGTTCTAGGCCAACTCTGGCCTCCCTGGAACCTTTTATTCAGTACCTGGCATTCATTTCTGGAGAAGCATTATTAAAGCAAGCCACTTAAGAGACATTTGGCATGACTGAGATAAATCATTAAAACTATGTGGACTTGTTTGTACTCTATAAAATGGACAGTTCATAGCTGCATCTCCCTTTTGGGGTGGAAGAAAGATGAAATGGAATACTAATGTGAGTTCAGAGCCCTGGTCAGATTAAGTAATGCTTGGAGCAGAAAGCACTGTGATCGGTGCTTTGTGTTCATATGGGCTTGAACTTGACCTTTGTTGCCCATTAACTCTTGTCCCTGGAACCTGGCATGGCAAAGAGAAAGGTCACCGGGGTCACCACTGCAAGAAGTGAGCATATGCACTGGGCGCAAACATCTGCTGCAGTTCAGTTATGGAGGCGTTCAATTCTGTCTGTTTTCACCAAACCAAGGTGATGATACTTCCTAGTACAAAATAATAGTGAACGTTTTAATGGCCTGGGGACTGCACCTTAAACCCAGCACTCCCATTTTTCAGATAAGGACAGAAAGACAGAACAGGGGAGAAAGCTGTTGCACATATGGGGCAGTGACAACTGTTCCCACTGCTACCCTCTCTCCATCAGAACTAAGCGCAGAGCCTGGGTGGAAGAGACGGGTTTAAGAAATCAGAATTCTGGTGCAGCCCTGAAGTGTCTGAAAGTACCCTTTCATTTGGATCCCTGATACAAACTAAAGAGTCAATTCCAGCTTCCAGTTACTGGCTATGTGCTATGGGACATATCACCTCCCTGTTCTGAGCATGTTTTCTTGTGTGTGTGTAGACAGGGTGAGAGGTGACTGGAAGGTAGGTGTGTGCCTGGCATTGGGTCGGGGTTTGTACCTTGCCTAGACTCATCTACATTGCTTTATAATTAGTCTCAGATGCTCCTGCCGCTTGATCTGGAGATCCGTCTGTGGGGTGTTATGAGCAGAGCACAGACCCCTTGCCAGGGCCCTGATCCTGGAGCCCCAGACTCCACATCATCAACAGGTTTCTTTTGCCTCCCTGGGGTAGCATCTACTCCCAAAACCTGTAACAGCTGCTTCACCCTCATCTGCAGGACGCCCAGGTTCTGAGTGTGAGCTACCACCAAGTCTGTTGGCAGCACCCAGTTCTCAGACCCCGCCAAGGGACAGCACTTCTCAGGACTTCTAAGTGTTTCTTTCCACTGCTAAATCAATCGTGACTAACTGATAACTGTTTTAAAGGAACTCAGAAATGGCAAGTACTCTGAACAGTTCCTGGTATGTGCTCATTCTCAATTTATTAGCTTTTAGCTATGATCACACCAGCTCTCCTCGCCCTCTTCCACTCCTCCATGAAGTGCACTTTGTTCCCCATTAGCCCAATTTTGTGGAGGGAAAGCCTTTGAGCCTGGCTGTAAGGGTTTAAGTTAGACCACCATTTACCTCCACACTCAAATCTGTGTTTAATCCCAAGCTTGACACCGCCAATGTCACACCAAACTAGTCTTCTTGATCGCCCAAAAATACACAGCTGTCAAAACCACCAAGCCAAACTCATTTCATTCTCCAGTGCATTAATCCTAGTTCTGTTACTGTAGCAAAAATACCAGGAGTTGAGTGACTTGTCAGGAGGAGCAGGATTTATCCAGCTCATGTTCAGAGGCTGAAAGGCTAATGGTTCTGGTGGTAAAGCCTGGAGTTATGTCGCAGTGTAACAGATGCATCCAGGCTGGAAGAGTTGCGAGAAGGACTGATCAGGAAGCAAGACAGAGAACCAGAAAGCAGGGTGGGGGGGCAGGTAGCCTTTAGCCAGGTGTGACAGCCCCTTCCTTGGGAACTAAGTAGGTTCTCATGAGAGAAGTATCTTCAGCGACCTAATGATTACCCATTAGATCCTACCTCCTAAAGAGTCCAGAACCCATAAATACTGCCACACTGAAGACCAAATGTCCTTCCTTTGGGGACAAACCAAATCCAAATCATATCATGGGGCATTTCCTGAGCAATTCATTGGGAGGACACACAGATGAATAGAATATTGGTTTCACCCCAAATAGCTCATGAGGAACCGAAGAATAAGGCGGTGGGACAGATGTGATAGGGCAATGACAGGCTAAGGGTGCTCAACAGGGTCCCCAAAGGTAGCACTGACAGGAAGAGGATAGGGAGGTTTTCACAGCCAGAGAAGACCTCAGCAAGCTAACGGGAGGGTGGGCTATAGAGGTGAAGTAGTCCATTTGTAGTGGAGCTGTTTGATATTTGGTTAGGAGGACATGGGGGAGCAGAGATGCAGGTTGCAGGCAAACCCGGAGAGCCTTAATTTTGCCTGTTGAGAATGGAATGATATCCAACATGTGGCCCTGAGGGGGCAGAGGGCAGAGAGAAAGGGAAGGAGTGGGCAAAAGAAGAGGAGGGAGAGAGAAGCCATTTATTTTTTTAAAGGTATAATAACAAGCATAAGCTATTCCTAATCACATATGCAAAGAGAAGCAGAGTTAAAATAGAATTCTGTAGAATCATTCAAGTCATACACATACACACAAAAAATGCACATATGGCTACAGACATATGCACACATGTAGCCAGGCGTGTGGCCGTTAACCTAATAGGTTGTATTTTCTGCATGCAAGTATTCCCAGCTACCACTGACCTTGAGGTATCTATTGTTCCCGTTGGTCTCTGCAGTTCTTCCCAGGAAATGGTCTCTATGTGTGGGTTTTGCCGAGGTTCTTTACATAGTGGGGATATTAACCCTTTATTTCTCATAGGTGATGCTTTTGAAGCGTGTGTGTGACATTGAGAGTTGACAATTATAAGGTAACCATTACACTTGAGGCCAGGGGAGAAGGAAGCCATGATGCAATGGTTGCAGCATCTACAAAGGCTACAGTGACTGGGGTCGCTGTGAAGTCCAAAGGGAGGAAGGAAGAGAGAGAATTCTCCGCCTCTGTTGGAGAGTTAGATGGCCTATAAGGCCTTCTACTCAGAAAGACCCTCAAACAGATACCCAACACAGGCCTAGCCTGCTTCTCTGCTAACAAGAGACTGACCCTCTACTTCCTACCTTCACCTCGCTTTGAAGTTCGCATCTTCTGCCTGGTGTGCCTGCTCTCTTGGGCACAACATGACAACAGACAGAGAACACTGTGGAGCAAAGGGCATGCGTTTCCGGTGAGGAACACCTGAAGACTCACCTGACTCTCCTCTCAGCAGCTATAGGACATTGTTAGGCTACTTACCTGTCTCTCTGGTGAGGCAAGAGCTCCCCCCTTGTTAACTGAAGCAGTCGGACCACTCTGCCCCTGCCCTGCAAGTGACCCTACAGCATAGGCTGTGCACTAGGAGTCCCATTCTTCACATCTGTCTCTGAGAGCAGCTCTTGGGCTTGTGCTAGGATCTACAGATACCCCACGAAGCCCATGTCCTCTCCAGAACTGTGTTCTGGAAAGATATATGGTATCAAACAGATACACAACAGGACGTTAGGGATGCCCTGGAGACAAGGCCAGGGTAGACAGTGCTGAGTGGGTCTTCAGCTATAGGAGCCAAAGGGTGACACCATATAAGCAGAGGTCTGGAGGAGGCAGAGCAATGAAGGCGAAGGTACCATTCCTGACACATGGTACTCGGAGGAAGGCCCGGAGAACGGACCTGGGGTAGGGAGGAGAGAAGTAGTTGGGATGGTTGACAGGAACCTTGAGTGGGGACTTGGTAAAGGATGGAGTAGTTAGGTGGCAGGACCTGAACAGGAGAGGTGTGCACTTTGAATATTCTCACAATCTGGTACCTTGCTTAAGTCTCTGTAAAGTCTTAATGTGACCGGACCCTGAGATTAATTACGCTCATTGTCATTCTGTGTTCCCAAGAGGCTTCCAAGCACCTCTGACTGCCTTTGTCTAGACTCCAAGCACCACACAGCTTAGCCAGAGTAGACCTTTTGCGAATGTGTATTGGGAAACGGGATGGATACACAGAGGAAACAAGGAGGGAGGGCATCTTCTCATTGGCTGTGAGGCAGGAGCCACAAGGCTGCCGCACGGTGTATAAGGCAGAGGGGCTTCTCTTCTTGCTTTCTCCTTGGCTCCCTATGCCCCCCCCCCCACCTAGCTGGAATCATTAGAGATGCTCCGACTGTCAGCCACACCCTGGAGCTTCTGACTTGCATGCATGCAGGCAAATGCATGCGTGAACCCCCACTCTGGGGATTGCGGGGACCCATCTGAACCTCAGCATCTCCCACAAGGGAGTTGCCCAGTGAGGGCTGAGCTCCCTCTGCCCAAATGCATCCAAACCAAGTGTAGTAGAATCCTCCCTCCCTCTCGCCGGGCCTATGCAGGGCCCTCCCCTCTCTGGATCAATGAGCAGGATAATTAACAAAGCGATACTCAAAGGCAAGCACAAGCTGTCAGGTCAGATGTTACAGAGACCAAGCGGTCGTGAGCGTGTATGCGTTTGTATAGAAATCTCTTGCTCTGGCATCCTTGATCTTTTAAAGGAAAATTCCAGGGGAGTACCTTTGTGGACCCCTGGCCGTAAGCATACGGCATGAGCCATTTCTTTAACCCTCCAAGGATCAAATTAGCTGAGGATTCTAGTCTCCCTAGAAGAGTAACGAAAGAAAGTGTGATGTTCTCCTCTGGGGCCCGGAGCTTGTTATCTAGGGTGTTTCCCAGCTTAGGGGTGTGCACTGCAGTTAGTGAGCTTCCCTGCTCACAGAGCAGTGACCAGGAGGCAGAAGGTGACACAGGCTCACCCCTTGCTGTCTACATGCCCGCCATGCAGGAGCCCCATGGCCAAGAGCAGGCAGACGGGCCTGAAGTTTCCAGCTAGGCAGTTCTACACACACACCTTGTCTGAGGTGAGTATTTCTCTAACTTCCCCAATATTCATACCACACACACACACACACACACACACACACGCACACACACACGCGCACACACGCACACACACACACACACACACACACGCACATGCACACGCACACATGCCTGTTAGGAGGTAGGACCCCCCACATCACAGCACTCAAAGCCACAGAGTTCCAAAATGCCAGGTTTAAATCCTCAGGACAAAATATCCACGTAGTGAGTCAATTTGGGGAGAATTTTTAAATGTGTAATGTTTCATTATTACTTTCTGTTTATGGGTGCGTGTCTATACATGAGCGTGTGTGTGTCTTGTGCTCAAGGTGACCAGAGGAGGGCTTTAAATCTCATGGAAGTGAAGTTACAGACAGTGGTGAGCTATTGTTTGGGCGCCGGGATCCGAACCAGGGTCCTCTGCAAGAGCAACAAGGGTTCTTAACCACCGAACACCTTTCCAGCTCTAAGCCAGTGATTCTTGAGAAATAATCCCAGCTCATCCTCTGCAGATGGGTGTCATACAGACCGATCTGCATCTTGGGGAGTATAACACCCCCTCGGTACACGCCTTCTGGGCTTACAAGCTCTGGTCCTCTCCCGGCTGTACCAAGCAGGTAGAACTTTGGTTGGAGAAGATGGAGGAAGTGCACCCAGCTGCTTTGGTCTTCTCCTGGTCTTCAGTGACCAAGATGGAAATGACAAAAGACCTTCTCTCCCCTTCTGAAACCTAGAGAGCACTTCCTCATGGCAGAGAGTTTACCTTGCTGTCAGGGCTGGGGTGATGCAGGTGGCCCTGGGGAAGGGCGAGCCTGGGGGAGCCAGGGGAGAAGCAACGGGCTCCCAGCTGCCTCTGGAAAGCAGGGGTAGAAGCTTTCTCCAGACGCACAGCAGATGTGTCTGCTGAGTGTGCCTGGTCCTCCTCAGCTTGGGTTTGCGTCTCCACAGGGCAGTGTGAGCCTTGACGTGGAGTGGCATACTGTTGTCTCCGTACTGCTCTCTCCTTGTAAGAACACTTTTTTGTTGTTGTTTGCTTTTTGTCAAGACAGAGTCTCACTATGTAGCTCTGACTGTCCTGAAATTCACTATGTAAACCAGGCTGGCCTCAAATCCACCTACTTCTGTCTCCCAAATGCTGAATAATAATAATAATTAATAATAATAATAATAATAATAATAATAATGTTTAAGTCCTGGGACATAACAAACACCGAACTACTGCTTTTAATCTTATATTTCCTTAAGAGGTGCGAAAATTACAGCAAGAAAAAAGTGACAATCTTCTATTTCACCTCATTTAGAAGCGTGATCACACTCCACAGAAGTTGTCTTTAGAGACTGCATAGCACAGGCACTGTGCAAATACCTGAGGCAGGTCCTGTAACTAACCCAAGCTATCATGAGCTCTTAGTGAAGTTGTCAGTGACACTCATTTGCTCTTTGACAGCCAATGGTAGGCAAGCAGGGAACAGCGGGAGCTTTAGTGTCTTATATACACTTGATCATCACCCCCTCCTTCCCTCCCCCTTCTCGCTCTGCTTCTCCTCTCCCTCCATTTCTCCCTATTTCATCTTGATTCCTCTCAACAGGATGAAGACCATCCCCTCCTTTTGGATCTCAGTGGTGCAAGTTTATCGAGGGTCCCTTCAGTGTGAGGACTGCAGGGCGAGGGGGGGTGGGTGAGGGGGGAGAAGAGAAGTCAGCCCGGCTAGAGTGCTGTGTCAGTAGGAATTGTTTTCCTTTCCCAGTTCTGGGCAGAAACCCAAAACAGGTTGTGGTTTGTCTTTCCCTTGCAGAAGTGATCGACCAGAAGCCTGTGTATTTCTTCAACCTGACTTCCATGCAAGACTCAGAAATGATCCTCACAGCCACCTTCCATTTCTACTCAGAACCTCCGCGGTGGCCCCGGGCTCGTGAGGTATTCTGCAAGCCCCGAGCTAAGAATGCGTCCTGCCGCCTCCTGACCCCAGGTCTGCCTGCACGCTTACACCTCGTCTTCCGCAGTCTCTCGCAGAACACCGCCACCCAGGGGCTGCTCCGCGGGGCCATGGCCCTGACAACTCCACCACGTGGCCTGTGGCAAGCAAAGGACATCTCCTCGATCATCAAGGCAGCCCGAAGGGATGGCGAGTTGCTTGTCTCTGCTCAGCTGGATTCTGGGGAGAAAGACCCCGGAGTGCCACGGCCCAGTTCCCACATGCCCTATATCCTTGTCTACGCCAATGACCTGGCCATCTCGGAGCCCAACAGCGTAGCAGTGACGCTACAGAGATACGACCCATTTCCAGCTGGAGACTTTGAGCCTGGAGCGGCCCCCAACAGCTCAGCTGATCCCCGCGTGCGCAGGGCGGCTCAGGTGTCTAAGCCCCTGCAAGACAATGAACTGCCAGGGCTGGACGAGAGACCAGCGCCTGCCCTGCATGCCCAGCATTTCCACAAGCACGAGTTCTGGTCCAGTCCTTTCCGGGCACTGAAACCCCGCACCGGGCGCAAAGACCACCGCAAGAAGAAGGACCAGGATACATTCGCCGCCGCCCCCTCTCAGGTGCTGGACTTTGATGAGAAGACGATGCAGAAAGCCAGGAGGCGGCAGTGGGATGAGCCTCGGGTCTGCTCCAGGAGGTACCTGAAGGTGGATTTTGCAGACATCGGGTGGAATGAATGGATCATCTCACCCAAATCCTTTGACGCCTACTACTGCGCTGGGGCCTGCGAGTTCCCCATGCCCAAGGTACTACTTCTACATCCTTATCTTGTCTCAGCCTAACGTGGCTCGGTCCCAACTGGCTGCCCCTCTACCTGCCTGACCTGTTTTATCACTTACAAAATGGAGATGATGCAGCTCCTGTCTGCAGAGGTAGAAACAAAGAGATACCTCCATAATCTGTTAGGATTTATTTGGCTCCCTGGCACTTTTTTAAGTGTTGGCTTTGATTTTCATTTCATATTTTATTTTATTTTTCTGAGACAGTGTCTCTGCATGTATCCCAGGCTGGCTTCAGCCTTCCTGTTTAGCTCTCTCACCCCCAGTTTTCTGGGATTGGAGACATGTTCCACTATACCTTGCTTTGAATTTGAGGTTTTAAAAGCAAGGCATCTCTTCCCTATAAGTGGAAAGGGAGGGGCTCACGGCATAC
The DNA here is from genome assembly GCF_947179515.1 of Apodemus sylvaticus. Lineage (NCBI taxonomy): Eukaryota > Metazoa > Chordata > Mammalia > Rodentia > Muridae > Apodemus > Apodemus sylvaticus. The sequence goes on from NC_067479.1 coordinate 97,708,861, forward strand.
TCAGAGATTGAGTCAGTGCTGCCCCCTGGTGGACAAGTCAGGTATCCAACGTTTGGACCAGGGCTCTCCTGTTTAGCCTGACCCAGGAGCACTGACCCCAGTCATCAGATTGCTTTGAGTCCGTGGCTCGTCCAGTGAGCTGTCCCTGGCTTGGTACATTCGATGGGCCAGCCAACCTCCACAGTGCACAGCAATCTGGAAGATACATAGTCCCAGACTGTTTTATCTTCTTGGACCTGAGCTTTTACCTTCCCCCAGGCTGAGTTAACTCCATCCATCCATCCCCCTGCAACAGCCTGTGTTGCAGTAGGCTAGCCCTGTCAAACCTCAGCACCCGCAACAGTTTCTATCTCAGTTAACTCTGCACAATCCTCTGTGGTAAGTCTTCCGAAAAAGAAAGTCAGTTAGTTCATAAATCCAATTTGAACCTCAATAAACAGACCGAGTGGGAAACCCCGGACTCAGAGGTGGGCCATGTAATCTGTCTGGAATTAAGGGGCTTTTCCTCGTCCAGGCATGCGCAGGAGAGAGGGAGGGAGGCAGCTGGCAGAGAGAGAATCTGCTGAAGGGCTTTGCGTGGGACCAGGACAGATGTGGGCTCACAGCTGCTGCTTTATCTGCCTGGCCTGCTGCCTCTCCACCTTCAGAACGGCAGCCGCGCCCCACATGTGCAGGTGCTCTTACCCTCCCCTTGCTGCCTCCCCTCTCCTGCAACAGTGTAAGACTTCTTGTCAGCGGCAGCTCTGGTCAGCCAGCCAAGAGCCAAAGACCTGGCTGTCTGTGTTCAACTTTTCAGAGATGCCCACTGTCTCCAAGCCAGACCACTTCCTATGTGAGACGTCTTGAGCACGCTTCTTAGCCATTTTAATTCGTGGTATCCATGCCAGTACAGTGAAGGTCATGTTGTCAGTATAAATTAAAAAGCTATCAAAAGGAGATGCCTGAAGGCTGCACCTGTCACCCCACGTCAAACACATAATGACAAGCCTGTCTGTGGCCCGTGCCACACCAAACATATCATTTTGGTTTTAACCATTGTCACTCTGGAGGTATGTATGTCTGCTGGCTGCGTGAGACACAGTTCTAGGCTTTCCCTTACAAAAGCCTCCTTCCAGCTCCAGGTGCTCCTAGCAGGCGCCCCCAAGTGGCCAGTTTCATATAGCAGCTAAAATGGCCCATTCAGACTAGAATAAATGGGCAGATCTAAGAGCACTAGGACTGTACCTGTGGCAGTTTCAGAGGAAACACATCCGCTCTGGGCAGAGGCCATTTCTTACAGAAGGGGAAGAGGCCACCCCTTACATGGCCTCTTTCCAGAAGCATCGATAAACCGCGTGCTCTGAACCGTCTTTTCTCGTCCTGCAGATTGTCCGCCCATCCAACCATGCCACCATCCAGAGCATCGTCAGAGCTGTGGGCATTGTCCCCGGCATCCCAGAGCCATGCTGTGTTCCAGACAAGATGAACTCCCTTGGAGTCCTTTTCCTGGATGAGAATCGGAATGTGGTTCTGAAGGTGTACCCCAATATGTCTGTAGAGACCTGTGCCTGTCGGTAAGAAGGCTTCAGGGTAGAAGGCAGACCTGCCTCACCCCTGCCCTGCCCTGTAATCTTGGAGCCAGGACTTGACTCCGGGAGGTTCCAGGTGCTAGACAGCTTATAGGCAGCCCCGCTGGGACCCAGAAAGATCTGTCCACCACGCTGCGGTTCTTCCTTTCTTCTGTGCTGGTGGTGACTCTGCAAAGACGTTTTAAGTTCCTGGAAGAAATCTGGAATTAACGGTGGTCTGCAATTTGCCCACCATCCCTGCCCACATTTTTCAAGGCCTAGAAATAATGTGTGTCCTCAAATGTCAACTCTGGGCATTTGTCCTCTCAAAACCTGGGAAGACTATCCGAATCTTGGAACACTCCCCCATGGCAATTTAAATGCTTATTTTAAAACCCTCAAGCTACATACTAAAAGCATGCCCAAACCATGGCATGGGTGGGTATTTTCCCTTACATTTCACTACACATGCTTTTATACATGCAATACGCACATGTAATCAGAATGGATTTCTTCTTTTAATATATGTATTTTTTGTTTCAAAGCAAAAATGGAGAGAGTTGACCCCATCCCCCACAGAGGTAATAGTGCAAGTTAGGTGTGGGTTGTTTAAACATATGTATGGAAATAGTACATACCGTAATATGTTGGAATACTAAAAAAGTAACCAAGATTTTATATTTTTGTAAATTATACTTTGTATACTGTAGATTGTGAGAGTTCTGTGTTTTTATGGGAAGCTAATAAATTAAAGGTACAGTGGTATCTGGAAAAACTGAATGTCACCATTCCAAATTATCGATTATTCCCTCATCCAGTCTGTAAATCCCTACCCTGGGCTAGCAGTAAAATGAAATGTGGTTCCAGGTGGCACCGATACTGTCCTAGAGTTTCCTCATATCCCTAACCTAGTTGATTGGCAGGTGTCTGTGGCAACTTTTGTATTAAGTGACAGGAACAGGTCAGTGAGATAAAAGCAGGAGATTTGACATACGCAGTTAGGGACTATCTCAGGAGCTCCACAGTTCAACCGGAACCGGAAGGGCCAGATGATCTCCTTTGTGTGTTTGTAGAATGCGCAGTTGTCTCCCAGCATCCCTGTCCCCAAGGGCCACCCCACATGACTCTACTATGAACAGCATTGGTGTGATATTTGCTTTCCTTACAGTGGTTATTCCAGAAGTCCAGGGTTGGGCAATTGTTAAGGAGAACATAGGTGCAGTCTGAGACAGACGCGCCACAATCCCTTCAGCCAGGGATAGGGGCACAGCATTGGCCAGGAAGCTCACCACAGAGACCGACAGCTGCCAAGGCTCGCTAAGAAGGAAGCGAGCTGAGAAGCAGCTGAGGCTGCTGAATTCAATACTCTCTCGAAGGTAGTGATCCCGGAAATGTAGGTGAGGCAAGGAAGGCGACAAGGAACTGTGCGTACCACCCCTCACCCAACCGCACATCCATCTGGGACTGGGCGCCGCTCTGCTGTTTGCAAAAACCTTCAGTGAGTCCGGCTTCAGGGAAGGGGAGATGAATGGGCAGCAGCTTCTGCTTCCGGCCTGCCCCTCCATGAACTGCCGCCCTCCGACCCCTTGGCCCTCTGCTCAGGAGGCCCCAGCGGCGGCCGGCATGGGAAGGATGCACTGGCAGCACTGTGGTCTGGGTGAACTGCAAGCGAATCCAGAAGGGGTAAGTGGAAGAGACATAAAGGGGACTTGGTGGATCTGTCCGCATCCTCGCATCCATCCTCTGTGGTGCTCCACGAGCCCTAGGACACGTGCATACACAGATATTCATGCCCGTTAGGCAGACGAGGAAGGACCGCGACCAGCACGCATGCTACCTTAGTCCCTCGTCCCTGGTGGGAAGCACGTGGAGCTAAGTGAGTCCTTCCGAGCTGTTATAGGTGGTGTGGACGTCTCAAGCTGACCCGCAGACCTGGTGCTTCGCTTGCCCTGTCAAACACTGTTGGCACATGGTGGAAGATAATTATGTGAATAGCGAAATAAATTAATGCCAGGGCTTGAAATGGCTCTGTCCTTTCTTCCAAATATTAGATTCTGCTTGGCCTTCCTCACTCGGTTTTCTTTTTTCCTCATTGAACTGCTTTCTCCTTTCTCACAGCCATGACATCTTCATTTAGCTCTTTCTGACATTTATAATTTCTGGGAGACCACTGGGATTCTCAAAAACCTGCAGCCTCTCCAAGTCTTTGTCTCTAGATGTCTGGGATGAGTCGGGGCAACCTGAGAGGCTCTGACTGAGATCCAGACGTGGGCAGGCCCGAGAAGGATGCACAGTACTCAGGGGGTCCTGCACACTGGAAAATGACTGGCAATCCCCACTCTGCAGTGCAAGGAGCTAGTGCCATCGCTGGACACCTCTAACTTATGAAGCAGACTCTTTTTCTGATGTAGCATCTCAGAACACATCACTGAGGACACCTCTCTCTTCCCTGCAGCTCTTGAGAGATAAACCATGCCCGACTGTTCCAAGGAACAAAGATACATCCCCATAGGAGCTGCATGGAGTTGCCAGAGGCAGGGGGAGCTGGGACTGAGAACCTGCTTCCAGTTGACCCATGATAAACACGGGGCCACTGGCCTAGCCTGAGACAGGGCCCAGACAGCACGCTGCTGAGAACTGCAGTTCTGAAAGTGTGGTTCTCAAACCAGCCACACCTAAGAACTGGTCAGAAACGCAGAGACTCAGAATAGATCAGGAAGCTGTGTGATCCCAGCAGGCCATTCTGATGCACGTGCTTACACTTGTACAATAAATACGCCTTTATTTGCTCATGGTCATGTGATTTTCAGGCTCTCTCTCTCTCTCTCTCTCTCTCTCTCTCTCTCTCTCTTCTCCCCCTCTCCCCTCTCCCTCCCTCCCCCCCACCCCCCCCCCCGCGCGCGCGCGCGCGCGCGTCTGTGTGTGTGTGTGTGTGTGTGTGTATGGTGCATTGTTGCTAAGCATTTGCTCTAAGCACAGAAGTTTTGATGAAAGAGGAGAATTGTATGCCTTACAAAGTGAAACATGAAAAACCAGCTGTCCCTCAGAATAAGTAGGTGATAGGTTTCAGGGTTCCCCTACCTATACCAAAATCTGAGGATAGTTAAATCTCATTTATGAAATGGCCAGGAGAGATGACTTAGCAGATAAGAGCACTCGCTGCTCCTTCAGAGGAGCTAAATTCAGTTGCTATCACCCATGTCAGACAGCTCACAATTGCCTCTAACTTCAGTTCCTCGGTGTCTGGCACCCTCTCTGCCCTCTGGGCACCTGCACTTACATCACACACACACACACACACACACACACACACACATACACACACACACGTACACACGTACATGTAAAGAAAAACAAATCTTTTTAAAAAGTGTAAAACAACAACAAAGAAATGCAGAAATGAAAAAATGCATGTTCCTCTGATCAAATCATTATATTGTGTATGAATTAAAATACTACATTGCATCTTACAGATATATGCAATTTCTATGTGTCCATTGAAAGTCAAAATACGTTTTAAAATAAAATAAAATTGCACCAAGTTGTGTTGTTTAGGGGGAAATTAGGGAATATTGTCCTGCATACACAGTAAGGCTGCAGGGGTTTGTTTTTTTTTTTCAGTTGTTTTTAACCCCAGGGTGACAATGTCTAAGGATGTAGAATCCATAGACATGGGGTAGGCAGCTCTGTAGGTTAGCACATTGGTTGACACATAGTGAATGTTAAATATTTGAATAAGTAAATAGAGTTACTCAACTCCTTTTCATTGAGGACTCAAGCAGTCGGATGACAGGAGGGAGCCTAGGGCAAGATTAGACTTGAGTGACAGACACAAGAGGCGGGGAAGGGGACACCAGCTCAAATGAGCATCCGCAGCTTGGGGAGTAGACCCAACACTGGAGAAACTCCGTTATCTGTGAAGCTTGTGTCTCCAGATGTCGGTGAAATAGAATAGACTTAAATTGAACCCTCATTTCAGTGCTGTGGTGCACAGCTCACGGCCTGGGCTTGCCAGCCGGTTTCCTCCCGGTCTCCCCGCCAGGCCACCTCTTACCCCCCTTCATGCACCAACATCAAATGCTCTCCTCCAGCCAAGTCCAGCTCTTCCTTCTTAGCTGACCCCACTGTTGGCCTCTCCCCTTCTCTGAAGACCCGTCCTCAGGCCCTCCCACCTCTGCCCAGACATCTGTAAATGTCTCCGTCATAGCGGCACCATCTCCATTCTGACTACAGAAGCAGCATCAGGCACAGGCATCTAGTGGCACTGGTGGTACTTTACAGATTATGGACAGGGACCGAGGTACTCATTGGAGTACTTCAGACCAGACGCTTGGTTTCACCAAGATTCTGATCTTGTGCTCTGTAAAAGCAGAGCCAAATCTGAAGCGCCTCAAAGCCTGGATATTGGCCTGATGAACTACTCTCTAAGATGCCTTTCTTCTAGAGGGTGTCTATGCTCAAGGACATAGCCCAGTGGCAAGCTACTAAACGACCAGCTCTAGACCAACGCAAGTTCCACTAAGTGACCTCAGGGACCCATGCGTACCTTTTGGTACCTGGGACTGTGGAATGTTATTACCTTTTGGTTTTAAGGAGAAAGAAGTAATGCTATATATACACTCCTCCTAGACCTTGCTTTGCAGTGAATGTGTTCACCGCCATGGAGACAACTCTGCTACACACATAGAAGGGGTCACTGGGAAGTTCATGGGTAGTGCTGACCGTATAGACCTTGACCCACACAGTTCTCAGTATCAAACCTGAGGTTGCCTGTGGCCTTCATAAGACACTAGTGGACACCCTGTGCTCTGTGTGGCCCTCGTGCTGGGACTCTTGAGTGCGGGGGGGGGGGGGGTCCTGTTGATCCTAGCCGCTATGGCACATCATGAGGCACCCCATTCTTCTGCTCCTCCTGACCCACTCACTCTGCAGCTTCAGCTCCACCTCCTGGGCTTAGCATGCACTGCATTCCTCTTCCCAGCCGTAAACCTCTTACAGGAAGAGGTGCCCAGCATACTTCCTCTTTCAGTCAGTCCCAAGCAGCAGCGTCTCCTCGGCCGTACCCTTCCCTGCTCCCCTCAGTGTGTCTCTAAAAGGGTGGATACAAGTTCTCCCAGGCAGTTTCTGGTTTCAGCCTCCTACTCTGAGATCTGCCACCACAGCTTGTCATGGCCCACCCTGCAATGTCTTGGACATCCTTAGCCCTCTCTTCCCTCTCCTCGGGAGCCCTGACAGCACAGAGTACCGTACCCCATCCTCCTTGGAGTAGGCTGCCACACATCCCAAATGTTTTCAACTGTCTTCTTTCTTCGCTTTGGCCAATGCTACTTGTGATGGAAACACTCGGAGGCTAAGCATTGGGACACGGCTTTTAAACGCTGTCTTAGGACTAACTCAAGCAGCCTTCACAGGAGAGAAGCCATCTCTGGGCATGGGAGCAGTCTCAGTGCTGCCCAACTGCTTCTGTGAAACCCAACTTTTCTGTGGGTCTCCTGGCTGAGAACTATGATCTCGGTGGCCTCCCTGCCAACATGAACCAAGTCACCCTCTGAACACACACACACACACACACACATACACACACACCTACACTTGTGCGCTTGCACATACCACACAGATCAGGAACAGGGCTGGAGCTCAGAGCCTCAGATACCTATGTCTGTTGTACTAATGAGAAGCTGGCCTAGACACAGAGCTTCCTCCCCCAGCACAGTCAGAGCCAGTACTGGAGGGAGGCTTGAACATAGCCGCCCACTGTCAGGAGCTGGCAGTCCTACGAGTATGCAAACACATCTTCTAAAATGGAGCTCAAAAGGCTCAGGCCACGGCTTGGAGAAACAGAAGGGAGAGGAGCTAACTTCTGTGTTGGCTGGGAAGCCACCAGGCCGCTGAATGTTCTGGGCCCGAGCACACTCCATTCTCAATACACAGGAGCTACTTCCTCAGAGGGCAGTGCCTAGATACACCTCCCGGTTCTGATACCATCAGGACCAGAGTCTGTCTAACCCTGATGCAATCTCCCACATCACCCCACCTTCCTGACCCCCACGGTTTGTGTCATCTTCTGGGTACTCAGTGAGCGTTCTATATTTGGGGAACTTCCCAGCCTCATTTTCTGAATTCTTTGATTCTGTGGTCCAGCAGGGGATAAGGTCTGTGTGCCCCTGCCTGGAGAGTTTTCTGAACGAAGCCAGCAAGGAAGTGAACAAAAGTCCTAATTAGTTAGGGTGGATGGCCCTCCGGAGAAATGCCGATCCTATACAGCAGTCAGCCTCTAGTGCTTGTCAGATGTTTATACAGTCTTCATTAAAGAGAGCTGCCTTAGATAAGAGGTCCGAGCACAGCATCCACACCCAGATAAGAAGAGCGGAGGATTGTCGGAGTGTTGGGGAGACCTTGAGCCAGCCAAGCTCCCGGCTAAGCGGTCAACAGGACAATGTGGGCCTTTTCCTCCTGGGCTCCTCATCGCACCTAGTGATACCCCACAACAGCCCCGCAGGGCCCCGTCAGGGCCCAAGATGTCCCCTGGGGCCTTCCGGGCGGCCCTGCTCCCACTCTTTCTGCTGGTCTGTCCCACGCAGCAGAAGCCCCTGCAGAGCTGGGGCCAGGCATCCCCTGGTGGAAATGCCCGAAGCTCACTGGGATGGTCCGGAGGTGGAGAGGAGGGCGTCTTTGACCTGAAGATGTTTCTGGAGAACATGAAGGTGGACTTCCTGCGCAGCCTTAACCTGAGTGGCATTCCCTCCCAGGATAAAACCAGAGCGGAGCCGCCCCAGTACATGATCGACTTGTACAACAGATACACGACGGACAAGTCGTCCACACCTGCCTCTAACATCGTGCGGAGCTTCAGCGTGGAAGGTATAGTGCTTCCTCCAGGGGTCCACGGGGTGGGACATACAGCCCCCCTGCCCTCACAGCGAAGTGGCTCCACCCAGCGGGATGACCACTGACCACAGCAGACCTTCAGGTTTCTGTTGAAGTGGCTCTCAACGAAACAGGGAGAAAATACCAATTTCCTATTCATCATTTGCATACGGCTAATGGCTTCCCTACAGGGCAGTGCAAATCATGGGTCCTGTCCATCAACACTAACGGATCTGCTGCACAGCCTGGCTCCTCCCCAGAGGCACAGCCACAGTTAACCCCCTAGGTATCCGGTACACCGAGTTTCTGCTTCTCTCTGTCCACTCCCTCTCCTTCTCTTTCCCCCATATCTGCTTCTGCGTCCATCGCTCCTTCCTGCCGCTCCTACTTCCCCTCCCTCCTCTCTCCTCCTCCTCTTCCCTCTCCTCCCTTTTCTTTCTGCTTGGCTTCTCTTCCTCTTCCCTTCCTATCTTCCTCTCACCTTTCCTGTCTTCTGACTTAGAAATAGATCGTTCGTTTACCCTTTGATACATTTGTATGTTTTTCCGCTGTAAAAGAAAACTGGGTTCTTTCTCATACAGTGCATTTTAGACCTAGGTTTTAAAATGTCCATGAAGTAGGACTGGAAGAGGCATCAGGCAGTGTGTCTGTCTGATGTGTTTTCAATGTCAAGTGTATTTGATTTAGGAAAATTAGACAGTAAACACGGAGGTGAGGTGTGTAACTGACAAGTCACAGAACACCAGAATCTGAGTAGAGTGAGCTTCTGAACAGAAAGCTGGGCTTGCCAGGGCTGAGGAACCCACACCAGGCACCCTTTGCATGGTCACGGCACTACCATACGTCCTCCAAAGACCAGCTCCCCTTCTCCTGTTTTGGCATCTTACTCTGAAGGACCAGGAGCCCAGGGCCTCTCTCTTTCTGGTCCAGAGATTTGCAAATGCCCAAGGGTCCCAGTTCAGGGCCACAGCTAAAGCTGGATAGATCTGTCCAGCCTACAAAGTGTGTGTGTCTAAGGACACTTGTGACCACCATGCATGCTCTGTGCTGCTGAGATTTTTGACTGCCCAACGGAAGTTTCAAGGGAACTTGCCTTATTTAACATATATACATACACATACACACACACATACACACACACATACACATATACATATATGGCTTCGTAAAAACATAGACTTTGTAGGTCACCAGGCCCCTAGGATTATCTAGGATCTCTGCCTAAGGAAAAGGCTGGATTTTGTTTTTGTGCTTGTTTTTTAACTGGGGCCTAAGTTATCATTTCCCACTGGCCAGACTATGAAGCCCAGCAGGAGATACCAACCTCCTACACATGCATCATTGGCACAGCCACTCCATGCACTCAGCAGCAGCAACATCAGCAACATTCACACGTGACCTAGAACGCATCCGTCTAATCCCCGTGGGGTGTGAGTGTGTGATTTCTAGTGTCTGGCAGCAGTCCTACAGCACTCAGTGAGGGCGCTTTGGGCCGTGAGTGCAATGCACTGTTCTCACTGTCTGATAGCCACAGCGTCCACTGGTTACTCAGCAGCTTGGTTGGTACATCTGTGATGAGTGAAGAGACCACAGGAAGCCTGGCATGCTTTGCCACATGCCCTGAGCTTGTGTGGGGTGGGAGGGGCACAGAAGTATTAACTGAGCACCAGCTATTGGCTCATGATTGGCCTGTACGTTTCATGAGCCATCTTGATAAAATGGCAAGATGGCCCCATTATACAGAAGAGAAAATTGAGGCACCAAGAAGTTCAAAAAATCCCAAGGATGCAAACCCAGTGAGGGACAGAATCAGGCTTGACACCTCCAATCTTCAGACCACTTGCTAGGTTTCAAGGTAGCATGGGTTTCTGCTCATCTTTCCATGTGAGGCACCCCTCCCCCACTCCAACCACCCCACCCCCGCCAGGCCTGTTTCTGAGCTTCAACTGTGGTTCATAACTATTAAATGTGAATCCAGAAACAAATAGCTCATAATTTTGAAGTTACGTTTGTCACGGGTATATTTTTCTAAACTTCCGATTGTCTTTACTCTCAGTTAACTTGTCGCCTCTCAGTTAACATGTGTGCACACATACAGAAGACCACTGTGTGCAGGGCTTACAGGTCACCCAGGCATCCAACGGGTGTATCAGAACATGTCTCCCAAGGATAATGCAGCAACTGAGTGTCGGCACAGACCCACAAACAGCAGTGTCCATGGTTGAGCTGCAGCCCAGGAGAAGTGGGAAGCAGATGATTAGGGGGCTAAGAGAAAACCTCCATTTTTTTGCCTAATGTGACAACACTGTTGGCAGGAAAATACTTTTTCCTCTAAAAGAAAAAAAATGCACTTTCACTTTTAATAGACGCTATTAACACAATAGCCACTACATAAATACTCCAATGCTGCAAAGCTCTGCTTCATCTAAATTTTTCTATTTTGATTTTTGGTTAAATATTTGACATGAGTGTTCACCCGCCACCACTGTAGCATCTTTACTCTCAAGCCGACAGTGTATTTTCTGGCTTGCCTTAGGTGCAGATGCCAATTAGCTGTGTGCACTCTGACAGTTCCATTGCTATGCTCCAACTCTGTGGATCCCTATCTCCACAAGTGTAAACTCAGAATAATAACTAGATGCTTCCAGACTCATGGTCCAAAGCTGGGCTCATAGTAGATGCTCAATTAATAGTAGATACTGTTAACACTGGCTGAAGGCACCTGCCTCAGATTTTCCTGGAACAATCCTAAGAGAACCTTCCCAAATCCCAAAAGAACCTTCTACTAAGGTTCTAAATGACACGGAGTAGAGCAATAGTGACAAAATCTACCATCTTAGATGCCCCTCATAGCAAATCATCAAGTTTGGCTTTGGTATCCTAAGAATGGACGCCAGGCAGATGGCCCTCTGCATGTGTTTGCGTTTCAGATGCTCTGTCGACAGCTGCCACGGAGGACTTCCCCTTCCAGAAACACATCCTGATCTTCAACATCTCCATCCCTAGGCACGAGCAGATCACCAGGGCTGAGCTCCGCCTCTACGTCTCCTGCCAAAATCGCGTGGACTCCACACACGGGCTGGAAGGACACATGGTCGTTTACGACGTCCTGGATGGTGATGAGACTTGGGACCACGCTCCGGGGACCAAGACCTTCTTGGTGTCCCACGACATTCAGGACGAAGGCTGGGAGACCTTAGAGGTCTCGAGTGCCGTGAAGCGGTGGGTCAGGGCAGACGCCACAACAAGCAAGAACAAGCTGGAGGTGACAGTGCAGAGTCCTCGGGAGGGCTGTGACCCTCTGGACATCAGTGTCCCACCAGGCTCCAAAAACCTTCCCTTCTTTGTTGTCTTCTCCAACGACCGCAGCAACGGGACCAAGGAGACCAGGGTGGAGCTGAAGGAGATGATCAGTCATGAGCAGGAGACTGTGCTTGTGAAGACATCCAAGAGCGCTTACCTGGAGGCAGGTGAGGGCCACGAGGAGGAGGGCGGGGATGGGCACACCGCTGTGGGACCCCTTTTGGCTAGAAGGAAGAGGAGCACTGGGGCCAGCAGCCACTGCCAGAAGACTTCTCTCAGGGTGAACTTCGAGGACATCGGCTGGGACAGCTGGATCATTGCACCCAAGGAGTATGACGCCTACGAGTGTAAAGGAGGTTGCTTCTTCCCATTGGCTGATGACGTGACGCCCACCAAGCACGCCATCGTGCAGACCCTGGTGCATCTCAAGTTCCCCACAAAGGTGGGCAAAGCCTGTTGCGTTCCCACCAAACTGAGTCCCATCTCCATCCTCTACAAGGATGACATGGGGGTGCCAACCCTCAAGTACCACTACGAGGGGATGAGTGTGGCTGAGTGTGGCTGCAGGTAGTGCCTGCAGCCACCCTGGGTGGTGGGGACACAGGGCAGGGGAGAGGTCCTGCCGAGGTCCTGCACCCTCCTGCGCATGGCATGCCTAAGTTGACCTGAAACCATCCTTGAGAAGAAAAGGAGCCAGTCGCCCTCCCTGTGTCCGGTGGGTCCCTCTGCTGAAGTGCCAGTGACTGGGGTATGCAGGCCTGTGGGCAGAGCAGGAGACCCTGGAAGGGTTGGTGGATAGAAGGAAGATGTTGAAAACGGAACTGGGGGCAGATGATCTGGGAACAGCAGGAAACCAGGCGGAAGCTGGTAGAAGATGCAGGTGGTGTGCAGAGAATCCCCGGAGTCACACGGAGTCCAGGAAGCTGAGACTCATTCCAACAACCTCAGGTGTGAAGGAAGGCGTGGACTCCAGCTGCTGTTTCCTGTCCCTGCCCACACCCCACTGAGATGTGTGTCATGACCTCTGACTGTCACTTGTAGAGACCAAAACTCAGCAAGCCAGTTACTATGACTCAATGGTAGGATTCTAGCCCAGGTCTGTGGGGCCCCAAAATCTGAGACCTTCCCAAGTGTCTCATGAGGTTCAGCAAATCAGTGCATATGGGTTGAGTCACTAGATATTGAAGGCCCAGCGTGAGGCCAGGCAGGGCTGAGCCAGGTCCACACTGACCACTAGGAATGGCCTGCTTGCTGGGCTCCAACAGGATCTGCTTGCTCCGTCCCCATGCTCACTCTGTGGCCATGGGATTTATGATGAAACCCCTCCCCTGAAGAAATACCCCCCAAGCAACCACAGAACGGAGGCAGTTCAGGAACTCAGCCCTCTGACGCTCACTGTGACCCGAGCCCCTTTGACCCCAGTGCAGTCCTTGGGAATTTCAGTAGTCATACAAGGCCACTTGCGTTCCTTGATTGCGATTCTGTGACCATCTGGGAGGGACTGCCTATGGTGTGGACCTCTGAAATTATCTACTCTGTCTGGCCAGCTCCCCAGACGGGAGTCCTCCTGCCTAAGGACTCCACAGAGGACAAGGCTGGGGTCTAATTTTGTTGGGATCAAATGTGCTTTTGGTTAACTATGAAATGTAACTGCTTTCCTTCCCTGGTGACCTGCACTCCAATGACTAGAAGTCTTACTTATGAGAGCCCCTGGCGTCTAAAGAGAGCTCTGCTTCCTTATCTTCCACACGGACTGCCGTGGAGTCTGCCTGCACCAGCCAGCGTCCTCAAGGAGTGTGTCCCCAGGGAGAACAGCCTTGTCGTTCCTGTGCCTCAACCTCCCATCTGACTCTCCTGGTGGCTCACATGACTGAATGGGGTGAGGAAGAGCCTGACGCCCTCTGGCATCCGGGGCCCAAAGGACTTTAAACATCTGGACCACTCTCATTGACTGATGCTCCAACATAATTTTAAAAGGATCTGCATTAACTGTTTACATGGAATCAGTGACCAACTTTAACACAACACATAATGGAGCGTTGGTGTTTGATCTGTAGAGCTGGAGAAAAGATAAATCCCTAATGTGTGCCAGGCAGCGTGGCATGACAGTGCTGTCCACAGATGATGGTGGGTGGTGACGTCTTCTTCGGGTCCCAGTGATGTGTCTGTGTGTGTGAGGGAGTTTTACTTAGAAATAAAGTATAATGCCTTGTGTGCATCTTTCCTGAATGGACGGTCAGAGCTGTAAGCTCTCCAGTTCCTTGGGCCTGTCAGTCTGCTCTAATTAGACCCTAGGAGATGTGCCATTTCTGTCCCTTGGATAGCCAAAAGGGAAGGACAGGAAGCTTCCACAGGGTGAAGGTGTGTGTCATCTGCACATTGGGGTAGGTGAACACGTGTGTGTGTGTGTGTGTGTGTGTGTGTGTGTGTGTGTGTGTGTGTGTGTGGTGTGCATGCAAGTGCTTGCATGTGCTGCCATGAGCAACTGTGTGGACAGAAGTTTGCTGAAAGTTAGCTGCCCCACTTTGTTCTCCCCTCCCCCACATACACACTTCAGAGCAGAATGTCTGTCTATAGCGCATAGATAAGCTTAGGTTTATTCCACCCAGTGTGCAAGGGTGTCTCTCCCAGTGTCTGTCCACCGCTGTCATGCTCAGATGCCCATCTCTCCAGCCAAACCCTGCCCACAAGCTCACTCCTGTTCTCCATCCCCAGACTGAGGTTCTGCTCACCCCACTCCCAATTCCTAGCTGCACAACAACTTCCATCACCTGTGAGGGAGGCCCCAATCTCTAGCACCACCCACTCTAGCCTCCTGGATCTTCTAGCTCTGGAAAGCATCAGGCCTGGCTCAGGAGATCATCTCCCAGCCAAGGACTCCATAGAGGACAAGGCTGGGGTTGGAGTCCCTTAGAGAAAACAATGAATTTTGACTTCAGTGTCATAAAGTAAATGGACACCAGGCAGATGCCCCTATGCACTTGGATTTTAGGTCCTGACTCATCAGCTGACACAGAGGACTTCCTTGCCCAGAAACACAACTGCACTTCAACACCACCCTCCCTAGGCACATGACACCCCTGTCACAGAGTTGCCAAGCCTAGCAGGGAAAGCTGACATCTTCCTGGTTTGTGCCACTCATAATTATGAGTCTTCCAGAGATAAGACCATAAGCCACTTGCTTTGGTCGCTTCAGGAGGGCCAACATACCCTGTGGACAAACTGGTGTGGTGCAGTGCACACGGACAAAACACACAAGGGGTCTCTGGCCTTCGTGGCACTGGGCTATTTTCACATAGCACCTGTTGAAACTTGCTCGCCCACGACTATGCATTGAAACCCTTGGGACACACCTGCAATGCTGCCTTGGACACAGCTCCTAAAGCACCTTCCGTTTGTGGTAAAGTGATCGCTGCAATGTACATGAAGACACCGAAGGTGTGGAAGGACTGTCCTGTCCTGGGCTGCTCAGTGAGAAGCTGCCCTCTGCCTCTTTTATGACCTTTTCTCTGTGTGAGGAGCAAGGGAAGGGAGCTGAAGAAGGCTGAGGAGTATATGCTGGACACTCTAACAGAGGGGCAGCTCTCAGGAAGTGGCCTCAGGCCTCACGAATCTAGAGAGACAGAATTCATTTTCTAATGCAGAAGGCCTGCCCTAGGACCTGATGACCCTGTCGGATCTGCCCTCGGGGTTTCTCCAATCTGTGAGCCATCTCTCAAAGGCCAGCCAGTTGGATCCGCATGAAGACTCTGTGGGGAAGAGGCAGCATGCATGCTGCTGTCTGCCTCACACGGTCCGGTTCACTTTCCACAAGGATAGCAAGGAGACGGCGGCCATGCATGAGTCAGCCACCCTGGGCGGTTTATCAGACACCGCCCTGTTTAGATCCCCTCTCTCTATCCATAGCAATCTGTGCTCTGTACGTGATCACCACTCAGACAGCTCTCTGTTCACCAGCAGTGGGCTCCTACCACTAGTGTGCATCCCAGCTCATCGGAAAACAAAACAAAGTTCCTGACTTGGATCACTGTCAGTCTCTCTGCCAGCATCTGGTCTGCCCTCATGGCTCCTTTAGTACAGATAATCCCTAACACAGGAGCATCTTAATAAGGGCGGCAGATGGTGGCTATAGAAACCGCTTTGCTACAGCTGAGATGTTGAACAGTATGCAGGTCTGAGTGGGTCGGGGGCCTTTCTAGTTCATGTCACTTTCTGGGCCAAAGTGTATATAAAGCAAGGACAATAAATGCTGATCATAAAAAGCCGTGCGTGATTTGAGGCATTCATCGACCTCCCCGTGTTTTTTGTCTATGTGATATGTACACGTATGCGTTGATAGGCTTATGTGTGCACACACACGTGTGGGGAGGGATGCTCGTGTATGTCAGGTGTCTGTCAATCTCCATCTTGAGGCGGGGTCTCTCATTTAAACTCAGAGCTCAGGCATTATCCTAATCTAGCTGGCCCCGCTTGCTCTGGGGACCCCGCCTCTGCCCGCTACGTGCTGGGATTTAGATAAGTTCTCACGTTCATCTGGTGCGGATGTGGATGCTGAGGGTTGGAAGTCCAGTCCTCAGGCTTCTACAGCAAGCATCTTATCCAAGCCATCTGTCCAGACCGCTTACCTAGTTTTAATGAAACGATTGCTATGGTAGATAATTGGTTTATTTATAATGTCAAAAAAAAATGCCAAAGTCCAAACACCAATCCCTGACACTATCAATGATAGTCTGTTATGCGTGCAGATAGGAGACTAGCATAACGGCCCTCTGAGAGGCTCTACCCAGCAGCTGGCTCAGACAGATGCAGAGACCCAAAGCCAAACATTGGATGGAGATCGGGGTCCCTTACAGAAGAGTTGGGGGAAGAACTGAAGGTTCTGAAATGGATAGGAATGCCACAGGACAACCAACAGAGTCAACTAACCTGGACCCTTGGGGACTCTCAGAGACTGAGCCACCCACCAAAGAGCAAACACAGACTGGGACAAAGCCCTGGCACACATGTCGCAGACAGTAGCTCAGTCTCGATGTGCCAGGGTGAGCCGCACCCTCTCAGAAGAGAAGAGGGGGTCTCTGTGAGGGAGCACTGGCATAGGGGACAACATTTGTTATAAATTCATTAATTTTTTAAAAGATGCCAAAGTCGAGTCAGCCTAGGAAACAGCAGGCTCACCTGCTGCAGAAGAAGTAAAACCTGTGGACCCCAAAGCAGCGCTGAAGAATGGGCCAGGGAAGGGCTTCTATTGGGGGTTACACCTCCAAGTGACTCTTCATCTTCAAAGAAAGGGTTTGGGGAATGATTTTGAAAACTGAGTTCTCTCTCTCTCCCTCCCTCTCTCTCCAGCTCCCTCTCTCTGCCCCTCCCCCTCCTTCACACCCCTATGGGATGGGCCACTTTGCTCCAGCACATCCTGACCCAAGCCTAAAAGCAATGGAGGCAGGGGAATGCTCTGAAGCCGTGAACCAGTACAAGGCTTGCCTCCTTTAACTTGTTTATGACAGGTATTACGACACAGTAATGCAGAACTGACAAACAGGACACAACATCAAAATACAGACAGATGGATGGGGTACAACAGACAAACGTATTAAGGCGTGTACCTCTGTCTGTACCCTAATCCAGATCCCATGTCAACTAATCAAGGTATCACGATTCCTAGGAAGTGGTAAGGGTTGTAGGTAGTTTTGCAGCCCATGCTGGACAGCTCTGTGCATTTGTATACAGGGGGACCTTTTATCTCATATTCTTGGAGGGTATCTTTGTGGCACATGTTGCCAAAAAAAAAAAAAAAACAGATAAACAAAAACAAATACAAAACCAGAAAATTTTCCTGGTAGTCTTCACCCTCTTCCTGTCCAGAACTTGGCCTGGACTCCAGCAGTGACAGATACATGTTCACAGAGGCGGTGACAGATACACGCTCACAGAGGAACTCTGCTCGGAGCTGGGTTTTCCCAGGTGGAGGTTGACAAGACTCAGTCACCCCAGATAGGCCTCCTGTCTGTGGTGTGCCACCCCAGGCTGACTCTAACAGTAAGTCTGTCTTGTTTCCATTGGCTGCCAACAGTGGGGTGATGAGACCATATGTCACTTGGGTATTAAACAAATCCTAATGAGCTAAAAATATGTTTGTTTTAGCTAATTGACCTCTTTGGCCTTCATAAACCACTTGGTAAACATCTCCAGTTAATGATTTCCAGAACTTGACTTGTGCGTTTCCAACTCACAGAGTAAGCTCTCTCATCCCCACCCTGAAGACCACCTTCTCTGGCTGCCTGCAGCGATGCCGTGGGACCCTACCTGTTATCCAACAAGCCCAACCATGTGTTCTGGATAGAACTCAAGAAGACAGAAGGTGGGAACCAGAAGTGGCTGCACCAGCTGCTATTCCCTGTCTATACAGCGCTCCCTACAGGCTGACCAAAGAATACCTGCTAAATGAGAGTAATGTGCCCTCTAAGAGGCTTCCTGGGCAGAGCAGGAGTTCCTAGTGCAGGCTCCAGGGTGAGTCTTCTTTCATATCCAGAACCAGTCAGACACGAGCAAAAGTCCACATCTCTTTCATGAGAAAAGGGTAGAATATAGCAAATGCACCTGGGACTGGCTCCCAGGTGTGATCCTGCAGGTGTGAGAGTGACCAGTATTCTTTGTGTGACTTAGGCCCACAGAGAGCCACTCACTTCTCAGGGTAAGCACTGGGCTGAAGCTGAGCCCCTAACTAAGGGGGGGTCTCCATTCACAAAGTGGGTGAGGCTCACCAGATCACGTAACTTTATCTGGTCTGAAATTATTGATCTCACATCCCTCTCCCCTGACGCCCTATACTGGTGTCCAGACCTTTCATTCATCTTGTTGTAAAATTGTGAGGTACTGACATATATTATACCTAGAAGCATAATCAGGGTATAGGAACGAGTTTCAATCCCTGAGGCTTACAATGGCCCTAGACTCAGCCTTCACAGTATCTGAGGTGGTGGTGGCCTAGTCAGCCTCTTCTCGCTGTCACCTGTCCCCTCTGAAACAGTGGGTTGAGCCTTACTCTCTGGCAATAAAATATATGTGATTGATACTCATTATAGAGTCTCCGTCAGTAACTTCTGGACACTGAAATGCTTTGTGAAAGCTTTCATGTTTAATCTGCCCAATAACTCCGTCTACGGGACAAATCAGATGCTTTCCCAAACCTATGAATAAAACAGTAACAGAATCAGACCTCCAAGTGCATCTGCCTAATTCCAGAGCCATGGGTCACCCACAGCAGTGGGAACATGATATGTATTTGTAGATTAACAATTCTCATTTGCAAGACTTTAGTACAAACTGTGAGTGTAGAAGGCATATCACAGGGCCTAGCATGTGGCAGGAACTCAAACTAAGCGCAATTACTTGTCTTATTCTATGCAGACATGGCTTAGCAAGATAAGATGCACTGTTCCTTCCGGGTCAAACCACCCTGGCCCTCTTCTTCAGAGTCCCCCAGCTCATGGGCTTGAATTAGACAGGATTAAAGGCTTACCAGAGCTGGAAGCCTCACATCTAACTCCCACGCTGAGCCCCAGACCTTCTGGCTGCCTGCTAAGAAAGGCACAGGAGAGGGGCAGCTGCAGGAGCAGGCCCACAGTCTTGTACACGGTCGAGGGAGCTCTGACCCAGGAGCCAGGGCTCCAGGGGATCCCAATGACGAGAGAATGGCTCCTGGTTCTGTCCACACTGCTCTGCATTCTGGCTGGTCCCACGCAGCTCTTCCAGCCAAGCCTGGTACTGGATATGGCCAAGGTCCTCCTGGATAACTACTGCTTCCCAGAGAACCTGATGGGAATGCAAGCGGCCATTGAGCAGGCTATGAAGAGTCATGAGATCCTGGGTATCTCAGACCCTCAGACGCTGGCCCGCGTGCTGACGGCTGGAGTACAGAGCTCCTTGAATGACCCACGTCTCTTCATCTCTTATGAGCCCAGTAGCCTCGAGACTCCCCAGCAAGCCCCAGCGCTCACCAACCTCACCCGAGAAGAACTGCTGGCCCAGGTACAGAGGAACATTCACCATGAGGTGCTTGAGGGCAACGTGGGCTACCTACGGGTGGATGACCTCCCTGGCCAGGAGGTACTGAGTGAGCTGGGGGAGTTCTTAGTGAGCCATGTGTGGAAGCAGCTCATGGGCACCTCCTCCTTGGTGCTAGATCTCCGGCACTGCACTGGCGGCCACGTCTCTGGGATCCCTTATGTCATCTCTTACTTGCACCCTGGGAACACTGTCATGCACGTGGATACCATCTACGATCGTCCCTCCAACACCACCACAGAGATCTGGACCTTGCCCAAGGTCCTAGGGGAGAGATACAGTGCTGACAAGGACGTGGTGATCCTCACCAGTGGACACACCGGGGGAGTCGCTGAAGACATCGCCTACATCCTCAAGCAGATGCGCAGGGCCATTGTGGTGGGTGAGCGGACGGAGGGTGGAGCCCTGGACCTCCAGAAGCTGAGAATAGGCCAGTCCAACTTCTTCCTCACAGTGCCTGTGTCCAGGTCCCTGGGACCCCTGGGTGGAGGCGGCCAGACGTGGGAAGGCAGTGGAGTGCTGCCCTGTGTGAGGACACCTGCAGAGCAAGCCCTAGAGAAGGCCCTGGCCATCCTCACTCTGCGCCGAGCCCTGCCTGGGGTTGTCCTCCGACTTCAGGAAGCCCTCCAGGACTATTACACATTAGTGGACCGAGTGCCGGGCCTGCTGCACCACCTGGCTAGCATGGACTACTCAACCGTGGTCTCTGAAGAGGACCTGGTGACAAAGCTCAACGCTGGCTTGCAGGCTGTGTCGGAGGATCCCAGGCTCCTGGTGAGAGCCACTGGACCCAGAGAAGCCTCCTCAAGACCTGAGTCTGGGCCTAATGAACCCCCAGAAGCCACCCCTGAGGTGCCCAAGGAAGAAGATGCCCGAAGGGCCCTTGTGGACTCTGTGTTTCAGGTGTCCGTGCTGCCGGGCAATGTGGGCTACCTGCGCTTTGATAGATTTGCAGACGCTTCTGTGCTGAGGACCCTGGGCCCTTATGTGCTGCAGCAAGTGTGGGAGCCCCTGCAGGACACAGAGCACCTCATTATGGACCTGCGTCACAATCCTGGGGGTCCGTCCTCTGCTGTGCCTCTGGTGCTGTCCTACTTCCAGGGTCCTGAGGCCGGGCCTGTACGTCTCTTCACCACCTATGACCGCCGCACCAATGTCACCCAGGAGCACTTCAGTCACAGGGAGCTGCTTGGCCAACGATATGGTAACCGGCGTGGGGTGTACCTGCTTACTAGCCACAGAACCGCCACAGCTGCCGAAGAGTTTGCCTTCCTCATGCAGTCACTGGGCTGGGCTACACTGGTCGGCGAAATCACCGCGGGGAGCCTGTTGCACACGTGTACGGTGCCGCTGCTGGACTCACCGGAGGGTGGCCTGGCCCTCACGGTACCTGTGCTCACTTTCATTGACAATCACGGTGAGGCCTGGCTGGGGGGTGGGGTGGTGCCGGATGCCATCGTGCTGGCTGAGGAGGCCTTAGAGAGAGCTCAGGAGGTCCTGGACTTCCATCGCAGTCTGGGGGCCTTGGTAGAGGGCACCGGTCACCTGCTGGAGGCTCACTATGCCCGGCCAGAGATCGCAGAGCAGGCCAGAGCACTCCTGCAGTCCAAGCTGTCCCAAGGAGCCTACCGCACAGCTGTGGACTTGGAGTCCCTGGCTTCTCAGCTCACCGCTGACCTTCAGGAGGTATCTGAGGACCACCGTCTGCTGGTCTTCCATAGCCCTGGTGAGCTGGTGGCAGAGGAGGTCCCCTTGCCTCCCCCTGCTGTTCCCTCCCCAGAGGAACTCTCCTATCTCATAGAGGCTCTGTTCAAAACGGATGTGCTACCCGGCCAGCTGGGCTACTTGCGTTTTGACGCCATGGCTGAGCTGGAGACGGTAAAGGCCATTGGGCCTCAGTTAGTTCGGCTGGTATGGCAGAGGCTGGTGGACACGGCTGCGCTGGTCGTTGACCTGCGCTACAACCCAGGCAGCTACTCTTCCGCCGTTCCTCTACTCTGCTCCTATTTTTTTGAGGCAGAGCCCCGCCAGCACCTCTACTCTGTTTTTGACAGGGCCACATCTAAGGTCACAGAGATATGGACCCTGCCGCTGGTTGCTGGGCAACGCTACGGATCCCACAAGGACCTCTACATCCTCATGAGCCACACCAGTGGCTCTGCAGCTGAGGCCTTTGCTCATACTATGCAGGACCTACAGCGTGCCACTGTGATAGGAGAGCCCACAGCTGGAGGGGCACTCTCCGTGGGCATCTACCAGGTGGGCAACAGCCCCTTATATGCCTCCATGCCTACTCAGATGGCCCTGAGTGCCACCACTGGTGAGGCCTGGGACTTGGCTGGTGTGGAACCCGACATCACTGTGCCCATGAGCGAGGCCCTTTCCACAGCCCAGGACATAGTGGCCCTGCGTTCCAAGGTGCCCACAGTACTGCAGACAGCTGGGAAACTGGTGGCTGATAACTACGCATCCCCTGAATTGGGGGCCAAGATGGCTGCCAAGCTAAGCGGTCTGCAGAGCCGCTATGCAAGGGTGACTTCAGAAGGGGCCTTGGCTGAGATGCTGGGGGCAGACCTGCAAATGCTCTCTGGAGACCCACACCTGAAGACAGCACACATCCCAGAGGATGCCAAAGACCGAATTCCTGGAATTGTGCCCATGCAGGTAAGGTGCAACAGAGGCTTAGCCTAGCCCAATCCTGCGAGCGAGTTGTCCAGATGTTGGCATATGTGTGGATGTGTGTACACTGCAAGGCTTACTTCTGAGTTTATGTTTTCCCTAGCCATGTCCTTTCCTCACTTTGCCTCCCCGTCTCCCGACTCTCTGGCTCCAGGGTCCCTGAGCAGCTCTATAGATTATTCAACCTTTGATCCTTGCAAAGGATAGGCTTTGTCTCAGCCAGACAGAGGCAAGGGTTTTCATGAATCCCCACTATCAGAGGCTCCAACGTGAGATTTTTCCTTCCCTGCAAATATGAAGCTTACATTACCTGGATCCATGTGCCCTTAGGAGCGAAGTGTGGAGACTTGGACACAGGTCCTGGAGTGGCCGAGTGCAAAGGCACAGCCTGAAGGCCTCGTGTGGAGCCAGCTCGCCATCTTCATTCCAAGCCATGCACAGCATGCACCCTGGCTGAGCTGAGGTTGTGTGTGTGTCTGCCCCGCGGCTCAGCTTGATAGGAAATTTGAAGCAAGATGGCTGCAGTCAGACTACTTGAAAGCCAGCTCCAGAGTGCCAGGGAGCACCGACGGTGCACTAAGCTGTGGCTGCTGAGAGGGAATGGGAAGGGAAGGGCAAAGTGGACAGGATCCATGGACGCCCACCCTACCTACGCTGCACGAGGGAGAGAAGAAGTAGAATCCTATTGGAGGGGTGTTTCTGGGGTTCTAGGATTCTAATTTCCAAATTTCTCATGTCTATTATTTTCCAGAATAGCCAGGGCCATGGAGAGAAAGAGTGGGACTGAGTTTGGAATGGGCTCCTTGTCTGGCTTTCGCCTGTTCCTGTCTATGAGGGCCTCGGACAAGTCAGTCACTCTGTCTGTGCCTCCAGATTGTTCTGGAAAGATGAGGATAATAGTGTCTTCTATACAGGGTGGTTGTCAATGTGACGGGGGTTGCAAAGTGCTTATCCCAGCACCAGATCCCTCCCTATCCCATCAGAGGAGAAGATGGATCCAGGGACACCATCAGAGGAGTGCCTGGTATAGTTGGAAGGATCAGAAAGGCACGGTACCTGGGCCTTGCATCTCCAGACACCAAATGAGGGCTTGGCAGACCTGAGCACTTGCTGCAGGGATGTCTCTGATCAGCTGACTCATGCACAACACGCGGCTCCACTCTAGCCCTGTCACCCACATGCTACCTTCCCAGACTCCACCAACTCCTTCCCTTCTCATAGCAGCCTATGGTAGCGCCCACTCCTGCGCACTGCCATTTGCTGCTATCCAGACACTGAGCGAGGCTTCCCACTCTTCCAGATCCCCTCCCCGGAAGTCTTTGAAGACCTGATCAAGTTTTCCTTCCACACAAATGTACTTGAGGACAACATTGGCTATTTGAGGTTCGACATGTTTGGGGACTGTGAACTGCTCACCCAGGTCTCTGAGCTGCTGGTAGAACACATCTGGAAGAAGATCGTACACACTGATGCCCTGATCATCGACATGAGGTCAGTGGGCTAGACAGTGAGCCCGGGTTGGGCTTAGCACTGGCTGAGGATAGTGGGAGCTATAGGCCAAAACAGAGGGAAAGACCCCTTGAAACGATCAAGGTGCTGAAAGGAACCGGGCAACCTCCCCACCAGGGACCTAACCAGCCAGCCCAAAGGTTCAATCTTATTGGCCGGTGGGACCTCAGCACTGATAGCTTTTTAAGCTACCCTGGTGATCCCAATGTGTGTTTGAAGTAAAGAGTTATCCCACATCTGTTGCCTGACAAAACAAAAGAAATCAAATGGAGGAGGGGAGCAGGGACAAAAGAGATAAACCTGCTGATCCTTGGCCCCATGTCAACCCTTTGGCAGTAGCATCAAAGGAGATTGCACAATCTATAATCCTGGTGGTCAGCCCTCCACTGTGGTTATACGACTGTAAAATCACCCTCCCAAGACAGCCATCCTCTGGCCATTGCAAAGCCAGGGCCCAGGGGAAAATCTGGAAATGAACAGATGCTACCCTAACAAGACAGCTTTGCATAACAAAATGGTTATTGGATATCTTTACCCATTTACCTCTCTCTACTTAAAACTAAAAAACAAAAGCACTTTGTATGTGGTGAGTTTCCATCACAGACCCCCTGCACCACCTCTACTTCCCCGTGCAGAAGAGTCCTCAGGCAGTGGCCAGACTCAAGCCTTCCTCCGATCCTGGGTGGGTATGTCCGAGCACCATCCACGAGTATGAGAAAGGCCAGGCTGTTTCTCACCCATGGAAACCTTTTCCTTGTCTCTGCTGCAAGAGAAAGGCTCAAATATCAGCTCATCTAAGGACCCAGGCCGGCTGTAATTACAGCTCTTGTATGTCTCTTTGCAGTCACTAGGTGGCGCTGAATCATGATAAGACCGGCATCCCTCTCTGGGAGATTATTTCCCATAGCCAGATTTTATAGTTGCCCAAAACCTTAAGTGATCACTTTATTCCTTAGACACCTTAACAAATACCAGAGGTGCCACCAGGCCAAACATCCTTTTTATTGAATGTATCATTCACATTTTTTAAAGGGAATCCTCAACTAGAAGCACACTGGACTTAGATTCTTCTGTCCCTGGGGTTGGGGGTCAGATGCCAAGATCATGGGCATCAGCTCTAAGAATCTCTTGATATTTGCCAGCGCCAGATAGAGAGGCGAGGGCAATACAAGGTTGAGTGTGGGCTTTCTCCCTCCCAGTGTTCCTCCACAATGGAGTCGCTGCCACACCAAGAGTCGTTCGGAACTTGTGTTACTGCACTTGATGGAGTCTGTATTCTATTTATGGACAGAATGAACGCAGAGGAGCAGTCCATGGTTGATGCATGGGAAAGCAAATTCCCAATTTGTTGGAGGACTCGTTGGAGTCTTTAATACATTAGTATATAAGATCAGGACCCAGGTTTGGTATTTCACTTTCTCCTCTTTTCATTTTTTTAATTCTTTCTTTCAGTGTTTTTATTGTTGTTGTTTTGAGACACAGTCTCACTATGTAGTAGTCCCCCAGAAGACCTGGTATGCACTATGCAATCCATGCTGGCCTTGAACTCTCAGAAATATATGATTCTTTGCCTCCCTAAAGTGCTGGGATTAAAAGTGCGAGCCACCACACCCAGCCAGCATTTTCTGGAAGCATTAGACCACTAGCTCATTTAGTCTCACGGGGCTAGGACTCTGCAGAATCCTCTGGAGAACCCTCATGTCTCCTGTGGAGTTGTGATGGGTGCTCAGCACTGAGGTACCCTGAAATTAGAACCCTTCTTCACAGGACAAAGAGCCAACCTGGGAGAGGGGCTCACTGGGTGCCCTCCTGTGAGCTCAGACCCCCTCAGTCATTGTCCTGCTTCCCCTAGGTTCAACATTGGTGGCCCCACCTCCTCCATCTCAGCCCTGTGCTCCTACTTCTTTGATGAGGCACCTCCCATTCTGCTGGACAAGATCTACAACCGGCCCAACGACTCGGTGAGCGAACTTTGGACACACACTCAACTCACAGGTACGTGAAGCCTTCTTCTCCCTGTTCTCGTTCCAAAAAACTTTTGAGTAAATCAGAGAAAAACAGCTTGAGTGTTATAAAAATAACAATAACAGAATAAGGTCCCTGTTCTGGCCCACTGGACACAGTACTGGAAGAACCTTCAATATCTGAAAGCCCGTGTCTAGAGAAGAAAAGAGGAAGTCGGATGGTTTGAAAGTCTTGTCTGAGCTCACTCAGCTTATAAGTGAAAGAGCTAAGATTCAAAGTTTGCTTTGCCTGATAGCTGCATGCCCCCTCCCATCTTGACAGCATATAGAACAAATACAGATCCAGGATGCCCCCCTCACCTTGCCTCCTCTTGACAGTGCATCTTGACAGTGTAGCTAGCAGCTTATAGAACAGATATAGATCCAAGATGCCCCCTCACCTTGCTAATCAAATGGGTGCTTTTAGAGATCATCTTGTTTGAACTCTCAGCAACAGCTCATCACAATTACCTGAAGAAATGTCCAGATGCTAGCAGGCCCTCCTTTACTTGCCTGGGCTGGAGCACATCCACAGTAGCAGAGGCAGCCTGAGCTCCACAGACTCCGGACTCTCAAAACCTTATTTTTTGGCGAATGGCTCCCTGCCTCTGCCCAGCACAAAGAACCAAGGACTCTGGTAGACCTTGTGTTCCCATGCACAGGAGGTCATTGGAGAGGTCAACAGGGTTCCTCTGACCAGAGAGGCATCTGGCCACTTTCATTTCCACATTTACTCATTATATAAGCATGTTGCTACTTTGGCTTCCAATAACATTTATTTATCCAATAACATTGAAAATTGTAAAAGGAAAAAGTCAGAATCAACACAATCAGATGGACTCTAAATTTAAGCAGATATTTAAAACCAGGTTAGAATAGCCTCAGATTTAGAGATTCTATAACTTTGCTTGGCATCCATTATGGGATGCACCAGCTGCCTTCAGGCACTAAGACCTTATACATAAATGGCTCTTGTTGAGCTGCGTTATCACTGTAAACTCCACACAGATCTAGAAAGCCCACTGTGGAAATGAAAGAAAGGAAGGGGGGAGAAGCAGGGAGATGGACCTCATGCCTCAGTGAAATAATTTCACTTTAGGTAAATGTTTCTTTGACATACTATTTAATCAAAGCACGATTAAAGTTAATGTCATTTGTTTTCTTTTATAATTGTTAATGTAGCTACTCAAAAACTTCAAATGACAATGAGTCATAAAGTAATAAACGTTCTTCTGGGATTCCAAAGCAAAAAGACTCTTAGGTCAGAGTTGGTGGCCCCATTATTCAGGACATTGCTGCGAGCCCAGTCCTTGGGAAAAGCCAAGCGCTCCTTCCATAGGACCGTACACAGCTCACCACAGCGCCTGGGCATATGAATGGGTGCCCCTCTCTCGCGGAGGCGGAAGCCAATGCCCCACAAGACAAAACCTGGGTCCCTCCTCCTGGTATCTAGACAGCGTAGGTGGCAGGGTGCTGATCTGACCCCAGGCCTCTGTCCTCCAGGTGAACGATATGGCTCCAAGAAGAGTGTGGCCATCCTGACCAGTGGTGTGACAGCCGGCGCTGCTGAAGAATTTACTTACATCATGAAGAGGCTGGGCCGGGCCCTGGTCATTGGCGAAGTGACAAGCGGAGGCTGCCAGCCACCACAGACCTACCACGTGGACGACACCCATCTCTACATCACCATCCCCACAGCTCGCTCTGTGGGCGCCGCAGACGGCAGTTCCTGGGAAGGGGTGGGTGTGACCCCTAATGTGGTGGTCCCTTCAGAATTGGCCCTTACCAGAGCTAAGGAGATACTGCAGCGGGCCCTGAGGGGGTAAGGCAGGGCTTGAGGGCTCCGAGAAGGATCCCCACAGCCAGAGCTGTGGTGGCAGGCTCTCTGGGCCACTACTGGGGCTCCAGCATGGGATCCTGCCTGCGACCTCAAGCAGCCTGGGGAAGGGGGTTGGGGTCGCTGAGCTCAGGCATCCTCTGGGGTTCATCTACCTGTCCTCACTACCAGCCTCTCTCTCTCTCTCTCTGAGAAGTGGGAGCTCAGCCACCTCAAAGGCAGCCCCATAGTGGCTGTTCTGGGGAGACTGAAGTACATCTCTCTTCTACTCACACCTCCTAGCTGCCTGCCTCCAGTCCTCATACTGTCTCTGAGAGCAATTCTGTCAGGAGAGGGAATTGAACCACAGACATAAGGCACACGCAACAGTTTTGTTTTTTTTTTTTTTCCTAGTAGTCATCTTTTCAGAAAGCAAAAGAAAGAAATGCTTGATGCCTGTAGCACTTTCCAATGTCACAGCTCCTCTTTAACTTAGGATACAGTTATCTGCAAGTTCACCCTTAGCAGTTCACAACATCCACGTAATATCTGAACAAGGCTGTGCTAGAGTAGAAATCTCCCTAATCAAACCGCCCATCAGAGTCCCTCTGTTTAATGTATATCTATTCTATATGCACAGTCCTCTTGTGAATATTCAGAGATAGCAATGGTGGCACGTGGCCTGTCTCTGTGTGGTCTTTCAAATGCAGTATGCCGTTTGGGGTTACGGAACATCTCTGTGTTTCTGGTACTCAGTGGGGGTCTTCAGCCCACAGCTTCTGAGGTTAGGAGCCTGTCCTCAAGCGTCCCATCCTCCACACAGCCCTGTGGTCATGTCTCTGCTCCTCGAGCCTTGTCATGAGCTACGCAGCTCGGTGTGCAGCCACCACATGTGAATGGCAGGGAATAGGACACAAGTCTACATCGCCCTCCGCCCGCCATCCACGGACCTTATCTGAGGGAGGAGCTCCAGGGCCCAGAGATGGTGGTGAGAACGGGACCCCTGGCTGGTGCCCTGGAATTCACACAGCTTGCTCCCACTCCTTTGTAAACTAACTTAAAGATAATCTGTTTTTTAAAGAAGAGTCCTGCACCTGTATTGTCGAACCTTGGCATCTGGAAAAGCTAAGCTATAACTGCCCAGGGCCTGATAAAGTGGCAAAGCTCTCCAAAGAGGACACAGTTCCTACGTCCAAGACTCCCAGTACACTCACCAAAACTCCAGGGTGTCTATGGGGCGCCCTCCAAGTGACCCTATCTAGACTCCATGCAGTCCAGAACAAGATACCATTGCAGGGCTTGTCGTGCTATGTTCAAGTAAAATCATAGGTGGGGGATTTGGTGATAACCGGTGTGATAGGGTCCTTATCTTCTCTTTATAAGATAAATGTGTGGCTGCTCTACAGGGCTTAAGCACTTAAGTTCCAGGAAGCCCCTTGCCTCCCCTCTCCCCTCACCTCTCTCCTTTCCCCTCCCCTCTCCCCGGCTCCTGTCCTCCACTCCTCTCCCCTGCTTCTTTCATGTGTGTGTGCGTGTGTGTATGTGTGTGTGTGTGTGTGTTATAACATAAATTAAATCCTTACTAGTAATAGACTTCTAAGTAGTTTTCCTACCTTTCTTTTTTAATACTTTGCTCTTTTCCTGGGTCCTCATAATAAGCACATAGCACTGTTTGCAGATGCAGCAGTTACTATCCTAAAATCCACAATTGCACGTGTAATCGCAGCATCAGTGGTTGCTCTGGGAGTCCCTTTCTCCCCTTGTCTGACACTTCTGGCATTTGTGGATGGAGAACTGAGTTTAAGGCCTAGGACCGAGAGCTTAGGGGACAGCAGAAGGCAGAGACCCGATCCTGTGGGTGTTCAACAGGGAGGACGGTCAAGGCTCTCGCATGAGCCATTGTCACCATCCTTAGCCTGGGATGCCACACACCCAGTGTGGGTTAAAGGTGGGGTCCTGTGTCCTCTTGGGGCTTGTGCCGGGAAGGCTGGATGTGGGAAGTTTTAACCCCACACTGGCGCCAGGCAGGAGTAGCATTATGAGAAGCTGCAGATCCCGCTCCCGAGGGGGCACAGTCCGAAGTCCCCAGGGACTGCCAGAGCCAGCTCGGGGGTCCCCAGGCCTGCAGAGAGGCCAGGGCCATCTGGTTCTCAGACTCTTGGGCACCCAGATGCAGCTAGGAGCCGTAGAAGGGCTGAGAATGGAGTGGGGGCAGAGAGCTGGATCTAGCCCGAGGCCGAAGGGGAAAAGAGGGGAGCTCTGGCTGGATCAAGCAGGGACGAGAGTCCTTGGTTCATCAGGCAGGCAGCTTGCTTGGTGGAGACCATGGCTGGAAATGCTGAGTGAGAGGCCTCCTGTGGGAGACTCGACACAGCTCTTTAGATGAAGGCCTGTCCCATTGCTTTCCACAGCGGATCCAGATGAATTGTCAGCCCATGGTTTTAAAGCATTTATTGTCCTAGCAGAGAGGTGTGATGAATAAAACTGTACCCCAGTTCTCAGGGTGGGCCTGAGGTTAAATACCTTTTGCAGGGAGGAGTGTCTGGGAAGGGGATTTTATTGGCTAAGCTTCCTGGTCTTTCGGTACCTCATTAAAAATGGAGATCTGTCTTGAGGCTACAGTGATCTGTGGTCACATCCTCTACCTGTGGAGGGACTTGGGGCTGTTGCTCTTACTTGACTGATGGCCACAGACCTATGGAGAGCTGCTGCTTCGTGTCAGGGGCCTGGTGTCCAGGACTGTGGCAAAACGCCTACCCTTCTTGCAGGGACACCTGTGGCGTCATCAGGGTTTCAAACCTAGCTCAACCAGAAACGAGGCTGCCTTGCAGGGTCCCACAACCAGCTTGCTCTTCCTTAGGCCACCTGAGGGTGCGCTCTGTGGAGGTTCGCTCCCATCTGAGCTGCCTATGGGAGAGAGATCCCAAGAAGCAGTGATCCTAGCTCTAGAGCCAGCCTGCCTGAGTGGGAAGATCAGTCCAGCCTCCTCCTACTGGTGTGACTCCAGGGAATACACTTCACTCTCTGGGCCTTGGTTTCCTCAAGTGCTTAGTAAGGGAAGTAGACATTATGTCCATGAAAAAAAAAATCACAGTTAATCAGAAGTCCAACCAACATGAGTGATCATTATATTTTTTACCTCAAAACTAATGTCTTAGAAGCCCAACTCCCTGGTAGGGGGGAATATTCCACATTAATTGGTTAGAGAAACCCTAGGTAAAGACTCAGTCTGGAGCAAGTGACCAGAGAGTCTAGGCATCAGCATCTGGCCAGATGCCGAGTGGGCGGAGTCAGACTGAGCAGCATCCCCAGGAGACAGCTCCAGGTATGACTTCAGCCCTGGTCCTGACGAAACCAGCTATTTTTTCTCCCAAGAATCCAGCCAGATCCCTCATGCTGCTCTTCCGAGACTGGGCACAATCCAGGCTCCTCCCAGAAACCCCTTCCTGCCTCCATCAGCCAGACTGTTTCCTGTCATTGAACAGTGCAGCCTGGAGCCACTGGTGAGGGAGAGGCGGGGCCTGAACCCAAAGCTCTCTGCCCGAAGATCCCAATGTTCCCACTGCACAGTGAATAACATCTCCTGGGGCTTCAGCCTGGGCCTGGGAAGGGAAATTAAGCTTGAAAGAAATTAATGTTCTCTATATAGCAAAACAAGTCAGGCTTCCTGCATGTGAGCTTCTGACAGGACCTGCTTGGAGACAAGACTAGAATAAAAGACAAAAGGAAGCAACACACACAGACACACAGACACAGAGAGACATATACATACACAGACACGCAGACACACACAGAGACATATAGACACACAGAGAGACACACATGCACAGACACATACACACAAACACACACACACACACACACACACACACAGAGGTGTCCATGTCTCGGCTTGCTACCACCACACTCTATGGACCCACCTGACCCAAGGCAGCTCCTGCCCCCAACTTAGCATCTTGGACTCACCCATATGTTACTTGCAGACACCTGAGATACCACTTTTCTTGCCCGGGCCCCTCTGCCACACCAGCATCAGAATCCAGTGAGTTGATATTTAATAACTCCACTATTGGCAGCATCTATCATTTCCCCCTTGGATAGCGGCCCCCGTGTGGCGCCTGCACACTTGCTCCAGCCTTTTGCCTCGTCTGTGGGCTCTAAGTGACTGTAGGATCGTCACTGAAAATTGTGAAAAACAATGTCGATGTGTGAAATCTGTCTGGATAAATAGCTGTCTGGAAAATTGCCTCTAGGGGGCGCCATCCCTTACCTAGGGGATGAAAGGAAGCCATGGCTGGAGTTGGGCTTCTCACACTTTCAATCCTGAGAAGCAGTTCTTGTCCAGAGGCGTGACTGAGGTGATGAGGGCCAGGCCTGGCTTCTGGCCAGTGCAACAGTTAGAAGCCTGTGAGAGCCAGAGGCACCGATGGTTTCTTCACCCTCACATGAACAAGTCCATGCCATGCTGCCCAAGTCACCCACATTGCAGTAAAGGAAGCCAGTCATGCCAACCCCAATCCTGGTCCAGGAAACACTCCTCCACATCACCACAGGAAGGCACCTATCTGCCTGCCTGTGTGTAAACAGGAGCTGAGTTACTTACCGAATCCCGGGCCTTCTGCACTCCCTTGTAGTCTGTATCCCAGTCCTGCTCTGAGGAGACTTTCCCCAGGCGACCCTCCCAAGCTCGTGACAAGACCTGCCGCCAAGGTGTGTGGCCATCCACGTCTGTGCCCTGGCTCCTTCATCTGCAGTTGTTTTTCTAGTCATACATCATTTACATTTAGGATCAAGACCCAGGAATCTGTAACAAGTTCAGAACTAGGACCTGGCATTGAAATGGGTTTTAATTGTTTCCAAGATAACGATAATAATATAATGAAGAAAAGAGTCTAAATTTAGCACTTAGAGTACGCGGGGTAGGAGTTGTTGGTAAAGGCCTCATCTAGTAAGTTGATCTGAACTCAGAATGTTTTCTTTCTGCCTCATTTTCAAATTCTTTTTTCTTTTGCGTAATTCTGGAGATTGAGCCTTGGGTCTCAGGTATGCCAGGCAATCAACCTACTACTGTCCCTGAGGACTTCTTAGATGCCTTCATTTTCCCAAGAATTATTTTTATTTTTATTTCTGTGTGTGGAGTGATTGAGGCACATGTGTGCAGGCGCCTCCTGAGGCCACAAGAGGGCGTCAGACTCCCTGGAACTGGAGCTGGAGCTGATGAGTTGCGGCCAACCTGACCTGTGTGCTGGTAACCCAACGTGGGTGCCCTGGAAGATCAGCAGGCACTGCTAACCACTGAGCCATTTCTACACCCCTAGAAGCCGTAACTGTGTGCAGTTGGCTGCCCGGCCAGTCAGGCTGCTATAGCACAATACCGTAGACCGGGTGGCTTATAAACAGCAGGAATTTATTGCTCGCAGTTCTGGATCATAAAGGGGTCATGTGTCTTTCATGAGGGCCATTTTCTAGTTCAGAGATGGCTCTTGTGAGCCTTGTCATCAGAGAGAAGGCGGGGAGCTGGCCCTCTGAAACCCATAAAGCGTTAATCCCAATCTCCCAAAGGCACACTTAGAATTTTCACATGAATTTTGAGAAATGCAAATATCCTTTTTGTTGTTGTTGTTTATGAAAGAGATAACCTGGGAAGTCATGGTTTAAAGTGGCTTCTCTCCAGGAGGCGTGAGGGGCATGAGGGAGGAAGACATGAGAGGGAGAGGGACTTCCGGAGCTCACGTGGGAGCCCAGCATGCTTATTCTGAGGGACTGTGTCACTAACAATTTCTAAGTTACAGGCTCTCAAACATCTTTGAACTTGTAAAACTGGCTGCAAAGAAACTTGTGTCAACATCCATTCTAAGCATCTTCTGTATGTTATGACAGTACCATTCCCCTTGGAACGAGACGGAATAGAAATCACGGGCCAATGCATGTGCCCGAGGTAACAGCGGACATGCTTCTGACAGATGCCACCTCCTGTAACCCAAAGCCAACTCACAAGTTGGCAGGAGCAAAGCCAGAGTCAGGCAGATTGTTCATTTATTAACTGATGTGTTTATTCTTTCTTTCAGCAGATACCTGTTGAGTGCCTACTGTATGTCGGTATTGTTCTAGATGGAAATACGTCAAAGCTCTCTTTCATTCTAGTGAGGAGAGCCACAGTGAACAGGATAAATCGCTATGCTATTTAGTATACAGGGTGGAGGAAAGTGCCCAAGAGAAGAGTGGTGTGTGTGTGTGTGTGTGTGTGTGTGTGTGTGTGTGTAAGCACATGCAAATGAATGAGCATGTGTACTTCTTGTAAAGTAGCAAGGTTAAGTTGAAATTGAACTTAAGGAGAGCAACCTCTAAGTTCCAAATCTTGCGTCACTCAGTACGCTCCACGGCCATGCTAAGACAACGTGCAGCGGCTGGACAAGACATAAGCTCAGATCCGGAGCTTCGTGGGATTTTTGTTCTTCCACCGACGCTCCTGACTAAATGGCGTTGGGAAAGTCGTTAACCTTTCCAAGTTTAAATTCGCCTGCAGTAGGATGGATGAGAATTCCCTGTCTCTGTCCTACAGAGGACAGGGTGTGAAGCACCTCCAGGGGACCTCGTTCCGAGTACCCTCCGGCTGCTTTTCCCTGTCCTACTCAGAGCCACAGAGAAGGATGACACCTGGAGATCATCCAGAATAAGTGGCGTGTGTCCGGTTTCTCTCTTCTCACACGTTCTCAGTGTGAAGACCCGGAGAACTGGGGGACTGCATTCCGAGCCCCCACCTCTTTGTTAGGGTTTCAGGCAGGCCACTTTCCCTCTAGGCCACTTTAGACCTGCATTTACATTGGCCCAGGGAAACCTAGGTTCGTGACCAATTTTACGGGTATTTTGCACTCTGGGCTTCACTATATCCAGCACAGTGACCCAGCAGCAGAAGGGCCTAGACTTAAAGGACCCATGCCACGTGCACCAAGCCATCCCCAGCCTTGCTGCAGAGAAACACAATGTTTGCTCACCCCACCCACCCTGAGATTTCACAAGTAACGCAGCCGGCTAGTGCAAGCAGTGACTATGAAATCCATATGCTTAGTGTTCACACTCGACCGGGAAATGAGCAGGTCATCAACCAAACTTCTTCCTCAGCACTCTGATGACATCCTGCTAACACACTGTTTTCAAAACAAGAAAAGTGAGTGTCGGTAAGGTAAAGGAACCTGACCGAGGTCAGGGCTCACAAGTGAAAACCCGAACGGCTTCGCAGCAAAGGCCCAGATGTCACACTCATGTGCTTCCTTGCAGAGTACCGGGGACAGAGCCAGGAGCAGCCCTGTTCCCTGAGCCATGGGTTCCACTATCCCACGTGTGAAGCTCATCATTTTAATGCATGGCCTTCCACATTGTGCATTAAACACATCACAAAGGCTGGGGCATCTGACAAATTATAACTGAGCAGTTCATGTCTGAGAAGCAAAAGGAACAACCTTGAAGATGTCTACGACAACCTTCTCAGCACAGGCCGGGAGTCACCCGTGCCTCACCACCGTGCACTGGATTCTACTGTTTTCTCCGTAGCCACCTGCTAACTATGTGAAGTCATATGCCTGGACAGGTGGTGGCGCTCCCGGAAGTACTCGTGGCAAACGGGGCAAGTGAGCACTTCCTCTCTTCGTTTCTTAGAATGTGGATCAGGGCCCACATGCTCCCTTTTGTGATGAGACCGCATGTGGAAGACCAGGTCAGCTGTCAGGCGAAAGGCCAGGTTGCACTTCGCACACCAGTTCTGAGTAGACACGCCCAGGGAGGAGAGTGTGGGTGGCAAAAGAGCCCGAGAGGCTGTGGCAGGAGAGGCTGAGGATGTGGGCGCTTGCACCTGGGTGTGCTCCAGCCACGGTGTGGGAGTCCCCTGGATAGCATTGCAGAGTACAATGTTCTGTGACAGCGTGTGCAATTTCCAGAAGTCACCCATGAACTTGAAAGTTGACAGGTGAGCCCAATACGGGATGTCCACAGCAGTGATGAGTCCTGAGAGCTCCCATGAGCCCTCTGTACTCCCCCCAGCCAGAAGCACAGGGGTGCGCTTAGGTTTCTCTGCTGGGCGCTTGGCTGGCTTGCTGAAAGCACTCTTCTGTTCACCCCGGACTGCACCTGGCCATGCTGAGCACACTGTGCCATCACCCGAGGCTCTGAGGAGACTCAAAGGCAGCTGCTGAGTGCCAAGCTGTCCTTCTGGGTTCTCCGACTTCCTCATCTGGGCCTGGATGTCCCCTGGCCTCTCCTGGAGACATGACAACTCTGTGAAGGGATTCTGCCTCTGCCCTGTGCATGCCTTGCGGGCCAGAGGCCTGTCCAGTCGAGGCTTGTTTGGTGCTCCTGACACTTCAGTAGAGGCCACATCTTGCCCACCCTTTCCTGCAGCAGTAGCAGAGTCCACAAGGCTCAATTTCTTGAGCATCCCTGGCTGGGTCTGCTTGGGTCCCATGAGCGTCCATCTCTTCTCAACGGAAGGCCTCAGAGAAGCGACTTTGCCCTCAGCCATGTGATCAGCAGGCTCTGATAGGCTAAGCATGGTGGATGTCCCAGCAGCCATTAGTCTACAGGGCTTTGAGGTTCCAAAGGACTGGTCCCTCCACCAGGAGGAGCTATGAGACAGGAACGTCCCCAGTGAATCCTGGACTGGATGCGCTGGACCACTGGTCTCTGCAGGAAAGGAAAATAACAAACAGTGAGGCAGACACTGGTCATTCAGTGTCCCACACAGGGTGACACCAAGCAAGCCCCATTTTCTCTAGCCTTACTTCAATGTTTGTGATGGTGGGACCTATCTTGCCCCATAACCTAATAAGTCCCTTCTCTGCTGTGTTGGCCAAAGCAGATGTTTGTTACTTGTACCCGAAGTGCAGTAGCTGTTCTAGAGGTGACAGCTCCACCCAGTTCTGAGAGCTGTTGCCTCCAGGACTTTATCAGGGAGAATGTCAACACAACACACACTCACATGTGCACACGTGTGAGCAAACACACATACAGAGGCTTCCACCTAGTGCCATGCCTGAGTGGGTCAGCACTAGGCTGCCACTACCGTATGGGCAGTGTCAACAGCGCCACCTGCCAGCTTGACTGCTCTGGCAATCCTAGTGTTTTCACCCTGGCTGAGGACAGGTTTCCCTGCTGCTTGGCATGCTGATTGTGATTCTTGTTGTCATACACTTCAGGTATGGAGGGACAGGAGCTTCTATAGGCACAAGTGTCCAGAGGGCTGGAGGAACACTTGGCAGGGTGGATGTGGGCTGTGGGGCTGTTATATCACCCTGAGGCACAGTCCACTCTCCACCTGGCCTTGTTTCTTTCTCAAGTCTCTCTGGTCTCCGCTCAGCAGACCCACTCACTCTTGACTCATTCCACAACTACCCACCCGTCCCTCCTCTACCCATGTCAACTGTCTACTTGGGCCAAGCCCCTGAGCATCTGCATGTGAACTGGCTGCTGACCACGCCCTGGAGGTGCTATGGTCTAGAAGAAACAACATTCTGTGAGGAAAGCAGAGAAGAAAAGCTCTCTGAGGTGGGGCGAGCAGGTCTTGAACACTGCCCAATCTCCATTGGCCCAGCCATGTGGCTCTAAATCTAAGAAACAGAACCTAGCCCTCACCTTGCAGAATACTGGCAGAACCACCGAGATGACTGGACCTGCGTTCTACAGTTTTCATCCCTGGAAATGCTCACCAAGAGCCGGAACGGCCCAGAAGTGGCCAGGCTCCTGGCTCACTGGTACTCCGGGCCTTGTTGGGCACCCGCCTCGTCTCCCTGCCTTCTGCCTCCCTGTGCAGGGAGCACACAGCACGTGCGCGTGCACACACACACACCCCTTTCTTTCAGGGAGACAAAAATTGAACTAGCATCAGCTTTTTGAGGGAGTTAAAACACAAAAGTTGCCCAGAGTGCAGGAAAAGGAGGGCCCAATGCACTATCCTCTGACAAAAGCTTTTGCACAGTAGCTATGGCAAAAATAAATAAAATCAAGCGCAGTCCCCTGCTGTGTGATTGTGGGTCCCCATGTCCCTCATCATGCTGTGTGCTGCCAGGACAAACTGGATCACCTCAACATCCTTTCTAAACAGCAGCTTCAGACACCTCGTTCTCCAGGAAGTTGCAGAGGGGACAGCAGCCACACAGGAAGACCGAGCAAAGGAACCCAGGTCTCTACCTGCAAAACGGGCTTAGAACATCTCCACAGTCCAGCCCTGATTGCCCATCTGTAACTGGCTGGGATAAAATACTCCCCCTTTCTCAAATAATAGAATGTCTGTTTGAATCCCTACTGCTATGTTTCTATTCCATGAGCTCGCACAGACATATGTATACATTCACATGGGCACATTCATACACATGCGCGTGCGCACACACATACACACACACACACACACACACACGTGCACATGTGTTCACGGGCACAGGCATGGATGCGCACATGTATGCATACACACATATACACATACTAAACATATACACAAATACACATACACTTTCACACAAACACATTCATACATGGGAATTTACACCCACATACACATACATGTGCAAACATATACTCATACACAATATACCAACACTCCCACAGTACACTAAACATTCACATTTTCTGCCTCTCCCTCTCATCTCAGATACTTCTCCAAAGTCAGCTGAATGCAGTGTAATACCCATCTTGCATTGAACCTGCCTTGAAATTCTCTGAGTTCACAGTACTTGTCCCACCTCTGCCAAGATCCTGTGGCCCACGCAGCATTTTCAACCAGAAACCAGAACTTTCTGTGGCACGCAAGCAGACATGGCCACCCTCTTCTCAGGGACATGCATGGCAGAAATCTGCTCACCGAGCTGCTTCATGATATAAAGTCATGATAATCTACTGTCTCCGTGCATACAGGCCACCGAGTCCATGCGTTTGACTCACGTAAGTGTCAGGAACTATGAGGTGCATCGTGTCTCTCCACCCAACGACATTTATTGTCAACCTGTGCCCATTCCATTTTGCTCAACCTCGCAGGGCATCCCTGCTTTGACGCCCTTGTGGATCTGGAGAGTGCCAGGTACTAAGTCAGACATCCTGTCCAAGCCCACGCCCCGTCAATGACATTATCACAGTCCTTAAAGGGGGAGAAGAGAAAGAAAAAGAGAGGAACTGAATAAACAATAAGGAGAAACGGAACAAATGCAAACTAGTAGCTAAGTAGAGGAAGACATGAGGGGAGCCTTATGCATACATGTGAGACTTCCGTATGTGTGTTTACACGAGAGTGTGCATGTATTAGCATCTACACGAGATACACAAGAGTATTAGCATGTGCATTTGCTGTGTATGATTTGTGTGAACGTGTGGTTGTGTGCACATGGCTAGCCATAGGCTTTGCTTGGGATTAATCCTGTAAGCGATGGCACAGGATTCCCTATAAACCCCCCTCAGGCCCTGCTCCCACTTCTATCCTCCATGAAAACTGCTCAATGGTAGCCCCTCAAAATGGAATCTAGTGTGAGTCTGTTAAAACTTGGTCCTGCAGAATCCTCGCTGCCTCCATGTGCTTGCCTCTCCTGAATGGACTCCTGACCCTTCCTTGCCCAAGGTCACAGTCAGACACCTAAGTGTCATCCATCTCCAGCAACATCTATATCTCCTTTAACCCCATGCCTCTCAGATGGCCACCACACCCGTGGGAGCTCATCTCCAAGTCTTTCCACATCCCAGACGCAGAAGTCTGACCTCACACAGTGCTCCGCACTTCTCCCTTCTCACCTGCGCCTCCGCCACCCTATGCACCTGTGGATCACTCTGTCCAGCTGTTATCTGGACAGAGTGGAGCTGCCCCTCCCCCTTTCTCCTCCCACAGACTCCAGCTGCCCTAGGCAGTGATGGATCTATGCAGTCCTTGTTCCTTGCTCCAAACCTCCTATGAAAAGATTCTTTGTCGTCCTTGGCTGTCCTCAATAGCTTCGGTTCATCCTGGGCTCTCCGTGCTGACCGTCTACGGGTCCTCATCTCCCCGTCATTGTGTGTATTCCACTAAAGGGCTTTTCTTGTCATCCTTGGTTCTTTTCACTATGGTGTCCACAAGACAGCCTTTGAATTGCACAAGCATGGTTCAGAACCACTCCATGTTCAGATGAAACTCCAACACCCTCCCAACCGTTCTTCCAGACCTCAGACTATATGATGATCCTATGCTCCTGAGTGCTTTCTGACACCAGGATCCCCAAATCAGCAGGGTAGAAATCTTACCATGACCCATCTTTTCTGCCATTGAAGCTACCAACCAGGATGCTGCTATCAACCAACACAGCAAGGGCTATATTCTGAGAGATTAATTTTTCTCCAGTCTGATTACCCATTCTTAGGTACAAGCCACCCACTTGTCATGCTAATGTCTGAGGCTCTGGCTACATTCTCCCATGTAATCTTGCTGTCTGTGCCTTTGCAGGACATCCCAGCTTCTGTAGACTCTCACATTCAACATCAAGGGTAAAGGGACAGAAGGCCTGGACTCCAACATTCTCTGCCACTACCCACACTACCTCTATTTTTCCATCTGCAAAAGGGAACATTTGGGTACCCCACCTCACTGGGTCATCATAAATATGAGTTAGAGCGGTATCTCTGAAGTGCCGAGGAACCCAGCTGGGTACTTGATTTGTAGACAAATTGTCGTTCGCATCATAAGGGGACAGAGTCACCTCATGGTCCCCTTTCCATTTCTTGAGAACTTGCAGGAAGCAACACCCAGCCTGCTAAATGAATGAGAAAAGAGCCAGGGCATTTCTTTCCCCCTTTGTTCCACTCGTGGATCTGAGCTGCAGTCCATAAACTAGTTCTGCTCAGAGACACCATGGACCCTGCTAGATTGTCTCCTGTACGTGCTTCTCTTCCCAAGTTAAAACAAAACAAAGTGTAAATGAACAAACACAAACAGCGTGTTCAGTCTTTTGGTGTGTTGTCTAGTCTCCGGAGTCTTCCCAGAGTTTTTTGGAAGATTCCAGAATATAATCACACACTAACTATAATCATCCTCTGTATAAGGATGGTAAGCACCGGTGTTTTCCGGTGGGGCGTGCACATGTTTCTAGGCATCTCCTAGCTCTGGGATAGTGGAAAACAATGAAAACCTCAGAGCTTTCCAGGCTTTCATGGAGAAGCAGAATGAGGGCCTCCAAGCCACTCTTGGAGGTTTCCACGTCCAGCTAAGGCATTCTAGAGCTTAGTGCTAGCCCAGCCTGGCCATGTGGACCCACATCGAGGGAGATGACATGGTCACTCCTCCATCTTCAGGAATCTGCAGAAACAGAGCCAATGCCACAGAGGACAAAAGAAGTGTTTCCTAGGGGCTCTCCTCCTGGGAGCGTTCAGAGTTAGCCACGGCCAAGGATGGCCAGGACACTGGAGCTAGGAGAAGCACTCTGATAAACGTTATCAACTGGCCAACAAGTAGTGCTGTCTGGAGTGATGCTTCAGCTAGAGCGTGTGGGATTGAGCTCTAAGGATTCACATTGCAAAATATGGCTTGAGTTGCAGTCTCAGCCTCGCCACTCACTACATGCATGACCCAGGACAAGCGTTCAGGATGTTAATTCCCTTATAAATAAAACTGGAATAGTGATCTTCACTGATTGGACTAAACAGGGATCTATGTAAGATCTCAATAAAGGAAACTCTTGTTTCTAGTACTGTGAGAAAGAAAAGGCAGATGCCCTACCCTAGCCAGGGTTGCAATCAAGGATAAAATACACAGCTTATCTCCCAGGCTGTTCAACAAGGCCCTTTATATTCAAACAGTAACAGCATCTAAAGAGAGAAGGGCAGTGACATTTTTATACAGACACACACTACATAATGAAGGAAAATGACATTTAAAACATTGAAACTCAAGACTTTCCTTTGTATCCTTTTTAATGGCTTATCTGTTTTAAATGTAAGTTGCTAAGTCATGGATTTCTGAAAAAGAAATCTGCCAAACAAAGGTAAGATGTCATTCTAAATCAGTTGAAAAGCCTCCCCTTTGCCATCCCCATTACCAGTTCTGACTCCCCGGAGCCAGGGGTTGGATGACTTACAGTACAATTGAACTCTCCAATGCAGAACCCAGTCTCCCAAGTCAAAGCTCACAGCACAGGCTTACTAATATCCATAATCTTTCAGTATAGCATCAAAAATTCTTCTGCTGACCACACCACAACCCTCACTGACCAGATCCCACTTCTGCTCAGTTCTGTGTGGCTTCCTTTTCAGAATCAGTAAAAAAAAGTTAAACTGGCTTAATTATCATAAAATGGCACGATAAACTACAAGGTCAATTTAAATTGTTTCTGAGAAGTCAAAGCTGCAGACTTTAATTAGTAATTCACATCCTTGAAGACAAGCAATTTAGTGCACACTTTCTATGTTCTTTTGAATATAAAGACATATTGTAAATATCACTAAACGTGGAATTGTATCTTTGCCAAGACTAAATATTTAACAAAGCATCAAAAACTGCTTCGATCTACATGTTGTACTTGGCTCCCTGATAATTTAAGCAGACTGGCTTTCCTAGATTTCTTCTCCTTTTAAAAATGTATCTAAGGTAATCTTTGAGAGTGACATGAAATATTTTCACAATTATCCTTCTACATAATAGACAAAAACATGCATAGTCCTGGGCTCCCATTGTCTTCCTACAACCCAGCCCTGAACACCACCCCCTCTGTGCCCCAGAACCTGACAAGCGCAGCTTGCCCAGAAGCCATGCATGGTTGGAGCTGTCCCCTAAACGCTACTGCAAGGATTGGCTTTCCTGGTGTGCTGTCTGTGCCTATTAGGGAAGAAAATGATGTCAAGAAAAGAATGCACTATCCTATCAAAACCAGGCATTTTCTTTCTGCTAACTCTGAAAACTCAGATAGATACAATTTGATCATTTATGGAATTTTTTTTCCATATCAGGCATTGAGTTACATATCCAGATGTTTGTGAATATCTACTGGAGAACACATCTGGGATTGGGTCATGGTTCTTACCTTAGCACTCCGCACAAACCCTGTTGAGAATAATAGAGTATAGGGATGCATGCATGCATGGAGATATGAAATCAAGAGGTACAGCACGTGTGCACACACACACACACACACACACACACACATGCGCGCGCGAAGTCAGTCTAGGAGGGAAAAAAACAGAATTGTGTGCAATGTGAGAGGGAGCAGGAAGGAAAAAGGAGGAAGAGTTTTGTTTTGTTTTTTAAGGAAAGAGAACAGGACTGCAAGGAGGAATTGCCCATAAAAATTAAACCTACAAGGAAATAAAAGGTGAAAGGAGAGAGACAGAGGAAAAGACAAGAAAAGAAAGGCAGAAGATGAGTCCCAGACAGTGAACTGGAGAAAGATATAGGAGCTGGTGACAGAAGGAAGGGAAATCCATCAGGACCTGAGAATTCTTTCCCGGGAAGAGGCGGAGGGAAGGAGAGGCATTCCCGTCCTCTCCCAGTGAGTCTGTCCAGTAGGACCGCGGGGCGCATCTCACCTGGGCTCTCCTGCAGCATCAGCTAAGCAGGCTGAGGTACCAGCGGCTGGTCCTCCAGCGTGCTTGCGTTGTTGAACTTGGCTGCGGAGCCCGCGGGATTCCAGGCCCCGCCTCGGGGGCGGGACCTTCAGGTCCTTAGAGCGTTCCCACCCCTGGCTCCTCTGGGCGGAGGCACCAGGGACCAGAAACCCTAGCAGCTTTGCAGAGATCCATGCTCAACTCCGAGGACCCCTCCCTCCTCGCCCCAGGCTCTGAAGCTTGACAGCCAGCCAGGAGCTCTAGTCAGTCCTGCTGTGTTTGGAGGTGACTCTGATACCTTTGAGCTATTGCGCAGTGCACTCCACTCTGGGTTCTTTTTTTTTTTTTTTTAATTTGATATTTGCTTTATTTAGATTTCAAGTGTTTTCCCCTTTCCTCATTTCCCCTCTGAAAACCCCCTATCCCTTCCCCCCTCCCCCAACTCACCAACCCACCCACTCGCACTTCCCCATCCTGGCATTCCCCTACACTGGAGCATCGAACCTTTACAGAGCCAATGGCCTCTCCTCCTTAGTGTCTGAAAAGGCCATCCTCTGCTACATATGTAGCTGGAGCCTTGGGTCCCCACATGTGTACTCTTTGGCTGCTGGTTAGACGCCAGGAGCTCTGGGGGTACTGGTTAGTTCATATTGTTGTTCCTCCTATGAGGCTACAAACCCTTCAACTTGTAGGTCCTTGAACACTCCCCCACCCACCCTAGGCTCTCCACTGTTGTGGGTTTGGGGGGCAGTGGGGGAGGGTGCTTGGTGCGGTTGTAGCACTCCTGTGTGTGGGCCCTGATGTTTAAAACTGGGTTGCTAAACATCTTGACATGGTTGGCAAAGGAAAACCCACCCAAGTCCGCAGTGCCTTCTTTCATTCATTCATTTATACAATTATTCCGAGGTCAAGAGGGATTCTGAGGATGCACAGAGATAGACAGAGGACTCTTCAGAGCCTTTACCCAGGTTGGGGATCCCTTACCAAAGTGAATGGGAGGTGGGTAATGCTGAACCTGGGTATCCCTCGCAACGATGTGTCTTAGTCAGTGTTCTATTGCTATGAAGGGACACCATGACTGAGGCAACTCATAAAATAAGCAGTTAGTTGAGGGCTGGCTCAGAGTTTCAGAGACTCAATCCCATGGCAGCACGCAGGGAGATGCTAAAGCAGTAGCTTAGAGCTACATCCTAAGCCATAGGAAGAGAGAGAGATTCTGGGCTTGAGGTGGGCTTTTGAAACCTCAGGACCCATCCCCAATAACACATTTCCTCCAACAAGGCCACATCTCCTAAGTCCTTCTAATCCTTTCAAATAATGCTACTCCCTGGTGACTAAATATATGAGCCTATGGGAGGCATTCTTATTCAAAGCACACACTGATGTTCCCATAGCAAATATTTCTATTTATAGAAAGGAGCAGAAAAATTAGGCAGAGCTCCAAGCTCTCAGGTCTGGATCCTTCTGGCATCATTGATTCCCCATCTCTCATCCTTCTCCTTGGAAA
Organism: Apodemus sylvaticus; assembly: GCF_947179515.1. NCBI lineage: Eukaryota > Metazoa > Chordata > Mammalia > Rodentia > Muridae > Apodemus > Apodemus sylvaticus. The sequence goes on from NC_067479.1 coordinate 97,753,690, forward strand.
TGGTGGTCGGGGATCCATGGTTCTAGACTTCAGCTCCCAAGCCAAGCCAACAATCTGCACTCTGCAAGATTTAGCTTTGCTTAGTTTAGTCAGACATCTGAGAGGCCTGAACAGGTCTTGACTCATTGATGGCTAATAGGGGAGGGTGAGCCTTTAGAACTGACATTGTCATTGGGCCAAATCCTCCAGAGAATGGCGGTGAGCTCCAAGGATATTCTCAATGGTCACCTGTGTCTTACCTTCTCCTGTGGAAACCTACTGTGAGGTCCAGTGGATAGAAGGGCTCTTGACCTGAACAAAGATGTGAAATATCTTGTTTGTTTGTTTGTTTGTTTTTGCTGTTTTTTCTTTGTTTGTTTTGAGACAGGGTTTCTCTGTGTATCCCTGGCTGTCCTGGAACTTACTCTGTAGACCAGGCTGGCCTTGAACTCAGAAATTCACCTGCCTCTGCCTCCCAGAGTGCTGGGATTACAGGTGTGAGCCACCACTGCCTGGCTGATGTGAAATATCTTGGAGTGACACACAGCTGCTCTGGGCACACTGTAAGTGACATGCTGCTAGGCAACGGTGTTCTAAGGCCAGGATGTGCCTATAAGACATGGCCACTGGTCAAGCTGATGGAGACAGTCCCTCCCCCGAGGTTCTCTCTTTCCAAGTGATTCTAGTTTGTATCAAGTTGCTCAAAAAAGAAAAATCTAACCAGCAGAGCTTCTCACAGTCACTCCAGGAATGAGTCTGAAAACGGAGCCATGTTCAACCTCTGAGTCCCCCCAAGAGGTTCAGGACTCGGGGGCAGGATCCACAGTATATCAGCTTGCCAGCCTCTCCTGCCCACCGTCCCTGTGTGGCTAGCAGCTGGGTAGTCACGTGGACACAGCCAGGCAGGCTGGATGGCCGAACACTTCACAGGAGGCACAGCTCCCATGGAGCATATGATGATAGAGTCAGAGCACACCATGGATATCTATGTCTTCCAGAGATGTCCAGAGCAGCTCCTCAAATCTGCTGCACTTATGGATGGCATGATTGATCGGGAAAGAGACGTCTTGGTCCTGTGGTGCCTTACCTCTGTCTAGAATACATCTAAGACAGAGGTAATCTGAAACTAGAGGCCAGGGTCATAGGGTCCAATAGGTAAAAAATATCCAAATGCTTTTCTTTATAAAACTCGAAGCAAGGAGACTAAAATAGTCTCTGAAACTCAAAAATTGGGAGAAAGAAGGTTTTTGTAGAAATGTTTTCACATGAACATACACCATGCCCCTTTGGGACAGATAAAGATAGGGTTAGCAGAAATGCTAGTGGGCCTTGTCTAGTCACATGACACTAGAGGGCCCTGTTCTGGAGGATGCAGCAGAAAAACATCTCAAGGAGAGGAGCTCATGGCATATTTGTTAGTGAGCAGCAACAAGTTCCAATCTATTATTTCCTTTATTAAAATCTGAGCCCCAGTATACAGAATATAGCAGCAAAGACTTCTTCGTCTTCACTTGGTGGCACTTGAGATGTCCACTATGTAGGAGGGAGTGACTATAGGGCTCTGGGAGCCCAGGAATGATTAGTGACCTGCCTCAACCTGGAGGAGGGATCCCTGGGGCGGGTAGGTGGGAGACAGTGGCACTGAGAGCAGGAAGCTAGAGGCAGAGACTCTTGTCTAGGTGGCAGGCTGACCCCGTGGACGCAGGGTTCCTTCAGGAGAGCCCATTGCTGCCCCTACGGGAAAGAGGAGAGAGAGGGCAATGAGATACGACTGCGACCAGACAAGGAGGCTGCAGTTGCTTGGCTGGGTGGTGGGGACACTACAACATCACAGTGCAAGCTCTGGTGGCCCTTCTTCTCCCACGCCCCACACCCCAGGTCCTACCCTCCCTCATGCACTTTCCTTCCAGATGTGGTGCAGGTAACAGAAGTCTAAGAGGTGTGAAGACCTGGAAGATTTGCAGGTTTTGACCTTGAGAAAATTTGTCTCTTGTGGTTTACCCAACAGAAAGGATTTCTGTGAATGCAACTAAGGATTTGGGGTGGGGACACATGCTAGAGATGGGAGAAACCCCAGCAGGGGACAATGCCAGGGATGACAAGAGCTGGGGCTCCCAGAAGGCTCTGCCTCACTGGCTTGGAAGGTAAATAAAGAGTCAGGCCGTATGGGAGGCTGAGGCTGCGGATCTAGAGGTCAGAAAGGGCGAGAAAATTGGGCTCTCCCACAACCTCAGCGAGTTTGACTTCCTGAAAACTACTTGACTTTAGCTCACTGATGTCATTCCATTCTTTAGTGGGCAAAGCCTCCGACAAGCACAGGGGCCACACACACTCTGGGACAGGAAGCAGGGGTGATTATCAGCAGGTAGATGGAACCACAACCACTCAAAGGGAAGGACGCTGTTCTCTCACAGAGCAGATGCAAGGAATGTTTTGTGTCAGACAAAAGAAGACAGAGGGGGTGGGGGGAACCAGTGGTTCTCAATATATCTGCCTCTCAACCCAGAGGTCTCTACTTCACTCTGTGCCCACCCCAACTCCACACAGTCCCAGGATTTCCCCAGCACACACCAACCGGGAAGCCATGAACCACACAGACTCAATTCACTCCACATTTGCCTGGATGTCCCTCTGCTAGCTTCTTATGCCCAGATAAGGACCTGAAGAATCTTTATTGGGCCTTTTATGAAAGCCTTCCATGTCACTCACTCCAAGCCAGATGAAAGGGGCCGATTCTAAACATCTCCCTGATCTGCTATCCATGTAAAGGGGTCAGCAAAATCAAATGCAGCTAATAACCCTATCTCCACTTGCCCTCTTCATAACAGCAAGTGGAGTTTGCTAAAGGATACAGGGTGCTTAGCTCTGAGTCACATGTTCTGTGCTAGCCACGTGAGCGAATTCTAGCAAGCAGAATGCAGGTATGAATTTCGGGGTAGTGTTTTTCAAAAGCCTCCCCCTTTCATCCTTCTTCCTTCTTCTCCATGGATACTGTGTGTTTATTAGAGAAGAAACAGACACTTTATAAGGGTGAAAAAGAATTCATGTGTCTTGATGATTAAAAAATTGTTAGATTAAGAGGAACACTCCTCCACTGCTGGTGGGGTTGCAAATTGGTACAACCACTCTGGAAAGCAGTCTGGCGGTTCCTCCGAAAACTGGGCACCTCACTTCCAGAAGATCCTGCTATACCACTCCTGGGCATATACCCAGAGGATTCCCCACCATGTAATAAGGATACATGCTCTACTATGTTCATAGCAGCCCTATTTATAATTGCCAGATGCTGGAAAGAACCCAGGTATCCCTCAACAGAAGAGTGGATGCAAAAAATGTGGTATATCTACACAATGGAGTACTATTCAGCCATTAGAAACAATGAATTCATGAAATTCTTAGGCAAATGGATGGAGCTAGAGAACATCATACTAAGTGAGGTAACCCAGACTCAAAAGGTGAATCATGGTATGCACTCACTAATAAGTGGTTATTAACCTAGAAAACTGGAATACCCAAAACATAATCCACACATCAAATGAGATACAAGAAGAAAGCAGGAGTGGTCCCTGGTTCTGGAAAGACTCAGTGAAACAGTATTTGGCAAAACCAGAACGGGGAACTGGGAAGGGGTGGGAGGGAGGACAGGGGAAGAAAAGGGGGCTTACGGGACTTTCGGGAGTGGGGGGGGCTAGAAAAGGGGAAATCATTTGAAATGTAAATAAATTATATCGAATAAAAAAAATAACAATAAAAAAAATTGTTAGATTTCCCTGTGGCTGGCAGGCTGGAGATGTCACAAGATGCTATTTAGATAGTAACTTCTTGGAGTCACTAAGCTTTCTCGGGCCACTTTCACAATAAGGCTTCTCTCGTGATTTCCTTCTCTTTGGTATTCTTGGTGTATTTTATAACATAGATTGGAGGCTGTGGGGGTTTGAATAAAAATGGCCACCATAATTCCAAAGGGAGCAGCACTATTAGAAGGTGTGCCCTTGTTGGAGTAGGTGTGGTTTTGTTGGAGGAAGTGTGTCATTGGCGATCAGCTTTGAAGTTTCAAATGCTCAAGCCAGGTCCAGTGTTACCCTCTCTTCCTGCTGTCTGCTGATCCAGATATAAAACTCTCTGGTACCTCTCCAGCACCATGTCTACCTGTGTATCACCATGCTTCCCACCATGACAATCATGGATTAAACCTCTGAAATGGCAAGCCAGCCCTAATTAAATGCAGATCACCAACACCCTTACTATATGTGCACCAGGGCCCTGGCAAGCCTCTGTGGTTGGGACAGAAACCATCCTCAATGATATTCAAGTCATGCAGTGTCTTAATTAGGGTTTATTGGTGTGAAGAGACAATGTAACCTTAGCAGCTCTTTTTTTTTTAAATTCATGTAGGAGTGCTCTGTATCTGCATGTATGCCTGCCAGAAGATACCAGATCCTGTTATAGATGGTTGTGAGCCACCATATGGTTTCTGGGAATTGAACTCAGGACCTCTAGTAGAACAGTCAGTGCTCTTAACCATTAAACCACCTCTCCAGCTTCCATAACAACTCTTATAAAGGAAAACATTTAATTGGAGCTGGCTTACAGTCCAGAGGTTTAGTCCATTATCATCACAGTGGGAAGCATGGCAGTGTGCAGGCAGGCTTGGTACTGGAGAAGGAGCTGAGACTTTTTACATCTTGTTCTGAAGGCAGCAGAAAGACTGTGTCCTACACTGGGTATACCTTGAGCATATATAACCTCAAAGCCCAGTGACACACTTCCTCCAACAAGGACACACCATATGGGCCAAGCGTTCAAACACATAAGTCTATGGGAGCCAAACCAATTCAAACCAACACATGTGGCTTTGTTCAACCTGTGGAATGGGCTGCCATGCCAACAAGCCACTCCCACTGAGCCTCATCTATAGACTCTTTAGCCTACAGGTCAGATGGCACCTTATCCACTCAAGTCTGAGCTTCCTCCTCTGCCTAGACCCCTCTATACTTGATGCATCTGACTGTTCAAAAATAATTCATTTCCACAAAAGCTCCTCCATAGAGTATGCTGGAGAGACTTGCTTGGAGCTGTCATCAAGCATAGTAACATGAGTGGCCAAGACCTAGCTGCTCTGTCATTCCTGGAATCCTCTCTTACTAAGGTTACCCCAGATCTCCTTCAAACTCCACCCTGATGCTCTCTCCAGCCCCTGTCCTGCTGGACACTATCTGGGACAAAACATCTTCTCTGTGGCTCAACAGATATAACCCTGAGCGTTTCGAGTGAGACCACCATCTACCCCACTCCTTGACTTGGTTTTACTGCCCATTCAGGCCTCAGGCTCCCTCTCAGGTGCCTCAAGCATAGCTCCCACTCGCCATTGTTCTACCAACTCTTGAATCAATTCCTCACAGAAACATTCTTGGATGTTCCTGTAATCCACCTGGCCCTCCAGGTCTTCCAATGTCAGGCTGCCACTTTAGGCATCCGTAGTACCAACTACTGTACACACCCTCAACTATACTGCGCACCTATGTCTAGCTGGATCTCTCTGCCCTTCCATGACCATTTTGTACATCTAAACTAATCTGTTCTTCCATCTTCCCTGCCTGAGCCTCTCATTCAACTTTGGACCCACCAGGTCACCCCTGATGGTGCACCTGAGAGCATCAGGGTGGAGTCTGAAGGAGAGATGGAGTAACCTTAGTAAGAGAGGGTCCCAGGAATGACACAGCAGCTAGGTACTTGCCAGAGTGGAAGAAACACTTTAGTCCCAATGTCCAGAGCCTCTTTCTGCAGTACTGGAGTAAAGCAATGTGCAGAGGGGCTTTGATACAGCAACATGGCTGAAATACAGACATCCCCTTAGTGCATATCTTTAATCACTCTGGCTGGGATACAGACATGTCCTTAGTAAGTTACCTTAAATCTGAAATCATGAAGGTAACTTTAGTTTACAGAAGGAAGTACCCATGTTTGAAAGTGATGTCTAATTGAGAGGCAGACAAAGTAATAAATCAGAGGAAGGTTTGACAGGATAAGATATGCCCAACTCTTACAACAATAGAGAGAAAAGAAAGGCTACTTGAGAGAGCATCACAGAGAGAGAAAAGGAGAGAGGGCAGTTTTACCCAGACAGATGTGCAGAACAAGAGAGACTCAGGTGAAGACAGAATGAACCAGAGAGTAAGACAGAACCAGAAGATTAGAACAGATTGCCAAGGTCAGTATAAGACCAAGAATCACAATTCAGTCAGAAGTTGAGGGAAGCAGGTTTGAATCAGTCAGCTTGGAGAGGAGTTTGAGCCAGAATAGCTGAGTTGACCAACCAGCCTGAGTTCAGAAAGAACTAGAAAGGGTGAGCTTGTTCCGCAGTAATTTTTAGAGGCTGAAACATTCTAGCCCTAGATAAGATTGAACAGAGGCTGGAGGCTTTCAGGGCTAGACCTAGGTTAGCAGACAGAGGCAGTGAGCCTCCAAGATAACAATTACATCAGGCGAATAAAAGTTATTGCAACAGCAGTGTGTCTCAGGCTCTGAGTCTTTCTCTGTCCTCCCTTTCACCTCTCCTCCCTTCCTCCCTTACCTCCCCCACTCCCTCTTATACATACACACACAAGGAGCCTCTATTCTATTCCTAAGACCTTGAACTCTGCCATATGTCATATTCCCATCTGAAGAGCAATCAGAGCAGTCACAGATCTTGGATGGGAGAAGGAAGAGTGGAGGTTTCTTTCCACATTTCCTCCAGGCTCAGGACAGGCTTCATTCACATGCCACTCAACCAACCACTGTCATGCAGACCAGACACTTGACAGCCAGAGCCCAGGAAGCATCATTAGGATGTAGTAGACCTGAAGTAACGCTGTAAGAGTGATCTTAGTCACAGCCCCTGCACACACATAAAAGCTGGGCATAGGGGTGTATGCTTTTAACCCTGATACTGAGTGGGGCATAGGCAGATCAAGTAAGGTCACTGGTAAACCAGTCTAGCAGAAACAGCAAGTTTCTGTTTAGTACAAGACCCTGTCTCGAAGATTGATGGGAGAGCAATTGATGGTGACTTGTGACCTCCATTTACTCACACACAGGCAAGTATGCCTCCTTATACATGTGTGTGTGTGCGTGCGTGCGTGCTCGCGCGCGCGCGCGCGCGTGCGTGCGTAGAGAGAGAGAGAGAGAGGGAGAGAGAGAGAGCATACCTTAATATTTAATAAATTAATAATGGAGTCACTATTGGCCAGACAGCATTGTCAACCATGGCCAAAGTGACGAGTCATTATCTTCATAGATGCCACGCCTAGGAGGCTCAAGAGTGCCAGATCTGATGTCTCAAGCATTCTTCCTCAGCCTTATGCTAGGACATGGTTCTGAGCCACAGATCCAGAAAGCAGCCATCACAGGCAAAAAGTAGTGGTCGTTCTGCCCCCTTGGTGTAGCCTTGAGTCCCACTCACCTGCTCAGCATCCTGGGGCCATATCGGTGGCAACTGGGGGCAGCACAGGGGATTGAAGATGCGCACAAACACATTGCCCTGAAGAGTAGAAACACGATCATGAGGAAGAATCAGGGCATGGACTCTGCCCCAACAGAACAAGGATCCTGGTCTCCTAAGACTCGGTGCCCAAAGAATTCTGAGAAAAAGCCCAAGTGGGCTCTTGAGAAAGGATCTTACAACCTTGGCTGCCTGGATTGTCACTGTAGGACCCAGTTTCAGAATCAGACACAGAACAGAATCTGTGGGGGAGAGAGAAGCCAGTATCTGACATTGGAGAAGTTTAGAGGCTGGAGTGGTGTGTGATGGTGAGCAGAGGCCTTTAGGGGAGCCATGATGTGGGTTCAAATCTAGAGAGGATCCCTGGGTACAAAGAAGGCCTGCACTAGGCGCTGCACAGGAGAGGCAGGTATGCAGCCTATGTCTTGCTCGGGGCAGGTGACACAGAGCAAGGCAGAAAGCATAAAGGGCAGAAGAACCTTAGCTCTAGGGGTTGGGAACCCCACCCCACCCCCGACCTCAGCTCTAAGTTCAGACTCAGTGGGCCTGTTGCAGTAAGTAAGGCCAAGCCAGGATTCCAGGAATACAGGCCAGCTAGGACGCTGGGCTAGGCCTATGGCCAATGGCCTCTTTCTCAAAAGAATCTATGTTAACTGTTCTTCATATCATAGGTAGGTCTTGGTCTCAGCTAGCCTGAGAGGCTGCAGAGGAACTGACAGCTTCCAGGAGGGAATGGGGTCCATCGCAAAAGCAGGACCAAGGAGGAATAGGGCAAAGCCAGGCAGACACCAGAGATGACAGCCCTGGCTGCTGACAAGCCTCTCCCTCCTTTAGGCCTGACCCTCCTAGGTGACAGAAGGAGCTTGAACTGCCTGCCCACCAGAGTCAATTCTAGAGGGATTTTGTGGTGCCTGTTAGGGTCTCCATGCCAACCCTCTCCTTCCCATAACTTGTGGCCCCATCTTGGCAGTAGAATCAGTGAGCCAGCTCTTTTCTATGTGTCCAAAGAACTTGGAGCTAGTTGATCAGGGGCACTGGATTTTATCCATTTTTCATGGTAGACATTTTTTAGTTGTCCCTAGATTTGCAAGCCTCTCTGTCATTCAGTATATATTGACTTACGAACCCACATCAGAAGAACTGTCAGGGCTAAGAAAATGGTGCTAGGATACCAGGGACTGGCCAGATAAGGCAGTTAGTTATCACTGTCCCAAAACCTAGATGCTGTGGGGACCCTCCTGCATGCTCTCCTCCCCTGGGATAAGGGGGGGGGGGGTCTACATGTGGTTGTTCTCAGACATATAGCAGTTCAGAGCCCGTTCCCTGGAGTTGAACCCTCCCACGCCCGGGCAGTCTGAAGTCACAGGCCCCGCAGAGTCCTCGCACCTGCTTGTCTTTGCTCACATACAGGCCACAACAGGCGCAGCAGCAGATGATCACAATGGGGGCTGGGTTTACAGGTATTTTGGGTGCCGGGGGAGACACTGGGGGAGGTTGTTTCTTCTCTCTGGGCTGAAAGGAGAGAAAACCCTGTCTGTTTCTTGCCTGTGCCCTGCACAGCACTGTGGGGCGGTAAATGGAAAGATGTATCCCACACCATGGGGACGTCTTCCACAGGGAGAAAAGTAGAGAGTGCCCCCCCTGTCCTCAGTTTTCATATACAGAGCTTCTCGAAGTAATAACAGCCTCCTTCGGAGCCCTTGGCTCTCCTGCATCAGCCTGGCTGGCAGAAGTCTGGCCTGGTTGCTGCACAGTGGGCCAGCACTAGCAGGTAACCGTCCCTTCCATCTGTCTCTGGCTTCTGCATAGACATCCTCACCCAGGCCACTCTGCAGCCAGCACAGTCCAACCAAGACAGGGAGGCTGCTCCCATCTGAGCCCAAACCCAGGCTCCACCTGCCCCAGCCTCTCTACAACTTCTGGTCCTTACCTGATGGGAGCTGCAGGTGCTTACCCGTGTTGTCCATGTGTTTCCCTGGGGACATCCCTCACAGCACGGGGCCATCTGGGACTCTTTCACTCTCCTTATCCCTCAGTCCCTAAGCTGAGCCCAGCCAACCCTTCTACCCTGCCAGGATACAGGGTTGAAGACAGAACTAAAGACCTCCAACATAGGGATTGGGGGCAGGGCTTAACAGGGAACCCTGTTCTCAGGAGCCCAGCTGCAACCTCAGTCCCAGTCCTCTGAGGTCTCCATAGAAATGGCTGCTTATGCTGAAGCAGCTCCCCAGGGTGCAGATTGGGTGGCTAAAGCAGGAGATCCTAAAAATCGGGTAGGACCTTGTCTTTGATTGATGTCACTGTGAGCCCCTTTCTTGACCCTTGAGCTCCTCTGCCCTTCTTCCTTCCTGAGTGCAGGTCTTCTGATGCCTCTCTTGAAGGTCATTGTCCTTAGCCACATGACAGTGTCAGCATCCAAAGCATGTATGACTTACCTGTGGTTGGGGCTTAGGTGGGGGCTTAGGTGCGGGCAACTCCTTTGCAGGCTGGAGGGTAAAACAGACAAAAGAAGCTGGTGTGTGGAGGCTGAGCTCTGCCTTAGCTCTGCAGACAGGGGACCCTATTCTGGACCAGGGATGCACATTTCCAGGAATCTATGTGTGTGCCCACACCTGTGCTGATCTCCTCCTGCTCTAATGGAGCCCTGTCTTTCTCTGCAGGTAGGGAGTAATGGGTAGGTGAAGGTGCTGATTCGGCCAAACACTGCATACCTAGCCCTAGTCTCACCTGCCTCAGAGCCCATGCCCCTTCCTTTGATCTGAGACAAGCTCAGGCCTGTTTTCCCCTGACCTCCAGGCCAGTCTCTGCTTTCTCTACTGTCTGCTTCCCTGAGTAGAGATGGGACCCTGTGGCTACTTTGTTTCCAGCCCAATTCCCCGGTAAAAGTTACAACAAAACAAACTACAAGCCTAAATTGGGCAGATCTCCCACTACAGGACCCGGCAGATCTTTGTGCTTTGTTGTCACGGTGATCCCTTGTGTCCACACCTCTTAGATGGACAGCATGTTCCTGGGCTCCAGGCTGAGCAGACAGGGGCACTCACCGGAACACAGCACAGCTGCCAGAAACAGCCCATCAGCAAGAACAGCAGCAGCAGCGCCAGGAGGATAGGGACAAAAATGAATTTGTCAATGCTTGGATTCGGTTTCTCTGTGACCAGAATGGTGGTAGGGCTTTCAGTGGTTGTCGTGGTAGTTGTAGTTGTGGTGGTGGTTGTGGTTGTGGTTGTAGTGGTTGTAGTTTTTCTGCCATATTTAACTGTAGTTAGCGGACTTTTGCCCTATGAGAAGGAAAGGTTATATGCCACCATCTCCCAAAACTGGAGCTCCTACAAAGAACTGTCAGGTCCCATCCCACAGAGACCAAAGGCAATTAATTGTACAAGGCCCTCCTAGATTGCCTCTTGGCTTCCCATCTCTCTTCTTCCCTTATTCCTGGCTTCTCCAAACTGATAGAACACCAAGTGAAACCATCTCTGGCCCTGTTCTGAGACTTTGGCCAAGGTAAGGATGGCCCAGGATCCTCCATGGTCTGAGGATGGTGGCCTTCACTGTGGCTTCAGTTGACATGGCGCTGAGCTTTGGTGACCACATCTCTGGGAGAGGCTGCAAGCCTACAAAGTGCAGGACTAGACTAAGATCTCTCTTCCCCCTACCCGGCTCCACACCCTGGTGCTACTGCCTTTCTCTCTCTGAGTCCCATCTTGTGACTTAAGCATTGCCTCCTTTCATGGGCACAAGGCAAGCTCAGAGATCACAATCCTGGCTCCGACTCAGGCCACAGAATTCAGGCTGCGGGGCACTGCTCTCGCAGCTGTCTCTTAGAGTGGTCTGCAGCCTGTCCCACCCTACTGAGTCAGAGGCTTGCTCAGAGCAAGGGCTGTAGAAACAACAGACACAAGGCACCAGGGACCCAGCAACTGCTTGACTGCAAGCAAAGGGCACTTGAGAGATGCCAAGGATATCACTGCTGGGGGTAGAAGCCGGGTCTTCTGTGCCTCAGTGCTTATATCTGGGAATGTCATAGGCTGAGTGCCGAATGAGTAGAAATCTGAGTCCATCCTCCCAGCTTGTGTGTGGCTATGAGGGATGAGCCTGCAGAGCTCTTATGAGCTGAGAGAAACTTTCTTTTCCTGGACACACTCTCCTGTCACATTGCACTGGGATCACCAAACAGTCCTAAGAACAAAGGGCCCAGAGTATTTGGGGGGGGGGGGCACATTAGTGTCTGAGGTTCCAGTTCTTATCACCTGCACCCTGACTGCAATGGAGAAGTTTCTGTGTTTTTGGACTAGGAACACCAGTGTGGAAGGTCCATTTGCCCTGGACCTCATGGACAGGCCCTTGCAGACATGCATCACTGACCCTTCTGGAAACTGGACTGGATCATTGAAGTTATGATTGTATACAAGCCACCCTTGTGGCCTGCATAGGACCCCTCTGCTCTTTGACTTCCCAGCTAGATCTGCCCAACCAGAGGATCTGCACAGATGGGGTCATGGATCCATGGGTACTTACACATGTCCTACTGGCAACGTATAAACCGTTATTCAGGAAGTTTTTTCCATTGTCCAGGCTGAGTAGAATATGGATCACTCTAACACAGAGACAAGACACTGAGAAACAGCCTGGTGACAAGGGCCTTGGGCTTGACTCAAGGGATGACCCCAGTTCTTCCCACACTTATACTAAAATTAAGGCACTCTGAAATAGTGGACAGTGGATCTGTAGGTAAAGAGAGCTCATTTCCAAGGAACTAAGAGGGAACCTTTGCAATGATAATGAAGGGCTGCAGGTTAGACCATGAGAGGCACATACATCATATGGCCTTTGAGACAATGAGCTAAGGCATTAGGGAGGTGTGCATGGGGTCACCATGCTGACTTGTGCCAGAGTTTGTTGTCTTGTTTCAAAGAGACAGTTAGAGATCTGGCCCTCAGCCCCATCATCTCCTGAATCTTGCCCTCAGTAAAGCCTGGATGCTGTGCACCACTAAGCAAGGACTGGGCCAGATAGGAGGGTACAGGAACCCACTTGCAGGAAGTTGGTGCTCTACAGCAGAGGGAACATCTTACAACCCACGCTATACTGGTAAACACTGACCACTGGTCTCTTCCCTGAAGGTCTCCAAAGGCTACTTACCTTCCCGCAGAATCTACAATTGGTCCAGGACAAGTAACAGTCGTCTTGGTTATATTGATTGGGGGGGCATCTGAAAGAAAATGGAAAGACTGCCAGTGGTTGTGTCACGGTTGGCTTCTACCAGCAGAGCTGACAGTCAGACCGATGAGCAGCAATCACCTCCCTATGCTCTTCCATCCAAAGACTACTGTTGAGCCCCAACTCTGCTCAGCATCCCAGCACCAAACAGTATCCTCTGGCCCAGCAAGAGCCCCTGGACCACAGGGCTCACCTACTGGAGCTGAGACGACCGTTCTATTCTTAAAACCTAAGAGCACTTATGCATGCACAAGCACGTGCACACATAGACACACAGACACACACATACATATATACACAGAGAGAGACATGCACACACATGGGTTGGGGATAGTCTGCTTTTAAAAGAAAATACGTGGCATTTGTCTTTCTGGTTCTAGCTAATTTTTGCTTAATATTATGATCTATTATCCATTCTCCTGAAAAATGACATGACTTCATTTTTATGTTTCAGACAGGGAAAGGAGACAAAAGGAGTTTAAATAAGTGAAAAGATAAGTACAGGAACGGGGAAGAAAGTTATGGACAACAGAGAAGAAAATAACATCAGATTAGTAAAAAGGAGAGAAAAAACAGAAACAAGCAAAATCCCCCAAAAAGAGAAGATTTGAAATCAAAACTATATAAATGTAAGGAGGAAACTAAAAATTAAATCATGAAAAATATAGGTCATGAGGTTTAAACTAAAACAATGAAGTAAAAGTATTACTAACATTACAATAAATAGGGAAAACAAAACAAAAAGACTATCTACAGCCATGAGGGAAAAACCATAGGCCACTGGGGGATGCTGAGAGAGGGGGGAGATGTGGCCCCACCCTGTGGGGAGATCCCTCAGTGACTATCCAGTACACAAGCACTCAGCCCTGAAATCATACACATGGGTTCAGCAGGCTGTAGCCATATGAATGTAACAATAACAAAAAAGAGGAGACCCAGAATTTGAGAGGAAATGATTTAAAGGAAATGATTTTAAATTAAGAATAAATTAAAAGGTTGTCCAGTAATAAAACTGTATATAATTAGATGAATGTAGGGCAGAGACTAAAACTAAGTACATCATTAAATAGTATGAAGTTCAAAAGAATACTGGTAAAAAAGTGCCCATGAAGGAGGCAGTATTCCACGAGCTCAGCCAGGCCTCTCTCTTTCACTTGAGCACACTACTTCTCACCACAGTGTCCCACAGGACAGCTGGTAAGGACAGGGAGACTCATCTGGGAGAACAAAAACCTTCCTTACCTTTGATAGACATTTTTATGCCGCCTAAATAGAACCTGCAGATTACATCTTCTTTACGCCTGGCGAAGTCAAAGCCGTATCCTTCCACTACCACCGGGTTTGATTCTGTGAGGACAACATTGAAACCCTGAGAAGAGCTATGTGCATCAGTCCTTCTGATCTAACTTTTCCAGACTCCCCTGGCTAAAGTGGCCTCCAACAAGGGAGAGTCTGTGTGTGAACCAACAACCATATTGGTTCCCATTTGCTGACAAGCTCCTCCCTAAACCAGTGGGGATGCTCTCTGGCACTGATAGCACTGTACCGGAGTTACAGCGTAGGCGGCTAGCTGACTGTTCCCACAGGAGCCACGTAGAATTTCCTCAGCTCTTGTCCCTGCACAACCTCCCCTGGGCCAGATCCAGCTGGTCCCTGCACCCCTGTGCTGCCCAAGGCTAGTTGATACCAAGGATTTTCCTCCTTCCTCATACTTCCTGGAGCACAGGTTGACTCCATGCTAGGTGTAAGAAAACAGGCTATTGTGCCTCACTTGGGGTGCAGCCTCCTGCCTGGGCTTCCCTCCAAATAAGAGGCGCCCTGTATGTGGCAGGTTTGCATAAGGTAGCCCAGAGTTTAGCAGGTTTGTGATTGAACAGGTGCTCAGAGGCACGTGTCTCATTGGAAACAACTCAAGTTTTCATCGGCAGTGCGTCACAGATGCCCAGACACCAAAGCCTCTTTGTCCACTGCGACAATCAGAAACCTGCAGCAGTCAGGAAGGCTGCAAGGCAGGGCTCCCTTACCCAGAAGCAGAAGAAAGCCTGTAAGAAAGGAAGGCGTCTTCCCTAGGCTCCTCCGCACAGCAATCTCCCCTCTCTTACACAGTATGGGGGAGGACAAAGAGCAGCACAGGGCCAGGAAGCTGAATACAATGCCAGGATTGGATGTCTCCAGCACCTCCATCTTCTAGGCGCTGCAGCTGTCCCTGCCCTATGCATTGTCTCTCGTCTCACTGACAGCCGGGTATGCCATTCCCATCCGTCAGAGGATACATTATAGACCTTCCGACCCACAGCACTTTGTCCTAGTGAGTGTCATGGATCACAGAGCTCAGATATGATCATTGTGCTGCCTGCCCAGGCTCCAGGAGAGAACAAAAATGACAGGATCCAGCCGCCTAGGCGGAAGGATTCAGAACAACGCAGGCCTCCGGGGCCTGCCTTCTTTTGCAGCTCACACACAGCAGCCGTGTGGAGACTGCGCCTGAGTGCCCCGTGATCCTGACGAGAGAGGCAGCTCTCTTCCAAGTCCATACGCTGCCCACTGCACACTGGCAGGGGACACTGGAATGGGGTCAGACATCTACCCTTTCAGTGCAGAGCTGAAGTGAACACGGCTGTCTCTCTAGACATTTCGCAGTCACAGACATCCCTGAGTGTCTCCGGTGACATAGTGGCCATCCTCTGTGCCCAGTTCTTTCTCTTCATCCCTCGGTGTGATCACCACACTAGTGTCCTCATTTTGTGAATGTTGAGTGTTTGATTTTTCTGGAAGGGTCTAAGCGTCTTTGGATGGTGGCTGTGTCTATCTGGGTTTCCTTGAGAGTTTTGCACCCTTTTCCTACCTTAGCAATTATACTTCTGTTATGAGATAAGCAGTACTTTGATACATATCGCTATGCCATCCCAG
Organism: Apodemus sylvaticus; assembly: GCF_947179515.1. NCBI lineage: Eukaryota > Metazoa > Chordata > Mammalia > Rodentia > Muridae > Apodemus > Apodemus sylvaticus. The sequence continues at coordinate 97,769,282 of NC_067479.1, forward strand.
CATGTACCTTCCAAATGAACATTATATTAAACCCAAATCATAGTCACCTAATGCCTGCTCACCCCCTCCCCCACACATCACGGTTATCCATATTCCAACATATATAGAGTCTATGTGCACATAATACAATCAAAATACATATGTATCATAGGCATAATATAATACATAGAAACATTATATAGTAACAACATAAAAACATCTACACATAGAATATACGCCCATATAAACCACGTGCACACACAAAACTTTACACACCACCCAGAAACTGATATGCACACATACTCATTATATGCCACTCGCCTGCATAACCACCAACACATGCATGCTCACACAACATAGTCATCTGCCTAAAGCATTTGTCCTCTCAGCTCTTACCTCTTATACATATAATGCGTGTAACTGCAGCTTTAAGGGAGGGGCAGGCCTTGGACGCTAACTGGAACAGAGAGAGTGGTAAACAAGGTCAGGAGAGCTAGCTTCAGGAATCCTGGGAGGTGGCCCGCCCCTGCCTAGGCCCATTTCACTCACTGGTGTGATGAGGTCACTCAGATGTTCAGGTTTCTTATTTGTAAATGCGTTTTCTAGACCACCTGAAAGTCCTATTATCTAAAAGAGAGAAGGCATGACTTAAGCATCCAGCCAGGAGCCATTTGATTTCACCTGTCACTCAGACACTGGCTTCAGCCCACATCCTAGGCTTTTGGAAACAGGAAGCTCTCTCATCCTCCTTCCTTGGAGAAAGATCTCAGTCACGTTTTCCTTACTGCTGCAGTGGCCACCTGCTCCTCACATCCCCAGGGTAGATGAGATAACCACCTCTGGGAGGGTGCTCTTCAACTAGGACACAGAGGAGCCCGTGGTCATCTGGACTGTTACCTGACTTCTCTCAGAATGGCCTGTACCCACGCCGTAAACATATCCTCCCATTTTTCGGATATCGTTAGACTGAGAGAGAGAGAGAGATACAGATGAACCACCAAAGTGTACACACTGCATGGAAGAGATGCAACTGAAGACAGCAGGGCTCACCTCGTCCAACGAATACCCATAGACCTGATTATTCAGAGGGCCATTGAGCAAGAAGATGATCATGCTGGGGTGCTGGGCACCTGCAAGAGAGCAAGAGGGACTTGGTACTTGAGGTTCGAGGAAGTCTAGAAGAACCTCTGGAATCCCCACAGGCTCTCTGTCCCAGCACTACCCAATGCAGGCCCAGTTGTCTCAACTTCTTAGCCACTTGGGTCAGGAGCCCAGACCCAGAACCCACCATCAGTGATCCCAGTAGCGAAAAGGGATTTTACTCACTATCTTACAGGAGATAGGGGTTTGGGAGCAGCCTACGAAGGTAGATTTGTCTATTCCCTCGGAGAACCCCAGTCACCTCTAAGTCTATCTTTGAGCAACTGATGCATCGGGAAAACCCTCCTGCTGAGGATGACCACTGAGGCAGGCAGAAGCTGGTGCTAAGTCTGGACACAGGCCTAGAGGTATCATGTTGGTAACAGCAGGCCCAGTACATCAGGACTATAGATCAGAAGGTGTTGGGCAAGGGACTCCACAAAGAGAAGAAAGAATTGAAAAGGGAAGATCTGGTGGCCATCAAGCCCTGGTTTCCATGCGTGGGTCACTGTACTTCCCCTCTTTCTGTTCACAAGCCCATCTGTAAGCCAAAGACACTCAGCATGACCAAGACCCACATACAGCCATATGGGGCCTCCTACCCTTCTCAGAAGCACCACAAACACACCATTGTGTTCACAAGGGCCTTCAGGCTCAGAGAAAGGACTGCCAGATAGGTTTTTGTTGTTGTTGTTGTTGTTGTTGTTTGGGTTTTGTTTTTTTTTTTAGCACTTGAAAGAATGAGAAGAGCCCTGAGGATATGCACACAGGCTTTCCAAGGAAAGCCACCCACCCAACTAAAGTGCAGGAGCTCACCTCTTCTGTTGACCTTTACTATCTGCTTATTTGCCTGTAAAGAAACAAAGAGAAATGGGGGACATTGTGAGGTTACCCCATGGTGCTTATCCCATAGGTGGTTCTAGCCCTCTGTACCTTCCACAATCCTTGGAAAACGAGTTCGTGTCCTGCAGTTATGGAATACTTCATTCTTTCAATACCCTTCAGGATTTCTTCTCTGAAAACAAAACAAGAAAAGAAAAGGTGAAAAGGTGACATGAAGACTATAGACAGTGATAATACATGTAACACATGGCTGGATACTAGAGTACGTGAATATTATACCATATGGTTATCAGAGTACATGAAGCTGAGATGACGTCTACATTTCTATGGAGACCTTAGGATGTGGTGATGACTTGTCTACTCCTAGGTTGAAGAGGGTACCTGGCAAGAAACCATATTACCCTTTCTGCCCTGGACCTTTCTTAGTCTTAGACCCCATGAACACAAAGGTAGCTTGAGATGGGGGAGCGGGGTATAGGAGGACAGAAGTTCTCATTTGTCATCTAAGCCAAGGACTCTCATGGGCACCCACATTCCTAACTGGAACCTTCTGTCAAGGTTCCCCTCCTTCTGATCAGGGAGTAGTGCTGAAGGGGGCCCATGTCTCTCTGCTGGAGCCACTGCCCCATCACAGAGCCCTGGCCTGACTCCCTTTCCTCTAGTCTGCTGAAGGCAGCAGACAGTCTACTTAAATGTGAGCCCATCTGTGTATTCCACAAACTCCCAACAGGGAAGTCTTAAACCTGGGATTCAAGCTCTGAGGGCTATCCATGAGGCATGGCTGCTCCCTAGGCTAGAGGCAACATGGCCTCAAGTGCTGTTAAAAACAGAACACACTGAGGTGGGCACGGTTAAGTCTAATAGCTGGTCTTGGGCAAGAAGTGGGATATTAGGATAATCCAATGTCACAAAACTGTACAGACACAGCAAGATGACTCACAATTGACTCTAAAGTAGATTCCTGTTGAGGCCAAAGATAGCTTGCTATGAGCTGCTCTGAGGCATTATGCCTGGCCCAGCCCAGCCTAGGGAGTATGAGGGCAGCACCCATTATAACCAGTGGGGTCAAATCACAGCCTGCCAAACCCAGCCCAGTCCCCACCCGTCTGCCTGCCCCTACACCTCTCTAGGCTTTCCTATCAGAATCTTTCCTATAGATGCTACCTCACTGTCTCAAACCCATCAGGTCTCTCTGAACACTCCAGATGTCCCCTGGACTCCTGGAGCCAGCACTCCTGTTCCTTTTCCCAGCTGACCCACAGCTGTCATTCCCCACGGACCTGGAATATGTTCTCTTTCACAACTGTGTTCCTTGCTTCTCTCCTATACCTCCACATACCCCCAATCCTAAATGTCTGTGTCTTTCTCTCTCTTCTTTTCACTCTGCATGGATTTCCAGGCCAGACGTTCAAAACTCTTCCTCCCAGATAGTCAGAAGTTCCCAATATACTTTCTCCGGTACTCTGGGGACAAATGGGTCACCTCGCTCTGTGGGTACCTGCTCCACTTATCTGCCTGTAGTATAAAGGCCAGCACTGGACTCAAGCTCCCTTCCTGGGATGCCCTTTTCCCAGAGTGGGCCTCAGATGCTTTTCCCTGGACCCCAGAACCTTCTGGTTCCCAGAAATCTTCCTGTCCACTGACCTGAACAGAGGATGATCTAGTCCAAAAGGCTCCACACAAGCCAGGGTTGTTAAGAGAGCAACATCCACTCCACCACCCTCCTCAGTCTCATGCGTGGTCAGAGCTAGGCCCCAGAGAAGATTCAAAAGTGGTAGAAGGAAGGCAGACCAGCAAGAAGGTAGGAATCTTCCGGAAGCACAAGGGTATGAGATCCAGTGGAGTGGGAAATCAAGGGTTTGGTAGGCTGTGCTATATATCAGTATATAGGCATGTGGCAACCAGCCACTGTGGACTCCTGTGGAAGCCCTCATGGAGGTCTGTGCAAGCCCTCAGTTCCATGGAGGCCTAGAATACCAGACCTGAGTTAGCTTTCAAATGGACACTTACCTATCCCCGGTGATGGGCACGAGGATGTTGCCCTTACAGGAGTAGGTGATGATAGACACCCGCAGATCCCGGCTGGAAGGAAGCAGGTATTTGAGAAGCTGTGGTCACCACAACATGTTATCATCCAGATGTCCTGGAGGTTACTCAAACAAGATTCTCTTTTCCCTAGTCTTGACCCTTCTACTTTGAGGCCTTATCTAGTAGGCATAAGGACTTTGGATAAATGTCATTAAAAAATTTTGTACCTTATGGCAATGTGGGCCCTGGGAAAGAGAGGCAGCCAGTTCAACCCCCTACTCCATCCCTGTCCTCAAACACATACACACCTATATGTGTTTACAATCATATATGCACACATACTTCACACACACACACACACACACACTGAGCAAGCAAGAAAACTCCTCCACAAGAGCCTCCCTCTTTATCGTCTACTGTAAATTTCTCAGCATTTCATCCCAGCTCTGAGGAATTGTTCTTCCTCCAGCCTCTTCTCCCCATTCACTCACTGCTCTGTCCCACAAAACCCTCAAAACCCCTTCCAGTATCCCATACCGAGCTCCCCAGTAACCCATCTCTAGTTCCTGACTCAGCTGGGTCTTAATCTTGATCTGGTTCCTCTAATCTCCCCAAAACTTCTACGACCCCCTCATAGCTTACATTGGAAAATTTAAGGTCCTTGGCTTGGCATAGTAAGTTCCTAAAGCCTTGTCTCCAAGCTGATTGGCCCTCCCCTGAGTTACACTCACTTACTAGGCTCAGAGAACACCCACTTTCTTGACGGCCCTAATGGCTGCCCTGTCCCTACCATCTCTTTGTTGAGGCGATCTCATTCACACATTCCATTAAAAACTCCCTTGACCCCATCCTTCCTTTCCTGCATCCTTCCAAGACTTGTTTCCTGTCATTTTCATTTGACCCCAAGCACTCTATAGCTATGTACTAGTTCTGAGCTACTGATCCCCCTATCCTCCAGTCTTTCAAACCTGGGGGTTCCTGGAAGATGGATTCTATCTCTACTACACCTAGTTCCCAGGTATAGTAGAGGTAGGAGAAGCCAATGGTGCAGACATCTCCATGGAACAGGTATGCTGTGACCTCTCTCCTGCTCAGCACACTTGCCTGGGTCTGTGTTCCCTCTATAAAGAACTCTTGCGCCTACCAAATCCAAGATATATGTCCACTGTGTGACAGGACATGGCCCCCTGCATCCCAAAGGAGCCTGCAGTATCAAGTCGTACTTTGATAACCTTGTCACCATATCCAGCACAAACTTGCAAACGTGTGGCCAGCCGTGCAGCATGCGAGAAGACCTGAAAACAAAGAACATATCCCTTAGTAGATATGGGGTTCCAGCAGACCTGCTCACTTTCTACCTTCCCAGCCTCCTGTCAGCTTCCTTAACAAGTCCCTCTGCGCCCATAGTGCTGACCACACTAGAACAGCGTAAGAGGTAACTTTCTTCATGGCCAGCAATGGGCAGAGGGTGGCTAAACAACCCCATTTGCTGGAAATGAACAAATCCCCATGAAAAGACACTTAGAAGCTCATTAGTGTGTCTAGCTCACCATCCCAAGGTAGGGACCACGTAGTCTTCAAATAGGGAGGGATCTCGTTTGGAAAAGCCTGAGCATTTATATGTAACCTCTCTGGGTTCCCCACTTGCCCTTGGTTTTCCATTTCCAGCCCCCCTCCTCACTTAATACTGCTGTTATAGGAAGTCCTTGTGACCCATAATCCAGGCCCAGAAGACTCAGGCCTGAGCCATATTATCTTTGTTGTACTCTTGAGTTTTCAAACATATGTGGATCCTTTTTGATACCTGTGCACTGCCTGCACTCGTTTATCATGACATTCGCCCATTTCCAAATTCCCTCACATTTCCTAGCATCCAGAAAAGAGACATTTTCTCTGGAAAATGGGCCTTAGCTGCAGCTGGTGGGCTTGAAGGCTATTTTGGACCCATGTCTTCTGACTAGCCTACCGAAGTCAGCCATCTTGAGCCAAGAAGAGTTCCTCCAGCAGATGCTGACAAATGGAGGCCCAGCCACTTCTGTCTGACATCATAGCTCCCAGTCCACGCGTGAGCTGTGGGATCTTTCAGCTCTGACTCTCAAAGCCCTGCTCCCAGGTTCCCCCCCTCCCCCAGTCAGTCAGAGGATGGAAAGCAAGCAGGAGAAGGACGTTGGAAACTTCCAACTCACAAAGTAGGATCCATATCTGACCCATGTCTCAGAAATGATGACCTTTTCAATCACACACAACTTTGTTGGTCTTCATAACAAGGAACAGACAAGAAGAACTTCAGGTGTGGAGGGAGAGGGGTTGCCGCTCAGCAGTTGTCAATGCTTTCTGAAATCTGAATGATAGTACAAAGGGAATCTGAGGCTGGCATATCCTCTGGGTTTTGTTGGCTCATGTGTTTTGGATGCTGTACGAGTCAGGAGCACCCACTGACAGGTCCTAATGTTTACCTCCACCATGAGCATTGTACCCATGAATGTGACCTTCCTAGAGGTCATACTCATATGTGTAATTATAATTGAGCCAGTCACTTTTCTTGCTACTGTGACAATATATCTGGCAAAAAACAAGGCTATTTTGGCTCGCAGCCTGGGAGCATAGTATAACACAGCAGGCAAGTCACAGAAGCAGGGGCTTGAGGCAGTTAGACCCATTGCATCCATAGTCAAAGAGCAAAGAGATGGATGCAGAGGTCAGATTGCTGTCTTGATTGTATCCTGTCTGAGATCCCAGCCCACGGAATGATGTTACCCATAGTTAGGTGGGTCTCCCCACATCAGTTAACACAACATAGAAACTTTCCCATGTATGTGCCCAGAAATGTGTCTCCTAAGCAACCCGTAGATCCTGTCAAGCTGATAATGTTAACCATGACAAGTTTACCCCTTGTCACCAAAACATGTTACTCTTAATATGCAATTTCAACTCCTACCCCTTTCCTTACCAACTCATGGCTATCCCAGAATGCAAAATGTGTTCAGTCTAACTTCAAAACTTCTATTTTTTTAACAGTTCCAACACTACTCAAAAGTACAGGTATGTAATCTCTTAGAAAATAAGGCAATGAGCTCCAATAACATTTAAAAGCAAATCACATGTTTCTAACATGCACTAGCACAGAGTAAGGATTTGCTCTTGCATAAAAGAGGAATAAGGACACAAGAAAAAAGTCAGACTAAAGCAAAGCCAAAACCAAGCAGGGCAAGCATTATTTCCAGTATCTGGGGTCTTAGAGTCTTGGAATCATCTCCCTTGGGTAGCCCTATCCTACTATCTCTGCTCCCCGCAACACACATAGCGGTCTAATCCATATCTGCAGCTTTTCTCAGCATATGCCCCTTGGTTTTGGCATTTCCAGCATCCTAAGGTCTTCACTGAAACATAGACTCCGTTTCCTCATCTCCATATAATGTGATCCTGCCACATGTTGTCTGGACTCAGTGGCTTTCTAGAACCATGGAGCCATGCCCTGCAACCCCCAAATCTTGCATCTTTTGTGCCTACAAAATGGTACTACACAAATGATGCAGCCAAGTTCCGTTGCTTATGATGAAAGCTTGCTCCTTTAGGCCATAGCTCCATCAGTCTTTGTGTGCTGGTCCTAGGGAAGCACTCTCCTAAGTGATTGTTTTCCTGCAGGGAGCTTCTTCAATGGCAAAGTCAGTCCACACTCCCTTTTTGATGAATTGGTATTTTCAGAGGACCAAGCTTTGCTGGATAGGGTCTTGCCCTTGGGCTTCCTTCCTATTGTTTCAGAACAGGGCAGAAGGTTTTTATTTAAAGATGCTAGTATTTATAATGCTTGTAACTGCTTTCTCAGCACTCATCTTGTCTGCGACCTTACACTTTCTCCTTTCCCCACAAGCCATATTTTTTGGTATGTCTTGCTGGTTTGTTTCTCTGTCTTTCACTGGAGACCTGGGTAAGAGCATCAAGCAGAGTGGAAGAACCTACATGCTATGCTATCTTCTCTTGATGTTTCTTCCACCGAACAAATTAGTCCTTTTCTTTTATTTGAAACAAGGTCCTGCATATCCTAGGCTGTCATATAACTTGTTTTACAGCTGAGAATGACCTCAAAAGTGTAATCTTGCCTCTATTTCCTAGGTGTTGGGATTGTAGGTATCCACCACCAGGCCCAGTTTATGTGATTCTGGGCAAATCAAAGACTCTCCTGAGTGAGCTACTTTCCCAGGTCAGCTAAACAATTTTTCTCAGAACAAGCACAATGCAGTTACATTCTTTTCCAGTTGCAGTTGACAGCCTCTTATGGTCTCTCTTCACAGTGCTAAGCCTCAAATCCTTTGCACGACCCTTTCATTCCTGGGCTGTCAATTGCAACTGAGGCTAAACCCTCATCAATGGCTTTCCATGGCCTCTCACAGTGCCAAGCCTCAGCTGCTCTTCATGACCACTTCATACCTTCAAAGCCAGTACCACCTGGGTGACTCTTATGTATTACCAAGTATAGCTGCAGCACATGGTACAACCTTGGCTATCTCTGGAACACAGCTTCTTTGTGCTCTCAGAAAACACTTCCCAGAAGATTTCAGCTCTTAACCACCACTAATTTCTTTTTTTTTTTCTACCACAAATTTCTTAGCTCTAGCTAACTTGCATCAGTTGTCCCAGTAGTCTCCTTCTCCTCTTGACTATAAAGTCAGAGACACATAACTGAAGCTACTGAGTTCTGCTGCCTCTGGAGCTGGAACATGGCCCCCTTGTTCTATTTAGCTTTCTGTTTCCAACTCCTTCACTGCCTAAGCTTGACTGTCCTGGATCTTGCTCTGTAGATTGATCTTGAACTCAGAAATCTGAATGCCTGACTCCTGAGATTTAAGGCTTACACTACCATTCCTGGCCCTAAACTTAGCTAGGTGGGATCTTGCCCCAAGATTACCCTTCCTTTAATTCAATTTAATATCGTTGAACACAGGACTCAGCACCATTTCACTCCAAACTCTGCATCTTCATATCTGATTTCAAAGTGGTCTTAAGATCTCCAACTCATTTTTCATCTTTGTTGACAGCAACAAACTTCTTTTCCTGGGCTGGTTCCATTCCCTGTTAGCAGCCTTCCTCAGCTGATAACCCACGGCTCTGGCATCTCAAACATCTTGGGGTCTCCAAGGCAACTTCAGTGTTACAGCTTCTTGCTTCAATGTCTGGGATCTACAAATGATCTTCTGGGCTCTTCCAAAGGGCTTGTATCACTTCTCCAGCTCTGCCCTCTGTAGCATGCTAGGCTCTGGTTGACGCTACCCTACTGCTGCTGCTGTTCTTGGTGATCACTAAGACATAAATCTTGAGAGATCCTGTGGAAGGATTGGATTGTAGGAGCTAGAAGGATCAAGGACAAAAGAAAATCCATAGATGCAACTTATCTGGACCCATACAGACTGAACTGCCGACCAAGGAGCCTGCATGAGCCTGGCCTAAGCCCTCAGCACAGGCGCTACAGTTATGCAGCTTGGCGTTCTTACAGGACCCCAATCAGTTGGGCAGGGGCTGTCTCTGACCCTGTTTCCTGCCTTTGGGACCCTTTCCTCTTACCGAGTTTCCTTATCCAGATAAGGAGAGGGGGTACCTAGTCTTACTGCAGCTTGATATACCTTGGCTGGTTGATATCCATGAGAGGCATTGCCTTTTCTGAAGAGAAACTGAGGAGGAGTGGATGGGACATGGGGTGGTGGTGAGGACTGGGAGGACAGGAGGAAAGGGAAACTGTGGTCAGGATGTTAAAAAAAATTATGTGGTTTGGTTTATCACAGGAACTGTCCTACTTCTCAGCAGCTATGATACAATCCATGACAAAAGTGACCTAAGGGTTTATTTTGTCTCACGTTCGAGAGCATATAGTCCATCGTGGTAGTAGGAAACATATGACTCCCAAAGAAGAGAGGAATTAATGTAGACTAATAGCTTACTAGCTCTTTCTTTATTCAGTCTCGGAACCTTTGGAATGGTGCTGTCCATTTGAAGGAATGTCTTCTCACCTCAGTTAAGAGATATTTCCCTATAAACATGCCCTGAGATATGTGTCTCTTGGGTGACCTTAGGTCCTGTCAACTTACAGTCAATATTATCACAGTTTCACATCCAAGAGAGACCTCTCCCTTCACACACACACAAACACACACACACACACACATACACACACACACACCACTGCCTCTGCCCAGCTGAAACCCTCATAGAGAGGATGGAAAACTTCACTGCTAGATGCTCCTAACTCTAGCAAGGCTATCATTCTCACCTGTACCTACAGATGGCCCATATATCAGCTAATCTTAACTCTACAACAGAGGAAAGGTAGAGCTTCAAAAGGAAGAGCCAGTTTTTACACTATTCTAACCAAGTATGGGTGAATCTAGAACGCTCTCCAAGACCCCTGTACTGCTCATTGCTCTTGTATACCCCATCTCAACTGTTTAGTAACTAAGCTTTGTCTCTGAAAATAACAGAGACTAATGTGCCAGACATCACCTTTTCCCTAACTGGAGGTGACAAGGCTTTCTGGTTTTGTACTTCCATAAAGTGTGCCTGCCCACAAATGTTCACAGAGACGCAGAATATTCACCCTACTCTCAAACTCAAAGTTTTCAACTTGAGATTATATTGAAGGAGGATCTGCATTCCAGACAAAATGAGGGTTAAGGGCAAAGGGAAAAAAGACCATGTGACACACAGGGACCTAGAGCTTCCAAAACATTGCCCCATCTGTGGATTAGTGCTGATCCTTAAATGGATCCTTAAATGGAACATGGTCATCACCAGGCATCTAAAGGTATCTTTGGTGCTAAAATCTGAGGCCAAAATATCACAGTGATATATAACCATGATGGAGGGAAAGGGGTGAGACAGGGAAAAGCAGCAAGCAATGAGAAAGTTGAATGTTCTTTCTCCCTAGTTATCAGTTGATAGGTGATCTTAAAACCTCAAACAGGAACAGGAGGTGCTCAGAGTAGTCCTGTTAGTACAAGCAAGGCCATAATAACAATAGGAAAAATCTAGCAGGCTGGCATGTGGCCGCCCTGAGGGGAGTGCAATCAGAAGCAAGGAATTTAATGGGCACCTTGAGTTGTTGGGATATTCATTACACTGTCAGACATTAAATCTACTCTCATTCACTTGTAAACCAGCAGATGGAGCAAGTGAGCATGGTACAGGACTGGCCTGCATAATTAATGATGTTTTACACCCCCTACCTGTGCCCACAGCCCTTTCCATCCATCACAAAGAAGGGCTTATTCCCTACTCAGGGTGCCCTACACAGTGGGGTGCTAGGGAAGGAGGTGGGACAAAGGCAACAGGGTGGCAGAAAAAAGGATCGCTCTCTATAGAAGAGCTGGCCCCAAAGACTGCCATCCCCACAGCCCTACAAGGGCCCATCCCCCACCTGGCCTTGATACCCAAGGGAGAATACCAACCTCTGCAGTGATAAGTGTGACAAGATGCGCCCATTTTTTCAGAGGTTCCCTTACTGGACAGAGACAAGGTTTCTCTTTGAATAGCTAGGGAGGCTCCCTAAGTTCCTGGCCCGGCAGCTTAGAAGTTAGGGGCTAGATTCATGTCCCTTCACCTACCAGTCAGTGTTCAAGAAGAATGAGAGAAATGAGAAAATTCAAACTTGACATGAGCAGAGCCAGTCTAGGGACCCTGGTCTTGTCACCAGCAAATGCTCTGCTCACCTTGCCAACCTAAGAGTGCCCTCCAACAAAGAAACACCAAGCTCTTCGGCAACCCAAGATGCTTGAAGATGCAATCATTTGGGGGCATCCAGACAGGTTGAATGAGCAGAAGACCTGGCCCTAGCCTACCAGGAAGTGCAGAGAAAGGAGTCCAGGCTGTCTCTCCCAGCCCTGATCCACAACATCCTCCTTCCCTTAACAGCCAAGAAGGGCCTAAGAACTAGCCCAGGCTACCCAGAGGCACACTGAAACAAACTCGGTCTAGGGGCTGTCTCTGAACCTTCCTGTAGGAAAAAGAAGTTGACTGACTAGGGTAACCCCCAGCCAGGCCACTTGGTGCCGATGATTTCTACAGAGCCTCTGAGTGGGCTGTGCACATGGTTGAAGAATCAGATCCTAACAGCCAGTGGATTGGAGGACAATGAAAAAAAAACCCAGATGGGGCAAAGTCATCAAAAAGCTCTGCCGGGGCCTCCTTGGTTTCAAGAAATAAGTCAATCACAGAGGCTGGGTTCTGAGCACCCTACAGAGACCGGGCCTTCAGTGTCCCCCATAAGGGAAAGTGACTCACTTATCCAGAACAAAGTAGATGTCAGGGGTGGCCTGACATGGCTCACTATTCAAATTCATTTGGTTCCACATCTGCCTTGGTTTCCAGTCTTCATTGTAGAAAGTTCTAGGGTCCAAGCCAAGTCCATGGTAGTTTTCCCAGTCATGGTACTGGTAGAAGAAGTTCTCTGCACTAAGCAGTGATGGAAGAAGCATCAGCAGGAAGATCACAGAGTGAGGGACCTGGGGATGGCAGCTCAGCATTTTCTTGTTGGTCTTTTTGACCCCTCTTGCAGTAAGGTCCTAGACTGGCTGATCACAGGCCACCTCTGATCTCCTTCTCTGGTGCTTCTGCCCACCCCTAGCAATAGCTCATGTGTCTTCTGATAATGTCCACTGCTGTTTTTCACGTACAATACAGGGACTAGGGCTGTAGTTAGCTGCTCTGGGGTATCCTACCTCTCACTACCTGCATAGCCCTTCCCCTAACACCCTGGGGTTATGATGAACAGGAAGGTTGACATGGTGACATTATGACCTGCTCAATGTCCTGCATGTTGACAGTGCCAAGTGGCAGTTTCAGTACCTTTGGTGTCAGATAAGGCCTTCTTGTCCCTTACCTTGATGCTAAATACAGACATTTTGTTCATTGAGATAGTGTTTCAATGTGACCAAGATCACAGGTCACCATGAGTAAGGAAGTCCGGGTGGGAAATCAGAAGCTATTTGTGGGTCCTGAAGCCAGCCAAGCTATGACAGGTCTAGAAGGGGGTGGAGATGACAGGTTCTTGCCACCATCTTCTGCGAATTGTGACAGTCCAGTCATCCACTGCTGTGTGGCAAGCCACTCAACTTTGGTGACTTAGCCATTTTACTATGTTGGAAGATCTGGACCCTCAGAAAGGATGGACTAGAAGAGCTTTCATGATGGGACTCCATGGGAAGGCCTGAACAGAGGTGGAGCTCAGAATTGTGTAGAGGCTTTCTCAGAGGCACCTGGACTAAAGTTCATCTCCTGCTTGGACCCTGCCGCATTTCTTAGTTTCTAGTCAGGAGAACCGTAATATGCCAATATGAAGTACACCAGATTTTAAAAGCACCACCATTCAACATACTCTATCATTTTAAATAATTCCTGAAGCAGAACAAGCAAAAGCCCGCCATTCCAACACTGTGTGCTGTAAGGCACTTGTACATTAAATGAATTAAAAGATCTATTTTAGATTTATTAAGAACCATTTTATTGGATTTGCTTTTGTGCACATAAAACAAAGAAAACAAAACTAATCAGGGTACTTCTAAGTCTGTTTGCTCTCCGCTGGAAGGCTCTGAAACCTTGTAAATGCATGTGTCTCCCCACACTACACCCCTCTGACACCACAAGTGATGGGATGGGATGGAATGTAGCCAGGTAATTGTGGTCCAAGCTGACGTACAATCCTCTGAGAGCCAGGGGCTATGTCCTTGCTTCTAAACTTTCTCTGCTGCAGGACTTCTGACCCACAGGCACAGGTGATATCATAAAGGGCTCCACATTTTGACCTTCTCTCTGTAGATACTTTTAAAGCTCTGAGCCTCCATCAGAAAAGTCAACACATCTTGATGCCACCACACAGTGAAGAGGCCCAAGTCATTAGCCATCACATGAGAGTTTGGAGCCCTCCAGCCCAGGCACCACAGGCGACAGTGAAGAAGCTTCCAGATCATTTCAGTCTCCTCCACACAAGCCCTACCTTGTACTGAAGTCTTTCCTCCTATTGTAGGGACCCTCTCATGCCGTCCTCCCCAAGGGTCTAACCTGTGGAATTTGTGAGCCTAACAGTAGTTCTGTGTTAAGTCGCCAAGACTGGGTAGCTTGTCACATGGCACTGATGACTGCACTGTTCCCATTCCCAGAGGATGCTGTTGGCAACACACAGCCTCCCTCCCATTCTAGACACTGCTAGTGCCTGGCTGACTTGAGGGCCCACAATTGGCCTTCTACCTCCTACATCAGCTTCCTGGTCCTCAGTGACCTGACAATTTTCCTACCTCTGCTACCTTACTAGAGACAAAATGCCTGGGTTCCTTGAGGTGGCCCTAAAGGACTCTGTAAAGAGCCATGATGAGAGACAAGGGGGCATTCTCTGAAACCTCTGCAAAGGCTCTCTGAGTGCCACTTGGCACTGTCAGCACACAGGGCACTGAGCAGAGGAGCAGGTCACAAAGCCACTATGTCAACCTTCCTGTCTGTCATAACCCCAGAGTGTTAGGAGAAGGGCTATGTAGACAGTTCGAGGCAGGATACCCCAGAACAGCTACTTCCCCAGTCCTATGCTCTGAGGCCACCAAGTGGAAAGAAGCAGTAGGAATTGGTGAGAGGATACAAGGGCTATTGTCCCTAAATGCAGATAGAGGCACCAGAGAACAAAATAAGGGGTGGCTATAACTTAGCCTATTGAGACCCTGGCGTGAGCTCCCAGATTCTAGTAGACTCATGGGATCAGCTAAGAAAATGCAGCATTTCAGTCCCCAGGCCTCCTGTTTGGTGTACCTGCTGCTGCTACTATTGTCTACACTATTTATTGAGGTCCAGAGCTTTCTGTACCCTCTATCTGGCCAAAAACCCTATCCTGGGGAATCTGCTAGGTTCTTCAGTTATGAAGTCAGGAAGACAAGGCAGACTGGGGTAGATGAGGAAGACCTTCTGCAATATTGTGAAGGCGACTTTGACATTTACTTCATCTTTGACAAGTGAGTGGCCCTTGCTACCCTGGTCCTAGATAACTCTCAGGTGTTTCCAACCCTTGGCAGAACACAGCCTGAGGGGTGCCAGCTTCTTCCTGGAGAGAAGCAGGCACTGTCTGTGAATGAGACCAGAGAATTGGGCCTGATTTCCTGTATGCCTAGAAAAGGGGGGTTGGGGATCAGGAGGTCTTTTGGGCAGTTTAGTCTGGTTTATTCTTTAATCATCTCTCATTGGTTTGTTTGTTTGTTTGTTTCAGTGAATTTGCACCTGCTTTCTGGGCCAAGTAGCTTACAAGAACAGGGGTTAGAGGAGAGCCACCTGGACAGAGACTCTGAGATTCAAATGTCTAAAGATTGCAGTAGGATCCTAGTTTAAGGAGAAGGTACAGGGAGGAAGATGAGAAGGGGAGGTGAGGTCTGGGGATCAGACTTAACTGGGTATCATGAGGAAAAGAGATTTTTATCAAAGGAAGATGGACCCTTTGTTTCCTAAGGTGCACTTTGTCTCCCTGGAAGGATGAGGGATGGATCTGGGGCTGCAGTGGAGTGCTCTTCAGAAGCCCACACAAAGTGGCCGAGAGACAATAGATTGCAAGCCCCTTGACAGCTATGTATGATTAAGGGAGCAGGGAAATAGAGCACAGGGTAACACTCATAACCCTGAAATGGTTGGAGGAAGAACAGTTGGTGGACAGGGGAGAGGTCGAGCTGATGGCTGTCTACTCTGAGAGCCGGGCTCAGAGTGGTGCGGCCCTGGCACACTGAAGAAAAGAGATGCTCACTGGTTCTGTGCTGGTTCGGTTTTGTCAACATCGCACCAACTAAAGTCATTTGGGAAACAGGGGAGCCTGAATTGAGACGATGCCTTTATCAGATCTCCTGTGGGTACGCCTGAAAAGCATGTTCCTGAGTCACCACTGATGTTGGAGGGAGTAGCCCGCTCTAGGCAATGCCACTCTAGGCAGGTGGTCTTGGGCTGTATAAGAAAGCAGGCTGAGCAAGCCATGGGGAGCAAGTCAGTAAGCAGCATTCCCCCATGGTCTCTAACTCAGTTCCTGCCTTGTGTTTCCTGCTTGATCTTCCTTCCTGTCCTCCCTTTAGGATAGCCTGTAAGCTTCAAGATGAAATAAACCCTTCTCCAAAGTAATTGTGATGTTTGTCACAGCAATAGAAAGCAAACTAAGACAGACTCCATGCCTGCTCCCTGACTTCCCTGGCTCTCCCTGTGTCTATTGGGTATGGTGAGTGGTGGGAGCTGCTGGATGAAGCACATCAGAGTCACTGAGCTGTAGAATCAGGGGCTCCAGCTTCCCTCCTCTGCAGCATGTCATCAGGGAGTCTAAGCAAGAAGAGGGTGAACTGCTTTAGACAGTCCTAAAACAAAAAAGGAAATGCTAGGATGGAATGGGTGGCACCCAGGACATGAGGCTTTCAAGGTCTTTGTTTCCTGTCCTCTACTGTCTGCCTCCCCTGTGCAAATGGACCTCCAACCCCAATCCCTGCGGAGTCTTCAGGTCTTTCCCAGGTTTCTCTCTGCTAAGGCTATGCCTGTAGCAGCTATGCACAAGGGACAAGGTGCTGACCTGCCTTTGTAAGGAACCTAGAGCTCTTGCTCTTAGGACTCAGTTGCATGGAGGTTGGGCTTCAGAATTACTCCCTGGTTCTCTGCAGAAAGCTTCCTCTGCCCTTGCTCTGTCTGCCTGCTGTTTCCCTCTGTAACCAGCATCCTGTGGGCATATTTCTATTGCGTAAAGGGGCCTCAGCATCTGAAAGTGTTGTACATCTTTTGCCCCCTGGACAGATGGTTGAGCAGCTACTTGAAGGAAGACCCCTGCTTCCTGTGGAATAAAAGGAAGGGTCTGATCCAAGTCAGAAGGGATTGGCTCTTCTCAGGGCACCTGTGAGCTCTCCTCAGGTGCCTTTGCCCTATGAGGCACTCTTTGTCTCCTTTCCTTGGAAGCCACACATCTGACGGAGAGAGAGATACAATGCGGGCCTTTCATGTTAAATAGTTCCAAGATCTGTCACCCCTGATTCTAACTAGACCTGGTTCCAGCACTGTGTGGGAAGAGCTGTCCTTTACCCATCACTCTTGGTTAACTAGGGTTTCACCAGGGTAACAAGACAGACTATCCCAATGTCCTGCAAGGAATCTACCTATGTTGTGGAATGGACCATCGCCTGCAATGAGTGAGCACAGCAATTCTGCAGCCATGGGGATCTGGAAGGGAACAAACTGGGAATGATTCCTAGTCTTGGGTGCTCAGAGCCTAAGTAGCAGTCCCAGGTTGGGGAAACAAAAGCAGATGGTTTGTTCTCCATTTTTAGGGTTCGTTTTGCTTATTTTGTATCCTGGTCTCAGAACCTCTCACATCCCCTCAGTCAATGGTTTATATGCTAAGTAGAAGGATGACTCTGAAGCCTGTGCACAAGTGTCGGGGTAGAACCTAGCTTCTGCTGAGTCCTGTCCCTTTGTCTCTCATGGCCTCCCACAGTGGCAGCAGGTACTGGCTTCTACTCAGAGATTTCTGGAACCTCTCCCCAAGCAATTTGGGTCCAAACTTCACTGGACTCCTCTCATTGTGTGCTGGCCCCAGGAGCTCTCACAGTCTTGACAGAGTTGACACAATGTCAGAAAGATGGGAGTGAGGCTTTGAATTTAAAAATAGCATTCCTTTGCAGAGACCATGGAAAAAATAGACTCTGTCCTCCCTCTGATGACGTCTAAAGTTTTTCTGTGATACTTTGTTTTGCTTCTTTGTGGTGCTGCCTAGTTCCTGATTCAGCCTGAGAGTGGCTTGCCCCCCTCCCTTTCACCTGTGACCTCCGTGATTACTCCCTACATATACCTCTGAGCTCCATCTTACTCAGGCACTGAGTGTATAGGGTGAATGTCTTACATGACTAGGCAGAGGAGGCAATGGTCTTACAAAAGTTACACAGCATACCCTAGACACACAGTGAACATCCAGTTGTGACTTCCAACTTCCCAGTCTATGAACGGCATAACTTTGGGGTTTAATTGTGATTGTTTTTAGACAAAATATGCATTTTATACACACATGCACACACATGCATGCATAAATTTGCAGTTCTTGAGTTTTTCTTTGGTGAGTTTTTCAATACTGATTTTGTCTTCTTATAACTAACAAATCTGTTCATGCTCTCTCTTCAGCATTTACTTTGGGAAGCCTGAATTTTTTTTAAGCAATTGCTCTGTTCTGTCTGTGGTTTAGGTTATTCCTGTTGTCCAAGGGTAAGTGCTGTGTTTCTTCTGTTAGGTTTGCAGTCATATCTCACCTCCTTTGTCATTCAAGTCATGGTGTTTATCAATCTTGATAGTTCGAGATAAAGGTTGGTCAATCTTGATGATTTTGCCAAAGAGTTACATCACTATTCACCCATGGTTCTCAATCTTCTAGTCTCGATTTTATTTCACTCTGCATTTCTTTATTTCCTCTGGCAGCAGAGCCCTTGTTTTTCCTCCCAGTTTCTAGTTCTTTGTGATGGAAAAGCCACATGTGAGCTGCACATCTCTCCCATCTTTGCTCCCAACTTTGAAAATATACTGAGCCTGTGCACTCGTCTGTTTTCTTGGTTCTCTAGTTCCACGTATTCTGTCTGGCTCTTCCCATGATTCCAAGCATCCCACTGCTGGCACAACTGCTATGCAGCTCTGTCTGTTGCTCCGACACACTCTGCCAATGGTCAGTTTGATGGGTGGTGCATTTGCGTATAACTGTTTCATTTGCTTGATGACGTGACACTCACATAGATATGGGATGTCCTCCTTTGACTCCCCTATCAGGTATTTACTTAAATTGTCTGATAGAAATGTAAGGTTTACATATGAAACTCCAGCAAGAGCCTTGCAAACCACTGCGTCCCTCCCTGCCTCCTCCCTGAGTCTAACCCCCTCTTCAGACACCATTGCAACCTGGCTTTCTTTCGGTTCTTATGCACAGGTTCTTAGGGTACCAGGAGCATCCCAATTTCCATCCGCTGTGTGGTTTATGGACGCTCTCCATTAAAGGCAACAAGAATTTTATTTCCCCAATTTCTACTCCTCTGTGTTATTCCACCCCATCTCCCACTATCCTGACATGGCAACTTCATTCTGATGTTCTGGTGTCAAGTGTTGACACTGGACACACACTCCTGTCTATTGCTCTCACACATGAATGTGGCTGTGTGGGCTGGAAGGTCTAGTTCTGTTCTATACTGTCTGCCTACTAGACAACACCTGTCTGCCCCCATGACCCTCTCCTTTGACTTCAAACCCTCTATTTCTCATCTGTTCTAGAATCTAGATCCTCCTTCAGGAGGGGAAAGCTGAGAAGTCTCTTAGTGTATGTGAATGGGGTGGTGATTTTGGCTACACAGGAGCTTTTATGGGAAAATATTCTTTACCTTTTGGAGGTGGGGAGACAAGAGGATAATGAGAAAGAAAGCAGTGTTGCTATTAATTGGTAAAGGAACTATCTAATACATCAGCCTAAGAGCCAGGAAAGTGGGTGCTGGGGAAGGGCTTGCCGTCTATGGCTTAGTAACCCAGCAATTGTCAGACACTGTCGTTTGACCAATTATGTCAAGTTCATTAATTGGGTGTGGGGTTTCAAGAGTGATCTGTTCAGATCCGTGCTGTGTTTGAATGTTCTCAAAAAACAAAAAAACAAAACAAAAAGAAAACATAGCAAAAAACAAAAACTAAAACAAAAAAAACCTTTTTCTTTGGGAACCTCACTCTGTTCTGCTGTTGAGAGAGAATTAGGTGATAGTGACCTGGGTGGAAATCGTGACACATGTGTCCCATGAGTGATGGTGCTGCCAGCC
Source organism: Apodemus sylvaticus (assembly GCF_947179515.1). NCBI lineage: Eukaryota > Metazoa > Chordata > Mammalia > Rodentia > Muridae > Apodemus > Apodemus sylvaticus. Next base: position 97,789,078 of record NC_067479.1, read on the forward strand.
TAGGCATATCTGGCACCAGGTTGGAGGCACAGCCTGCAGTGACAATGGAGAGGGTGGGTGGGGTTGCTCATGGAGTGTATCAAAGTCCCACATCACCTCCTGGAAGCCCCCATACATGATCACAAGGACATAAAAGGTCTAATCTAAGACAATACAGAAGAGAGCCCAAGTCAGGCCCAGCCTCTGTTCACCTCATACTATCTCCAGGACCAAGATAAAAATAAGAATAACACAAATAACAAAATTAAATAATTAAAAGGGCAGCTGCCCAGAGGACCCGCCCTGTGAGCAGGCTGACCAACTCAGCTGTCACCTGGGCCCAGATTGCAGCTCTTCGAGTTGGTTTACCCCAACATCCACTCCACCTACAAGGTGCTGGAATGGATGGAGGAGCAGGTGCCACAGATTCAGAGCCAGGAAAAAGTCCTCACCATCAAAAGGCAAAGCCTGAAGCGTGGCTATGATCAAGGCTGGCACCTGCCACCGTGAAGCAGCTCCGAGAAGCCTGAGTCGCACGGAGGCTCTGAGGGGAGCCAGGGGTGGTGGAGTCTGCGGAGCTCAATGTGTCCCCCAAAAAACTGGAGAAGGGAAACTCCTTCATGGGAAGATGCTTTTAAAAAATTGGACTCACAAAATTGGAAGAAAAGATAGCGGAACAGAGCCGGATGCTCAGGAGAGATTGGAGAAACTACAGAAGCAACACTGAAGCCCGTGCTATAGCCAGAAACCATGTGGAGGCCTGGGACCCGCGCTACTGCCGCTGACTGACTATGAAGGGTGAGGAGGCTTCTTTTAGCAGTAGTATGGAGGCCTGCACACTCAGATTTGAGAATGAGAGACATAGAAAGGTTCTGTAACAATCTCTCTCCCTGACTTCCACCCTTACCCCACCAATAAAACAAAAAACAAAACAAAACAAAACAAAGTAGTCAGGAAGCCATTGAAAAGAACTCTTAAAGATTGCTATAGGGATTCTGAAATGTGGCTCTTTGCAGCCGATGTCTTTTGGCAGGGGTTGGGTCTGGGAAGAAATCATATATCTTTTTTTTTTTTTTAGATATTTTCCATTTCAAATGCTATCCCCTTTCCTCATTTCCCCTCTGAAAGCCCCTATCCCACCACCCCCCGACTCCTGCTTCCCTATCCTGGTATTCCCCTACACTGGGGCAGCAAGCCTTCATAGGACCAAGGGCCTCTCCTCTCATTGATGTCCAACAAGGCCATCCTCTGCTTCATATGTGGCTGAAGCCATGGGTCCCTCCATGTGTACTCTTTGGTTAGTGGATTAGTCCCTGGGAACACTGGGGGTACTAGTTGGAAATATTGTGGTTCCTCCTATGGAAATGCAAACCCCTTCAGCCCCTTGGGTCCTTTCTCTAGCTCCTCTCTATTGGGGAACCTGTGCTCAGTCCAATGGTTGGCTGAGAGCATCCACCTCTGTGAAATCAGATATCATTACGGGGCTGGCCACTGGTAGTTTGGCCATGCTCCGGTGAGTATATAGGCAACACAAATTAGACTCACTATTTTATCTTTTTTGCCTTCTTTTGTTTTGGGGGAGGTCCAAAGAAGGGGAAGTGACCTGAGACAATTGGAAAGTGAATGGGATCGGATACATTTTGTGTAATTTCCAAATACTCAATAAAAAGATTAAATTAAAAATAAATAAAAATAAAAATAAACATCTCTAGACCCTCAAACCACTGGCCCATTCTTGGAATGGTTCTCCTCACCTCTCCAGTGCTTTAACACACCACCGGAACGTGGCCCTGGGGAAGCAGAGATGTGGGTCTCACTAAGGAGGTCATAAAGAGGCCTAGCAGCCAGGACTGGAAGTGCCTGTGCTCATGTTGCCTGCTGAGGATTGTGGTGCCTGGGCAGCACGGGCCCTTTCCCGCCCTGGCCCGGAGGTGCCCGAATGAAGCAGCCTTCCTAAGCAGGATACCTAGGTTCTGAGGGATGCTAAGAAAGCTGGAACACTTTAACATGTGGGAAACTCTGTGTATGTGTGTGTGTGTGTGTGTGTGTGTGTAGTGTGCACATGAGTTGTGTGTGTGTAGTGTGCACATGAGTTGTATGTGTGCATGTGTGTAGTGTTCACATGAGTTGTGTGTGTGTAATGTACACTGAGCTGTACATATGTGTTTGTGTAGTATGTACATGAGTTGTGTGTGTGTGTGTTTGTGGTGTGCACATGAGTTGTGCGTGTTTGTGTGTGTGTGTGTGTGTGTGAAAGAGAGAGAGGGGGGGAGAGAGAGAGAGATGTCAAAGGCAGACTTTTAAGGAGAAAGGAGGAAAAGGAAGAGGTGGAGAAAGAGAACCAATGGGAGGAGGGAAGACAAGAGAAATCGGTGTGAGGACAATATGAGAAAAGCAGAATGATGTACGCATATGAAAATGTCATAAAGAAACCCATTGTTTTGCACACTTACTAAAAATTTATATATATATATATATATATATATTTTCCCCCCTATGGCTGAGGCCCAGCCTCCTGGAGAAACTATCTTCACCTGCCTTTTAAATACTGGGAAATTTAGAAGAATGTGAGGAATTTGAGGTGTTATAAGAAAGAAAGGGGGAACACAGGTCCCCAGAAGGATATCTACCTGAGATGGTGGGGGGCAGGTGAGAGACGTCCAGGGTGATAGCTGTGGTCAGCAGATGGTGGGAGGAAGTGGCCCTTTTAGAAGTCTGTTGGAAGGAGGGAAGGCAAAGGCAAGTCTCCCATGATGCACTGCTCTCTCCCATGATCCACTTCTCACTGGCATGATCCACTTCCTTCTTATGACTCGAGACTCCTTTCCTTATAGGTCCAAAGCCGTGCAAAACTGGGATGACTTGTACACATCCTGGGAAGATATGGTGGAGAAATACGTGAAGTATGCCTGCACACTACAGCTCCTGTCAGCAGTGGTCCAGTGGCAGGCAGACTCGGTTTGGGGGCATGGGAATGTCTTATGTAGGAAGCAGAGATCAAAACTAGAATGCTAGGCAGACCAGGCAACAGACTATCCTGGCCCCGTGGATCTTTTCAGCAGTGGCTAATCCTGCCTCAGAAATGAGAAATAAGGCTCAGAAAAGGGGGTAGTTGAGCAAGGGAAGACCATGACAGCAAAAGAAGTGCAAGGTGGAAGGTGGACCCCATGGAGGAGTGTCATTGTGGACTTGTGGACTTTCCCGTTAGTTTTAAATGTTGACTACCACCACCTAGAATCACTTGAGAAGAGAGTCTCAATTGAGGAATTATCTAGATCAAATTGACCTCTGGTCATGTCTTTGGGGGGGGGTGGCTTGATTATTAATTGAAGGTGAGGAAGATCCAACTCATAGTGTCCTGGACTGTTTAGGCATAAGTATATTCATTTCTCTTTGCTCTTGACTGTGGGTATACTTTGAGCAGCTGTCTCAAGCACATGTCTCTGTGACTTCCCTGAAATTATGATCTATAACCTGAAGTGTAAGCCAAAGATGCCCTTTCCTTTCCTAAGTTGCCTTTGATCAGAGCATTCTGTCACAGCAACAGAACAGGAACTAGGATCCCACATATGTACTCATGTTTGTATGTGTCTGTGTATTGGGTTTGCAGCACAGGAAGGGATCAGGGGATCATCTTCCCAAGAACCCTATATCTCCATAGGCTTCAAAGTCTTTTATCAAGTTTGTCTGGAGTCCCCATCTATGAAATGTCCCAAGAGCAGAAGTCATGGGGTGTGAGCAGAGATTTGGCATGTGTCCCCACTCTGGCTGCTTCCTATCAGGCTACAGGGCGGTTACATCAATTTCTCATGGGCTGTGTTTTGTCCTCAGCCCCAAACAGCGTATGAGCTTCATTCTCTTTGACACCAGAGCTTCAATCAAAATGCCACTCGTCTCAGAAAGGTAGGTACTGTCTAAACTCCTAGGCTTGCCCGGTGGGCTAGCTACAAGGAGTTTCCAGCTTCTGGAAGACTCCCATGTGGCTTCCATTGTCCCCCATCACAGCTGACTTCAAGCCCCAGATCACCAGTTCCCTTAAGAACCTGCTTCACTAGAACTCACAGACCCAGCAGTTCCAGAAATTCTCTACTCTCTTTCCCTCCATCACTTCTGGATCTTCCCTTGGTCCTGACTATGAAAACACTTAGGAACTAAAAAGATGGCGGGGTACATATGTGTCCCTTCAAAGTCTTGCCTGTGTGTGTCCCATTCTGAAAGTTGTTCACTGTCTACCTGGGCCAGTATGGGATATTTATATATATAAAATACATATTATTTGTGAGTGTATATATAGATATATAATGGATTCATTATATGTATATGGCTATGTGTATGTATATGTGTATATGTATGTTAAGGTATGTATATGTGTATGTATAGATCTAGGTGTATATAGAGACATTATATATGTGTATGTGTACATATATATGTACATATATGTTTGTTTATGTATATATATACACACATATATATATGAACCAAAGAGCAGTGCAGCTAGTATCCCCTTTGACACCCCTTAGGATAGGACCATGAATCCCCAGAGCTGGGTGCTATAGGAAGTATGAGGGACATGCAGCCATTGAGAGATGCTCTCTATATACACATCTATACCTACACATACACATACCTATATATACATGTGCACATATACATATACATGCACATAACCATATATATATATATGCATCTATTATATTTACAAATACACACAGACACACACATACACACACACCTGCTTACCCTACTGTCCCAGGCAGACAATGAGAAACTCAGGGATCTTCTGTGCCAATAGTCCCAGAGGCAAGAAACTGTGAGGGAGGCAAGTCTGTCTGTAAGGGAGAATTTGGGATGCCCTGTCTAGGATTCCTACAAAACAAAGGGAGCAGAGAAGGATGCAGTAATATTTAATCCTAAAGTCTAGAGTTGTGGGGCCCTCTATCCAGGGCCCTGGAGGAAAAATATAAGCAAAAAGAGAAATGAGACAAGCCCTGGGATTATGGAGATGGCACTTCAAAAGGAGCAGTAAGGGCTATCTCCACGGTCCAAGGAAGGCCAAGTGGGGTACAACCAGTGGCCTGGGTTTAAAAGACCTGGGAGCAAGAACATTTACAGTAAAGTCTTGCAAGAAATCTAGAAAGCCATCAGGAGCTGGGCTGGACAGAGAAAAGGCTAACCTGAATAGAAGAGAAGCAGTTGACCTAGGCAGAGGGTAGGAGACTAGGCTGGACAGGGAAATGGGACTAGGCTAGACTGTGGAAGGGCCTGGGATAGGTGGGGAAGAATTGAAGTGGGATGCGCAAGCCTCTGGTTCGGCCCTCACTGGGGATTGTGGGCATGGTGTCCTCCACGTCTAGGCAGGGTTTACCTGGGTCAGGCATGGGACTCTGGGAGCTTAGCCTATAGCAGGTTCTCACTGTCCCAACAGAAAGCCACTCAGTTCATTCTAGGTCACTTGCTGAGCCTGCTCAGCCTTGTCATGTCGGATTATTCTAAATCCTGCACACACATATCCTCCCTGTCCTAGAACAGTCACAAGAGCTAGTCCTGCCTACCCCAGTGTGCCTGTCTGCTTTAATAGCACCTGGCAGGCCGTGTTCCTTTCTAGCCTTGGGAACACAAGCCTCTCAGACATCCCCTAGGTCTGACTTTAAGATTCAAGTTTTCTGGACATGGAGTCTGCATCAGGACCCAGGTCTAAGCACATTGACTGCTGCCTTTAGCGGGACAGAAGGAAGAGAGGCAGTTAGGGCTCTGTGACCATGAGATTGAAGCTGGGCAGTGACTCAGCAGAGTGGCATTGTCCTCTCAGCCCCATCCACAGAAGAAAAAGATGTTCAGAAGGAGAATGACCACAGCATTAGGTCCCCATTAAAAATGCAGGGTCTCTGAGAATCCCTGGCTCAGACACACATCCCCAGGATGCTACCATACAACTTAAGTATGCACAAGCAAGAGTCTCTGTCAAGGTGCCCAAAGTCTGAATGCTTAGAGGCAGTTAGAACCTCAGAGAAACCCAGGCATGCCTATGGGACCCACGGAGCAAAACACTGTTACCTTCTGAACTTTCTCAGTGCTAATGGGATCAGGGCCAGAGAAAGACCCGGAACAGAATGCGGGTACCAGGACCTGGTGCCCTCCCCACACTCACAGTCTACACAGTGGGTAAATCTGTGCAAGAGCTTGAAGCTAGCTTGGCACTGTCAGCAGGCCTCACTCACCTCACGCTTCTTCATCTTCAGATGGAAAATCCGCCAAGAGCTGACCAAACTTGAGAACCTTGTGCTAGAAGGATCAACAAATCTACAGAAAGGACTGGAAAAGGTTCGGAAGGCTAGAACGACATATGGGCACTCGCTCAGTGAAGACTACCACGGGTGGGGGTCATCTTACTCCAGGGTCACCAAGTTTTCTTCATTTCTTGGCAGGCTAATGAACAGATCGAAGCCGTCAACTCAGGAGGTGAGCTGCCTGCCCTTTTCAGTGGAGTGAGTCCCACGGAGCTGGGCTCCCTTCTGATCTGTCCACAGATCCCAGATCTCCTAAAGGCAGTGTACCCCCTCCCTGCACAGCAGGCCTCTTTGAGCACAGCACCCCACCGGGAAGCTGCATGTGGTCACATGCTGGTCTCCCTAGTCCTTGGCCTCTAAACGTGCTGGTGAATGAAAACAAGAAAACGAGAAACCATAAGTGGGGAGCAGACCCAGGACTCTGTGGGCGGAAACCAGGGCCTAATTTGCTCATAGGCTATCAGGCCTCTGCCACCTCTTCCTTTGTTTGCCCCGCCTCATAGACTCATGTATCAGCCAGAACAACTGCCACACAAAGTAAGGACCGGTGTCCCTCCAGAGTGTAGGTCTGAGGCACTCATCTGGAATAGGTTGGACCATGTAGGAAAAGATGCTAAGGGGGTTGGGGCGTCTTTTGTCCAAGACACTGTGATCTGTGACTCTGACTCACTCAGCCCACTATTGCCAGGAGGACAGCCCTGGGGACACACCTAGAGTTGACACAGACAAACCTCTCTAGGCAATACTGGCACAAGAGCTATCCTGGGGCAGGCTGGTGGATATGTTTTTAGCCTGCCCTTGAGGCAGATTTTGAAGCTCTGGAGCACTGAGAGTCCTGATCCCCTGATGGAAGTCCCTAACTCTCCAGGGGTTCCCTTTAACAGTTGATGCTCTCTCTGTGTCTGGGTTCCTGTCTCAGGAGGCTGAAGGGTAAGGCTGGCCAGATCCTCCTGTGGTAAACAGCTCCCGGCCTGCAGCCAGAGGGCAGCCATACATACCACTCTTCATTTCTCTGTCAGGCACTAAGAGGCCTAGTCTGATCATTGCTGTCATTTGCGGGGAAATGACACCAGAAGTACTGAAGGAATCTAAGGATGAGGTGAGTCTGGCCCATCCCCCCCCCCAAGCACTTTGTACATTGTGACTCTTTAATCAATACCTCCTTTCTCTTAGGCTGATAAAGCTCGGAGCATGGGGGCATATGTTTACTGTGTGGGTCTAGAGGACTCCGAGAGACAAAAGGTAACTTGGCCCAGATAAGCAGGGACCCTCTGAAGCCTACTAGTGAAAAAATCTCTGGTACAGACCAGACCTCCCAGGGGATAGTCCGCACCTGTTGGGGGGGGGGTACAAACAACAGGTCCCGCTGCAGAAACAGACTTAATGGTTGAGTAAGCTGACCTCTGACCTTAACACTTCACAGTCATCATCCCCTGAAGGCAAGTAGCTGTGTCTCACATCTAGGGACCCCCCTGTGTCCTCTGTCTCCCAGCTTGAGTTTCAAGACACCCTCTCTTTTGTAGTTGAATGAGATTGCAGACAATGAAGAAAATGTGTTCATTATGGGAGGCTATTCTAATAAGCTCCACGAGCTAGTGGACACGGTAAGCAGGCTGAACACAAGCAGTATGCATGACAGCATCTCCCTGGGCCCCCAGCGTCCTCCATGCCTATGCATGCTTCCCTTTCTCCATCAGATTGGCACAATGACCTGCCTTGAACTCAGAAGTGTGGAGCCTCTGTGCGTAGGAGGTGAGATTTGAGAAGCAGCTGCTTGCTATGTGTGATAGTGACATGTGTGTTAGTGTGGGTATGGGTGGAGGTGGTGGAGGTGATCTATGTGACATACGGTTGGGGGGCAGAGTGTGCTTGCACGGTGTGTATCAGTTTTCTATGTCCCTACTTGTGGTATGAAAATGTGTGCAGGGTCTGGGTAAGGATATGTGATGTGCACTTTTGTGCAACTTGTCTACATGGCACGTGTGTGGTACACATCATGCTGCGGTATACATTTGGTGTTTGTGTTATATGCATGTATACATGTACATTATGTGTGTGCTTTGTCTGTGGGGTGTGTGCTGTGTTATTCTAAATACATAAACTCTATGAGGTGCCCACATGTGGCATGTGGCATGGGAGGGTTTTGTGTAATCTGTGTATAGTATGTGTGGTAGGTATATATAGTGAGTATATGGGGGTATGTGGTGTATGTTGCATGTATGTTTGTAGTGTGTTTGCTATGTACCTTTAAGAAGTATGATATGTTGTATGTTTTCTAAACAGTGTTGAAGCAACTACCCATAGGATGCACAGTACGAGTGTCTTGTGTACTTATGAACTGTGTGGTGGGTTTGTGGTTTAAAGGGGGCAGGCAGATATGTTATCTCTATGACTGGTTCTAATGCAGTGTACATTTGTCAAGGGGTATGTGTCAGTGGTGGCAATGTGAGTGTGTATGCAACTGTCACCTTTTCTGTCTCAGGACAAATATTTTAGTTACACTGAGTTAAATAAACATCCATCTCCACAGCCCTGGCCGTTACAGTTATTTTAGATGCTGTATGATTTCTAGTTTTATAATATTTACATAGACGTGATAGGACATCTTGGGGGTAGTTCTCAAGTCCCATCATGCATTGTGTGCATACAGCTGGAAGGTGACATCAGACCATCAGGCATTATTTCTTGTGCAAATGCATTTCAACTATGACTCTCCATGAGGCTAAATGTAAATTTTAAGAGTATTTCCACTTGTGAAGACCTGTTGAACATCAAAAACTTATTTATTTATTTATTTATTTATTATTAGATATTTGCTTTGTTTGCATGTCAAATGGCATCTCCTTTCCTTGTTATCCCTCTGAAAACCCCCTATCCTGTCCCCCCACCTGCATGCCAATCCTCCCCCCACTTTCCTGACCTGGCATTTCCCTACACTGGGGCATAAAGCCTTCACAGGAACAATAGCCTCTCCTCTCATAGGTGTCTGACAAGGCCATCATCTGCTACATATGTAGCTGGAGCCATGGATCCCTCCATGTGTACTCTTTGGTTGGTGGTTTAGTCCCTGGGAACTCTGGGGGTACTGGTTGCTACATATTATTGTTCCTCCTGCAGGGCTGCAAACCTCTTCAGCTCCTTGGGTCCTTTCTCTCGCTGCTCCATTGGGGACCCTATGAAAATGCAAGTTGTCATTCTTCTCTTTGCCGCTGAGTAATGGTGACAAGGTGCCTCCAGACACCAGCTCAGTCACTGACCTGTTAAACTACTGGTTATCTTGTGCAAAGCTAGCACAAACAGGGTATTTGTCACTTTAGGGGAAATCCCAAGGCCTGTACTCTAAATGAAGCAGTAAGGACTGCTTCCTTGAGCTGTTTCTGGGTCAACCTGTATGCCATGGAGACTCAGGAGGGTCAACTACATGTAGCATCTGAAGTGCGTTGGGGGCCAGGAATGAACCAGTACTATCCCATGGCATCTGTCCAGATAAATGATAGAGAACCCTGCCTGCCTCCTGTGGGAATAGCTTCCAAGATACCCTCTCTGTGTCCTCTGCATATTGGACTCAAAGCCAGGGAGCAGACCCTCTGCTCTTAGAACGAGCTTGCTTATGAGCTGTGGTCTTCAGTGGGTAAGGAAGAAGGAGTAGTTGAGAACAAATATGTTGGCGTCTGGCTTTGCAGCTGAAGCAAAATAGGAAAACTCTCAGAGGGGTCAGGAGCCTCCTCTGCACTTCTTGTTTTAGCCTTATGTCTAGGGTCTCCCACTTGGAACCCTGGGAGTTTTAGGATTGGTCTCTGTGTGTGTGGTGGGTTTGGCAGGCTTATTAAATCAGGACTGATGCAGAGAGGTAATCAGCATGTACAAGGCTCCATTAAGCTACATTGGTGTAGACCCTTGGTGACATGGAAGGAGTTGAGCTGTAGAGCCCACCGATGTTGGCCCAGACATAACTGTTGCCTCTCATGGGGCCTTGGAAATCCTGTCTGGGGCCACTATAAACAAGGCAACCAGGGACATACCACCTCTACTTCATGTTTTCCTTGCAGAAAATCAACCAGTGCTCTTAAGAGGATATGGCTTTCACAATGCAAAGAATCTCAACGAAGTTATTTGTAGATTCAAGTTCAGTGACTCCACGATCGTCAGTAAGTAAACCCTCTCAGTGCCTCAGAGAAATGTATCTTCCACAGAAATCCTTCCTCTCAACCAGGCAAGCTTCCCACTAACCCATTCCTAGTGGGTACTGGGAAGCAGTACCAAGAGTGTTCACGTAGGATAACGAGCTACCACTCTTCTTATGAACATAAGAAAATAATAAAGCCCCAAGCTTCTAGGGATGGCTGGGGAATAGGCATCATTCCTTAGGGAGGCTGGGCTGACAGGGACTTGCCCTCACAGCAGCATTTGCCAAGCTTGTCCTCAGTTTGCCTCCTCTCCTGAGTCTGTGTATGGGACAATAGTTGCCAGAATCAGAGCCTAGAGGTGTACCCAGAACTCCCCCCTACACACAAACACACACACACACACACACACACACACACACACACACCCTAGACATCTGTATACAGAACAACGTAAAATGAAATTTTCTATGGCAACAGGAGTGTTGGGTTTCCTCAGTCTGTACCTTACAATATGTCTTCACTCAGCCAGACTCTACTGGGCCTCAGCCCACTCTGACTCAGAGCGGCTGGCTCGGTGAGCCAGATGTATGTGCTTTTCTCCATTCTCCAAGTAGAATGCTGGCCCAGTTAGTGCCCCTTTTTGGAGCCCTCCTTCCTACCCCGAATTCCAACCATTCCATAGATGGGAGCAAACCTTTTCTGCCCCCCTCCCAACAGATTTTAATTATAATGTTCATGACCAGACCCAAATAAGGGCTCATCATTACCTGGATCAGTTTGCTGGCCCTAAGTCCGTGGTCATACTACCTGTGAGTCCCTGAACCTTTTCTACCTTAGAGGACAAAGGGAAAGCACTATATGTGTAAGATGGAATTTTAACTTTGCATTTTATGTTCCAAGGGCTTGGGATGCTAGCATTACTCATTATGATTTCTCTAATAAAAATGATACACACTGCAAAGTAGAGAAAGAGAAATGAATCCCATTAAAACATTAGAACTTATGAATGGTAAGTGTTGTTGACACTTTCAAACATGCAACAATAAGTACTAAAATGTGGTTAAAACAACTCCAGTGAGACAGAGAAACTGCTGGTGTGAGAGATGTGTTCCCAGCAGTAGTGAGAAGTCAGGAATATAACTGGTGTCTTTCTGTTTAGATCACTGATGGGTATGTAGACTTTGCCATTAATATATCCAGGCAGCCAAATCTATAGCTGTCATAGAACATTCTAAACAGGTGAGGAGTCTGTTTGTACCAACATTTAAGAATGACCTAGAAACTTAGTTTTGGCAATAGGGAAATGTTTCCTTGTTGTCCCTGGAAGATAGGCATGGCCATTACTAGAGATAGCAAGAGTCCAGAGTCGTCTCTCAGCCTTCTCACCTAGTCTCAGGGCTGAGGTCAGCAAAGAACTTTCCGGTCTCTCTCATTGGTGGCCAGAGGGCAGCAGGTACAGAACTGTGGTTCTCAGCTTTGGGGAGGGGAAACTCAGAGGATTTCAGGAAATGGAGGTCATGACATGGAAGTGATTATCCTCCACGAAGCACAGACAGCAGGACCACCGGGGCTCTCTGAGGCCATGCAGTCCAGTCCACACAGGAGAAAACAACAACCTAAGAAGGTGGGGCGGGACAGGCAGGAAAGCTGGATTCCTTACCAGCAGAGATTGCACCCAGCCCTCTCCTCTGGACCAAGCTTAGGAGGCAAGATGAGAATGTCACGATTATAGTGCCCTTCGCAGGTTTCCACTGAACCTCTCTGCTAGCTTCCCTAGCGTAGTAGGTGGCATCCATACAATATCACCTGCCATTTATCCCAATGTCATCCCTGGCTTCTCTTAATCCAGCCTCCAAAGCCATCAGCAACAACTCTGTGGCCTCCAGTATCTGTACAGCTCCAAAAGAGTCAGAAAGTTTGGAACAAAGAAAGACCTCTCCCCACAGCTGAGCCCACCCACCCTTGCTCGTCCCTCCCTCCTCAGCAACCTTGGCAGATCCGCTGAAACTCATTCCATCCCCTGGCCTCTCCTCACTGGTCTCACTTTAAACATCAGCTCAGAGAGGATGGCCGTGATCCACAGTACAGGAGTACCAAGAACTGTGTATGACTTTGGAACAGCAGCCATCTTTCATCTGCTTCCACTCATTACCAAGATGTCAGCTCGGCTTGTCATGCATAGCTTGGGGTGGCACAGGTAAATGAGCAAAACAATTGACATTCTTCCCCATGTCACTTTCTTTAGATAAAATTCCAACTGATAAGAACTCCACTGTCATGTTTTGTCCTGCACCAAAGATAGAGCAGCCTGGACTGTAAGTACCCATATTTCTTGGCCCTATGAATCCAGAGACAATGTAGTCTTCATAGTGTACAGCATTTGGTTTCCCCTCTGTTGTAGAGCATCTGTTTGTCTGCAGGTGAGCTCTGGATGCTCTACCACCTGGCCTTGTTGGTGATCCCCATGGGATTGCCCAGTGCCCAGGCTCTCCTCAGAGCTGGGAGCAGAGGATGATAAACAAGAGTATTATCAAGACCTGGTGTTCCAGGCCACCTTCCAAAGCTAAGACAACAAACTTTATAAGTCCAGAGAGTCATACAGGGCATGAAGCATCACTCCCTTGTTTATAGCCTACTGCTATAATGACATCAAATGCCATGAGGGCCCTTCATGACCTGAGCCATCCACTTGGCCATAATTGCACAAGTTGACTCCTTGTGCTTTGGGCAATAATCTCTCATGGCTCACCTATCCACTCTGAGAGGCCCAAGGGTTAGAAGTCCAGGGTTGTTACCATGAAGAAAGCCCCTATGCAGGTGCTGATCTCTAAGCTGTTTCTTGTGGTCTACCTTTTTGTGCATTAGAACCATCTTAGTTGAAGTTAGCCTGAACGGAAGAGACTTCCTTGCCCACACCATCCCTGTGAATACTTCTGACTGTGTGAGTATCCCAGAGGGTTCAATAGCCCTAACTAGGGAGAGGCCCTGGGAGGATACAGATTCTCCTGGAAAGTCAAAGATGAGGAGGGGGCTAGGTGAGAGACCCAGGAGTAGCTTATGCCACACAGGCAGTCCATCCTAGTTTCTAGGACAGGAATAAGGGGGTGGGCAGGTGCCAGCCCTGGCAGCAGCTGTGGCCATCACTGCCAACCCTACATGTGGCCTGTGTTTTCAGCCAAGGTGTTTCTAAGTCACAGGGACCTCACAACAGTGCTATCTTCACTCCTTGCTCTAAGCAAGACTGTGACCCTTTGAGGAACGGCCACATGAGCTGAGGCAAGTTTCACACAGTCGAGGTGGGAGGGACGACAAGAAAGGGTCCTATGTCTTGGGAGCAAGCATCAGCCTGGCCTTCTCTCAGAGATTCTGTAGTCCAGCATATTGTCAGCTGAGACCACGGTGACAGCTAAGATCCCAAGAGTGCTGAGGAGCCTAGGCTGTCCTCGCCTGGGTTCAGAGCATGGCCTTGGAGCAAGAGACCTGCTCTCAAACCCTTCTGTGGAACCTTGATGCCAGGTAATTTAGGAGAATGGAGAAGAGGCAGAGAGATGGCATGCACTGGGCATCCAGGAAGGGGGCTTCTTGGTGTTCCACATTAAAGCTAGGGTGTTGCTAAGGGAAGTGATCTTCTCTCCCACAGATACCAGTGACCACCACTCCTGCCCCTGAAACCTCTACCCTGCCAACAATTCTGACAGCTTCACCAAAAAGCCCTATCCCCAAAACTACTGTCCCCCATATTATACTCCCCCCTCTTCTACCTCCACCCCTGCCTCTGCCTTCACCAGCCATTGTGCGTCCGCCAGCTGAGCCAAGCAAAGAAGTTTTGCTCAGCACTGTGGTCCTGCTCCTGATGCTGATCCCTGTGGTGCTGTGGTGGGTCTGGTGGCTGTGCTGCACACCGGTGAGTGCTCAGTACCCACCCAGGGACAGGAATCTGGGACAACAACACCCACCGGGACACTTGCAGCCTGCTGAGGCAGGTGCTGAGGATTCTCCAGGGGCTTCCTAGGGGTCAGGTGGAGCTCTCCGGCACAGTAGCAGGATGCGAAGTGCTTACCTTTGTTCCCCAGGGACCATTCTCTGTCCTTTCCCACAGATGAGGGTCGTGTGTTGTGACACAGTTACAACAGAACTGTGTTAGTCACTCCTGTACTGCAACAAAATGCGTGAAATAACCAACTTTGAAAGAAGAAAGTTCTATTTCCCACTCACAGATTTTGAAGGTTTTAGTTCTTAGTGTCCCATCCCTTTGAGCCTGTGGGAAAGCAGCGTATTGTGATGAGATTGTGGGGCAAGGAAGTCCACACCTCATCTCTAGCTCTGAAAGAGGAAGAAGTATTCTAAGACACACTGCTGAGGATTCACTTCCTCCAAAGGGTCCTCCGATGTCCACCCTAGGCTGCAACACCTCCATACAGCACATAGGCTGGGATCAAGACTTTAACACTCAAGGCATCTTGGGAAGTTTCCAAACCATAACAGTACATCTCATTCTGTCTGTTTCACCCTCTAGCCTGTCAAGGCACTGCCAGCACCTGCACCACAACCAACGGTGAGTCATTCTTTGTATCCTGATAAGGTCACATTTCAGAGATGTGATGACCAATAAAATATGTCATTGTCGGCCTGTACCCAGGGCCTCCTCCTACCTCAGCAAACACAACGAGGTGAAGAATCTGCAAAGGCTGGGGGTCTCTCAGTATCACCTGATAATGAACATTCCTAGAACCTTCTGATCTAGACCATGGTCAGACAACCAGTATGAACGGCTGCTGTTACTGCTTCAGAGGCTTTCAGGAGACTCCTGAGAATTCTGATTGATACTGAGTCGGCTGAGAGCAGAGCCTTCTGAAATGAGCCCTGCGTCTCATCTCCAAGATAGGGTGTCTCCTGGCTCCTATGGCTGTCTTCATCTCTGTCTCCTGGCAGGGTAGAAGGGTTGGCTGGGATCAGCTTAGGGACTGAGGGATAAGGAGAGTGAATGAGTCCCAGATGGCCCCGTGCTGTGAGGGATATCCCCAGGGAAACACATGGACAACACGGGTAAGCACCTGCAGCTCCCATCAGGTAAGGACCAGAAGTTGTAGAGAGGCTGGGGCAGGTGGAGCCTGGGTTTGGGCTCAGATGGGAGCAGCCTCCCTGTCTTGGTTGGACTGTGCTGGCTGCAGAGTGGCCTGGGTGAGGATGTCTATGCAGAAGCCAGAGACAGATGGAAGGGACAGTTACCTGCTAGTGCTGGCCCACTGTGCAGCAACCAGACCAGACTTCTGCCAGCCAGGCTGACGCAGGAGAGCCAAGGTCTCAGAAGGAGGCTGTTATTACTTTGAGAAGCTCCGTATATGAAAACTGGGGGGAGGGGACACTCTGCTTTTCTCCCTGGGGAAGACGTCCCCATGGTGTGGGATACATCTTTTCTTTCATCTCCAAACCCAAAGGCCCCACAGTGCCAGGTGTTGTGCAGGGCACACAGTGCCCCTGTTCTAGAAGTGGCAAAGCTCAGACAGGTTTTTCTCCCTTCTACCAGCCCCAGAAGGAAGAAAAGACCCGTCCTCCAGTGCCTCCCCCAGCTCCACCACCACCACCACCACCACCACCACCACCACCACCACCACCAGTGAATGCGCCCCCCATTGTGATCATCTGCCGCTGTAACTGCTGCAATGTGTGTGTGAGAACAGGTATAGAGGTAAGAGCCCTGTGAAGGCTGGGATCCAGGCTGGGTTCAGGGGCCCAAGCACACCTAGGTCTGACAGCAGAGGTCTGGGTGTCAGAGAGAATACACCTCTTGGGACAGGTCTGGATAGATATGCTCACAAGGTAACATCCAATGCCTGTGGAAGAGATACACAGAAGCCCACACTACCTGAACTCTCCAAATAATTGAGTCTCCCTTTGGCACTATGTAGGTGTTAGGGCAGTAGCCACTGAGTGCTCTAATTGGCCAATCCCTGGTCCTCAGAGCCATGGTTCCAGACATTGTTCTTTAGACAATGTTCCAGTCATGGGAAACAGTGTCTCTGACAGTACCCTTAGAATGTGAGTAAGCCAAGACACGCTGAACAGAGGCTCATGAAGCCAGAGATGATAAAAACATAAAGGACCAGCCCTGCAAAACCTCTACCCACTGCAAAAATTGGTAATAAGCCTGTGTCCCGGGACCTCTTCATACACAAGGAGGGAAAGATCTGGCCTGCACGATTCTGCTTCATGCTGAGATGGGCCAGCCCGAAAGGGGGCTGTCAAAGGCTCTACCAAGCATAGCAAACTCCTTGTGTGTCATCAAACTCTGGAAAGCTGTCATTAAGCCTGAGGTCCCCTTCTTTCCCCAGAAGATCTAAGTCCTTCATGGGGAGGGGGAAACCATCAGAGCAGCACCCTGGGGCCTGGACAGAGAGGACCTATGAGACCAGCACTTAGGAAATAAGATACCCAGTTTCTATCCTGCTTTGTTCTCTCCCTCAACATTTACTCTCTGAGGGGAACCCGTCCTCCCATTTTGAGAGCCTTAGGTTCCCCATAGTTGTCCAGGCCTGCCTTGTCTTTCCCACACTCGTGGGTGGCCACAGAGAGGTCAATCCGCACCTTCCAGAGAGGGAGGATGCCTCTGTCAATTACAGGGCCTAGCCTGAAGGGCCTGGCCCCACCCACTCAGGGCCTTTGACACCTAGCTGTAGAAGCTAGGCATGGGGTGCTCACCATAAGGGCCATGGATCTTTAGGCCTCTCTGCCATCCTTTTCTCTCTGCCCTTCATAAACTGAGAAAAGCCCAAGACGTGCGACCTGATGCTAAAGAGCCTCCCAGGTGGCTCTTGGATGTGGTCCTTTGAGAGCCATGGTTGATCACTGGGCCACAAAGACTGGCTGGTAGGCATGATTGACAGTGCTGGGTTACCATCTCTGATATGCTTGCCAGATAATAGAAAACCCCAGCTACGACTTAACCTTGTACTCGCCCCCAGTTCCTGTCCCAGGGTATATGCAGTCTTCAACCGCTGACCCTATCCCAAGATTTTGCATTTGGAAGTCTGGAGTAGAAATCACTTTGGTTTCTAAGCCCTTTTTTAGTATGTAGCTCTTCCTCTTCCTGCAAAGTGAGCAGGACAGAGCCCTCCAGCCTGTATCCTCACCAGGAAACTCTTGGCATCCTCTCCTTGTGCTCCTCCCATGTATCCCCTTGGGTTGCATAGGGCCCCTCACCCAGTCTCCAACACGCCTTTCTATACCCTAGTCCTTAACTGAGCTACAGAGTCCCTTCTGCCAGGTAAGAGCAAGAGCCATTGGTCCCAAGTATCCACATCTGACAGACTTCAGCCTCTAGCACTAAGCCTAGCAGTCTAGTCTAGGGAAGAGAAGACCCTTCCTCCAGGTCCACCCTGTGCTGATGCTGGCACCAACCCTACCCCTTGAGCAGAAACTGCAGGTGCCCAAGCCACACCTTTGTGCCCTCATCTTTGTTGTCTCCCTGCAGGGGCTGTACACCAACCTTGGCCTCCTGAAGGACCTCTGTTCTCGAGTTCCCCGCACCTCTGAGACACACTTCTTCCCACCCAAGGAGTACCTGTGTCTGCCCTCCTGCTCCCAGTGCCACCATCTCCAACACAGTCATCCCAGGCTACTTCCTTTGCTCCCTCCTCCTGCCCAGGTGTCTCCCAAAGCCTGCTTGTAACTTCATGCAGCAGGCCCATGCAGCAGACCCATGCAGCAGACCTCCCAGACATTACAGAATCAAGAGTGAGAGGTCTTTCTTTGCTGCTAATTCAGACCCATGTATCTGTTCTTGGATTTTAATTTTAAAAGAGTTGGACTTATTCGTTTGTTTGGGGTTTTTTTGGTTTTTTGTGTTTTTGCTTTTGTTTTTTCGAGACAGGGTTTCTCTGTGTAGCCCTGGCTGTTCGGGAACTCTCTCTGAACACCAGGCTGGCCTTGAACTCAGAAATCTGCCTCCCTCTGCTTCGGATTACAGGCGTGCTGGGATTACAGGCGTGCGACACCACTGCCCTGCGGACTTTTTCTTATTAGGAGGTTTGTCATGCAAAAGTAAACCTCAAATGTGTTTCTGGGGCACCTGGAAGGACAAAACTTCACGGTGTCATGTGGCTAGGTATAGATGAGTTCTACAGATTTGTCACCAGAGCCGTGACACACCACAGGTTTTTAAGACAAGCTCTATATGAAGAACAATCATAAAATCATCCTGCTTTATCCTGAGAGTAAACTTCACAGCTGTGGAAGTATTCCTGGGGCTCTAGGTATATATCTAGCTTTTTAGATTGGCCAGGGGGATCCCAAACTCAGGTCCTTGTACTTAACTACCTGAGTCACTTTCTAGCCCAGTGGTTCTCAACCTATGGGGCATGACCCCTTTGGGGATCACATATCTGACATCTGGCATATCAGACATCTATATTATGATTCATAACAGTAGAAAATTACAGTTATAAAGTAGCAACAAAATAATTTTATGGTTGGGGTCTCCACAACATGTGGTGTAGGAACATGTATTTAAGTGTCACAGTATTAGGAAGGTAGAGAAAACTACTACCCTGTTCTAGCCCCTTGGTTACCCTTTGGCTTTGTTCTCTATATAGGGGTTTTTTTTTTTTTCAAAGAAGTTTCAAGTCACGGATATACAGAGATGTTTAACAAAGGCCAGAGTGTTCTTACTCCACAGTCAGACAGGAAGAAGGGTATAATATAAAGGCTTATGGAGTCTGGCTGGCAAGTGGCAGGGCCCCATGTGTAGTCCTATGGGGCAGAGTCCAGAGAGAAGGGACACAGGCATCCCTGGAGTGTATTCACCCTGAGAACATCACCCAAGATGACATATAGGCGTGCCCACATGCAGCCACATGCAAGCTTACAAAGGCTCTCTGGACATTAGATCCCTGGAAACCCAGAGAATAAATATTCATGATACTTATGATGCCAAGAAAAATGTAGGCATGCAAGAGAAATTTCATCTATTTCCCTAGAAGCAGTGTGTGTTTGTGACTATCTCTACCTGGTAACTTTTCTGTGTCTGAATAAGGCTCAGTCCACACTTCTCTGAAGCTCTCCATGTAAATAGTTCTTGTATCCTGCCCTTCTCTAATCTGGGATCCCACCTAGCACATGCCAATCCAGCTTGCTAATTCACTGACAGTGAAAGGCCGGTTCATAAACACAGAGGGAGCCTTTGTGCTCTAGCTTCCATGACTTAGAGTCGCAGCCCTGCCTGGGGAAGAGCATTGCTCAGGAGCCGTAGGACTTCAGGAGAAAGTTTTCTCCTCTTGGGCCATCCACGGGGACCTTCACCAGACTCTGCGGTGATCAGTGTCAGAGACAAGGGGGAAGAGCAACATCACCAAGTCCCCCTTGTCACTCCCTCCCTGGGGAAAAGGAAGATGGGGTACAGCTGCCACTTAGCTGACCAGCAAGGAGAGTGTGTGTTGTTCAACTCTCCGTTGAGCCTCAGCCCCCACGTCTTAGAAATAAGCAGGACATTTTCAGATAAGTCTCACCTTGGAGCATCACCAAACCAAAATAGAGAAGGTTGATTCTTAGCCTTGACCAGGATAAGAGCAAGATCCCATGACTGAATGTCATCTGAATCATATGATGAGGGATCCTTAGAAGAGTCACAATGAGCCAGGATGGGCAAAAGAATGAGTAGCCTCCACATGGACTGCCAGGCACACTTCCTACAAAAGAAGGAACAGGCGGTGCATGACTGGCTGGAGAATAGGTTCTGTTCCCTTCTATACTGACCCGAGCACAGCTTGCATGCCAAGCAGATTCAAAAACAGCTGACTAGATGAGCCTTCCAGGGACCCTCTCAGTGTATGGGGCCCTCAGGGATTCAGCAGGAACAGGAACGGAAGGTTTTCCTTGACACCTACTGAGCAGCCTGGCTCCTGCAGATGTCTGAAAGTCTAGTCTTTACTGTGAGCAATTCCAAGACCCTCAGCTTTCTGTCTGTCTGAGCCCAACTTCCCTGGTCCAAGGCTACCTCTCAGAGACGGAATGCATGGCCACAGAGGATGTATGGATTTTAAGGAAGAAAATCCCTTCCCTCTCTGGCTTCATGCACTGGCTGGTTTTGTGTCAACTTGACACAGGCTGGAGTTATCACAGAGAAAAGAGCTTCAGTTGGGCAAGTGCCTCCATGAGATCCAGCTGTGGGGCATTTTCTCAATTAGTGATCAAGGAGGGAGGGCCCCTTGTTGGTGGTACCGTCCCTGGGCTGGTATTCTTGGGTTCTATAAGAGAGCAGGCTGAGCAAGCCAGGGGAAGCAAGCCAGTAAGAAACATCCCTCCATAGCCTCTGCATCAGCTCCTGCTTCCTGACCTGCTTGAGTTCCAGTCCTGACTTCCTTTAGTGATGAACAGCAATGCAGAACTGTAAGATGAATAAACCCTTTCCTCCACAACTTGCTTCTTGATCATGATGTTTGTGCAGGAATAGAAACCCTGACTAAGACACTTCAGTTTCTGATTTCCCTTCCCAGAGGCCAGAAATGCAACTCTGCCCCTGGTCAAGGGTGACTGAGCACTGGTGAAACAGGTCTCACACCAACCTCAGCCAAGTCAAAAGACAAGGAGGATTCTCTGCCTTCTCTGCCAGGAAACATGCCTACTGTACCAGAGATACTACCAGCAGACATCTCTCTGATGCAGAACTGGGCACCCAGTGGCTCTTTAACACTGAGGAGAGCAATTTCCCCATTTGTTTCAATTTTTCTGTCATTTTTCACCAGACAAGGGTCATAGAGATAGCTGACTGGACACTTGCGTTCTAGGACCCGTAAATCAATATAGAAAAGTCATCAGTCATATTCCTGCCTCATCAGTATCTCTGATGTGTCCTTTACATGTCTGGGCCCAGAAAGGAACAAATGCATCCTTATATGTGATCATGCATGGACTGCTGACAGTTTCTTCATCCCACTTGAGAACCTTCCCCCATCCTGTTAATTTGAATATATCATGGTTTATTTGAGAGTGCTGGAATACAAGCCTTTATATACTACTGCAGACAGTTTTATTCCTTTATTTCCTTCCTTTCTATAGTATGTTTTTTTGTTTTATTTGTATTTTGAAATTGGTAATTAAACAAACAACTTTGGTATTCTGTGTTTCAGCATATGGGCTGTCTCTTCCCCCACAACATTAAGCTGGCTGGCAACCCCCACTCTTCAGATGGGCTACCTCCAGCCTTTGTTCCTTGGAACAATAAGGCGCTTTCACCTTAACTACCAACATTGCCTCAAGGCTTCACCTGAGAGACCTCGCCAGGCTGAAAGCAGGCGACCCGCTGAGATCTGGAGCCTAAGACTTCTTGGCCCGGCCTTTGATGTGACCAGTGTCTGGAAGGGGTTGGGTTTTTCCCCTAAGACTATAAATCTTGACATAGAAATATTAAAGTTAGTCTTGACCGGCTTGTCGCCTTGACTCATCTCTCTCTCACCTCCCCCTTCCCGTTAACCTCAGAATTCTCTTCCAGGTAACCCAGTTCGTATGTGGCCGCTGGCGGCCTACAATGGGCATATGTAATAATATATACATTATATATATATATATATATATATATATATATATATATATATATATATCATAAACACTAAAAAATAAAGCCATGTCCCTGTGACAAGACTGAATTCTACAAGAAATAAAAGGCCTCACTCTATTATTTCTGCCAATTCCCTTCCAGAGTTACCCAGACCTACTTTTCTAGACATCTTCACTAGAAATACAGCCAGAAAATCTGATCTTAAAATAAAATATTTTCACAATGGCCCTAATACCTAATTTGAGCACAGAAACATTAATTCCAGCTACCACAGTTATGTGATATTTTAAAATGCTCTGTCTCACCAAGAAGTTAAAATGTGTTACTTAATGTGTGTGAATGTGTCTAAATGTCTCCTAACATGTATATTGTCAGTGGCATTCACAAACAATTAGTGTCATTTTCTTCCAGTCACACCTAAAGGTCTCAAGTGCACAGCCCCGGCCTCCTAGGTATCTTCTTCTCATGCCCCATCCCCTTCTGTGTCTCCCAACTTAACACTGCACACCAGCCTAGGAGATGGGTGTGGATGTTCATCTCCTAAGGCTGATGCAAGGGTCATCTTCCTGGTGTGCTGTGGATGCCTTCTGTGAGGGTGAGAGTCAATCAGGGCCACCTCTCTAAAACCAAGTATTTTCTTCCCACTCAACTTGAAAACTTGATCATTTGTCCTCATTTTTCCATAATGGCTACCGAACATGTTACATCTCCAGATGTTTGGAAATGTCTGTTAGGGAAAGATCTGTGGCTGGTGTGTGGTTCTTAGCCTAGCACCCAGCACACACCCTGGTTGAGATCAGAGATGGAGTCATTTATGGATGGAAATGAAGCCCAGAAAGTCAGAATTCACACAGGCAGAGAAGTAGGTAGCTGAGGGGTTAATTGAGAGGGATTGCCCCAGCCCATGCCTTCTGGGTTCTGCACAGCAGATATAGTCCCAGTGGCAGCACAGGGCACACACAGCCCACAAGTCTCTGAATTTGGCCCAACCCAGCAGCCATAACCCACTTGCAAGGAGAACAGTTCAGGCACCGGGACTGGAGCCTCTGCGGCTCACACTTCCAAAAGTCTGTAATCTGTAGCCCTGCACCTAAAATGGTGCCAGACTGGGAGGCACACAAGAGAGACCACCAAACCACCGTCAAGCCAAGTCTGCAGCCTGCAGCTCCTGAGGTCGGAAGTCTGCAGCCTGCAGCTCCTGAGGACTGTCTCCTGCTGCCTGGGTCAGCTGTCTGTAACTGAAGCCAGGCTTCAGGTGCCTGTGTAAGGGTGGGACACTTGTCTGGTCCATCGTTGCTGGAGATTACCTTCTGCCTGGAGCCAGCCCCAGCAGAGATGTTTCTTTCTTCTTGGTTCTTCTTGAGGCAGCGGAGCGGGGAAGAGCATCTGCAGGGGCAAGACTCTGTCTTACGAACTTCTGGGGTAAGACTTTGTCTTATGGAAAATTTAGGATTGCTGTATAATAAAAAGTTTACTTATCTAAGTTTAAGTTACTAGGCTAACTTAGCTGACCTGCCTTCTGTGTTCTTCTGAAGCCAGAGATTACAGTCTCAGGCATTTAACACCTCATCCTAAAACAGCAGGAGATTAAGTAAAGGATTAGTTGCTAGAGCCTTTTCCCTATTGTCCAGATGCCTCTTGCTTGTCAGTCTAGGGGGAAGTTAGGAACAATAAACTTCTATTGAACTAGAAGAGAATAACACTTGCGGAAAGAAAAACTTCTACATAAGTGAATATGCATAATCTCACATAAATTCATACATACAGCTTCATACATATTTTCACGCAGTCAGTTGGGCCCAGCTTGCATGCGTTCTCACAATTTCATATTTACACACACACATGCATACATTCTCACAATTACATGCTTACACACACATCCATACTTACAGCATATGGAGCAAAAGACCAAGCACCGGTGCAGAAAGAACTCACTCAATCTGGATGAAAGATGGATTCCAATATTTATTGCATTGAGAAAGAAAAGGTGTTACAGACCGTGGGTCTGCTTAGGGATATCCAGGGTCCTCTGGTCCAGGAAGGCACAGGTCCGGCTGAGATGACAGACAGAACAAACCACGCACACACAGAGGCGGTTTGAACTGAATGTATTTTGGGGGCCATAAGGCAAGGATTTTTATACAGGAAGAGTTGGTATTACCATATCAAAAGATGTAGCCAGTGAGGCAGGCACAATTATCATAGCCATTTGGTACAAGGAAATGCAACATCAGGAACAAAGTTTCTCAAGAAACAGATACAGAGGATCAATTTACAGATGCCATCAAACCTCCTGATTAGAATACAGAGTCACTCATAGTTTACAGCAAACCTTCAAAGAGTTTGAAGTTTCTTATACCACCTGGGCCTTAACAAGTTCTTGTGAGAAATCCTTATCTAACATTTAGCCTTTTATCTTGTGAAACAAAACTTCCCGAGTAAATTAATGCTTTCAGTACCAGAGTGCCCGAGCCATCCTCATATACATACGCGCAGCCATAAAAACCTACATGTGGTTGGAAGGTAGTAATTATGTAAACAACTATGAGGCAAGGCACTGAAATTCTAAAATGGGAGTTGGTGGTCAGTGAGTCGACTTCAAAGACCGGATTATCAGCCAGGCCTTAGGAATCCAGGTGAGAAGAGAAAAGGAGGAAGTCAGGGCAGACTGCTACTTGGGAACTAAGGGCTCATTTTAAATAGCCAGAAAGTAAGAGAGTACAGTAAATTGCCAGGTGAGATTATCAGCTTCCACAGCTTCCAGAGAGTTCCGTTCTTCCCAGGAGGCATTTCTTTTCCGCCTCTGTCTGTAAAATATCATTTTTACAGACATCCCTGGGCCACCGTGGCTTCTCTCCCTTTTTTGTTTAATAATGGAAGCGCATATATATCTCTTTTGGCAGTAGAGATGGAGGAAAAGATTAGTCTGAAAATGAGTGGAAGAATCAGAAGAAGAATTATTATTCTGACAATAACAATCTAATGTAACCAACTTACGGGATTCAAAGGCCGTAGGCTGGAAGAAATAGATTGAGCTAGGCCCTCCAAATCATCATGTGCCTTGCTCATGGCTGAAATTTGGGTTTTGAATTGAGCCATGTCATGAGTAATATTATTATCCTTCCAGACTCCCAATAGATGATTTTTAGTAAGATTCCAATTATGGTGCTTATCATATGCTAATGGTGTTACGCATACGTACCGAAAATTGGCGTGGCACTTGGTAGAAAGCCGAACCTTTATGTTTTCTATCTCTTGTCCTATATTCCCTAACACATGATTCTAAAGGAATAGCTTTTGATACCTTTACCAAAGTTTTATTATTATAAACAACTCTTAAAATCTTTATTTTAATCTCCCACAAACTTTCTATGGTATGGGGGCTCTTTCACTGGTGGCATCTCATCTGGATCATCAGAAAGAAAAGTTTTATAAGCAGTGGGAAGACAGCTCCTGGGAACTATACATGTCAAATTAACATAATTTGTAAGTCTATATGTATAGAAATTAATCATATAATGTAAGGAAAACAAACTCAAGAGTCTGTAGCTGCTTTTGAGCAGCCACCAACTCTATAGCCTCTTTCATCAAATTTATTTAGCTGCATCCACGTAGGTAGTCTCTTCGGAGCCAGCGAAAGCCCACGCAGTCTTCTCTGTCAGCTCAGGTTGTACAGGTCGGTCTAGGATTCAGACCTTTGGAGCCAGCATTCTGTGAAAAGAACATATGCATATCTCCTCTCGGAGGTTATAGTGTTGTCCACTCTCTGAAGTTTATCATTTGCTTTAAGTTGCATTCCTAAACAACTCGAGTCTGGATTGACTTGGCCGTCGGGCGGCGGGAGGGAGCCTTTGCTACTGTCTCTTTAAGAAAATTAAACCACCTTTTTTCTAGCCAGGCTTGCTGCTTGGCTTGGCTTAACTCCGCCTCCCGCACGAATTAAGAGATTGTTAGAAGGCTATATTTGAATTGTATGAGTCTGCCAAAATAGTCTCTTGGTCAGAAACTCATGCTTTGTCTTAATTAACTAGTTGGATTATTTTGATCTTTACTAGTTTAAAATTGGCTGTTAGATGCCATTGAGGCCTCACAGAAAAACGCCTCACAGAAAAAAAAACTGCACCCCTCTGGGTGGAGCTAGGGCCCATATTGGCCATAGCTTTTTTAACTTTTATAATTCTTAAAATTATCTTAATTATAAAAATATGTTAAGGATCATAGGCCTTTAACCAGACTGCAAACTGTAGCCAATGGCACATTGGCAATTTTTTATTGTAACTCTTAATATTTTTTTTATAATATTAGAGCATAGCTATAAGTTTGGAAGCAAAACCAAACTTTAAACAATCTATTTTCTTTAAAAATTAATGGCAAACATATTATTTCTACACCTTAAGATTTGTCTGCCAGTTTTTATGTTTAAATGTATGACAATATAATTAATTGAAAAGACTTTATTTTATATTTTATTTTTTATAAGTCTAATTTTTAGGTTAAGATTTACACAAAGCATCATGCCAATTTAAAAGCATCTTAGAGGCCTGTATTTCCTGGGTTGCATCATGTCACATGATTAAGATGGCTATAACTTTGAGCTATCAGTTCTAAACTGACTTTTTGTTATCAACATTATACCTTTTAAATCATGTCTAATAACTTATAGGCTAACACTCTATATATAGTCAAGACATGTAAAATATACTTATACCTTTAAGACCAATTATAAACATGAATAAAATGATTACATGAATTTCATAAACTTAAACCAAACAATTTTTTTCTTTTGGCTGTAATTTTGATAGAATAAAAAGCATTTTTGAATCAAAAACCACAATTGTAGAGATTTTTCTTTTGGTGAAACAACCATTAACCCATTTGTCCTAGACCTGAGGCTGCTAGCTCTTTTTTAAAAGTAGCTTTTTCTCTAACTATATTTGACTCCTTGCTAAATGTGGGACACTTTAAATTAGCCTCCACTGTGTAAATTGTGGCTAGATTAACAGATAGACCGCCAATAGATGAAGTTTTTACCATTTTTTTTAAAACACGAAACAAACAAACAGTCATTCACACAAATACACGAATAGGACAAAAACATACATGTAGACATGGTGCACCAAGGACAGACGATGATACATAGAAAAGAAGCATGTTTGCTATGCAATTAAACCCATTTACCTTTTTTTTTATGTTTTTAGAATTTTTTGTTTTGAGTCATAACTTGGAGACGTAGTATTAGTGTCTCCCCATAGTAGTTGAAATAAGGGCCTAATTTTTCTGTTATGATTTTAAAATAAGGTCTCATCCAATTAATATTTCCTAATAATTTTTGAAAATCATTTAAATTCCTTAATTTATCTATCCTGATAGATACCTTTTGTGAACCAATATAATGAATTAACTGTCCCAAATAACTTAAAGGCTTATTCTTTTGTATCTTGTCTGGGGCTATTACCAGTCCAAACCTGGTTAATTGTTTAGTCATATAGGATGATATTTCCTCATTAATTGAGGATAATTGATGAGCAATCAAAATATCAACCATATAATGGGCAATGTAGGCTTCAGGATACTTTTCCCTAATTAACATCAAAGCTTGATCCACAAATCTTTGACATAACGTCGGACTATTTTTCATCCCTTGAGGTAATACTTTCCAGTGATATCTTCTATATGGCCTCTTTAGATTTATGGCTGGTACATTAAAAGCAAATCTTTTGCAATCCTCAGGATGTAACCTTATAGTAAAAAAAGCAATCCTGCAAATCTATTACTATTATATCCCATCCCCTTGGGACTGCTACTGGAGATGGCAGTCCTGGCTGTAAGGCTCCCATGTCTACCATGGTGGCATTTACTGCCCTGAGGTCCTGTAATAACCTCCACTTCCCTGACTTTTTCTTTATTACAAATATGGGAGTATTCCAGGGACTGTTACTTTCCTCAAGATGTCCCTTTTCTAAATGTTCCTGCACAAGTTGCTCTATAGCCTGTATTTTTTCTTCCGTTAGGGGCCACTGATCAAGCCATACAGGCTCTTCCGATTTCCAACTTATCTGCATACAACAAGCCCTCAGTGGCCCCTATGAAAAATGCTGTTCACTCAGATTATCTGAGGTCACTAGTCTTACATCCATATCACTCATTATGTCTCTTCCCCATAACGAAAAGGGGAGAGAAGGGATAACATAAGGCTGAATCATGCCTGTCTTTCCCTCTAATTCCCATCTCAGGAACTGTGAGCTTGGAGCCACATTAGAGGCCATCCCTAAGCCTAGCAAAGAGGAGGAAGTCCTCTTACATGGCCAAGAGGAAGGCCAGTCTTTTCCTGCTATGCAGGTCTTATCTGCCCCTGTATCTAAAAGTCCTTGAAGCAGCTTTCCATTCACTCTGTTTTAAAAGGCCTTTCCATTCCAATATTTTGGACCCATGCCACAACATCTGTAGAGCCAAACTTCCCCTGGCCCCGCTCTTGCCTTAGGATCGGATTAGGTAAATTGAGATAGGGCAGGAGCAGAAGCTGAGCTATTCGCTGTCCTTTATGGATTTGTATAGTTTCCTTTAACGGTCTGATCATAACTTTTATTTCTCCTGTGCTATCACTGTCTATTACACCAGGTAAAATTTCAAAATTCTTCTTATAATTGGAACTACGGCCAATTATTAGCCCTACCGTTCCCTGTGGTAAAGTCCCCAAGGTAGAGGTAGAAATCAAGGAGATGCCATCCCATCTAGAGAATATTGCATCTTCAGAGGAGGCTAAGTCCAGGCCAGCACTACCAGGGGTAGCTCTGGGCAAATCATATATAGTAAATTCAGGAGCCTCAGGATTCAGAGAACTCTCATTATTTTCCTCTCTTTCGAGTTTGGGGCTGAGAGGCTGCCCCTCACTTAGTTTTTTGAATTTTCCTCTTTCTTTTCCCCTGTAAGGGGCGTTCCATTCTTGTGGAACTTGGATCTACATTTATCTTTCCAATGCTTGCCTTTCTGGCAACGAAAACAAACTCCTGGAGGAGCACTCCTTCTTTTGGAGTCCCTTTTACTATCTGTTGGACATTGTCTTTGCATAGGTCCTGATTCCCCACATTTATAACATGTGGGCTGGGAGGTTCCCTTTCCTCCTTTACCATAAGTATGTTTAACAAAGGCACTGAATTTCTGTCCCTTCATAACTGCAGCATAGGCTATCCCTTGAACCACTGCTGGTAAGGCATCTATGCAGGCCTTTACATAGTCCTGCACTGTTATCGTTTCTATCTTAAATACTGAAAGAAACATTTGTTCCTGCTTTGATTCAGATTGCCCCATGTTACTACAAAACTTGATTTCTTGAACTTAATCAGTTAGTCTTTACTGGCGGGACTGCAGCTCCCTGGCAAGAGCCAGCCTGTAACCTTGAGAAAAAAGAAGAAAGAAAGAGAAAGATTACCTGCCCAAGGTCCCTGTTCAGGCGCCAGCTGTTACAGACCGTGGGTCTGCTTAGGGATATCCAGGGCCCTCTGGTCCAGGAAGGCACAGGTCCGGCTGAGATGACAGACAGAACAAACCACGCACACACAGAGGCAGTTTGAACTGAATGTATTTTGGGGGCCATAAGGCAAGGAAGAGTTGGTATTACCATATCAAAAGATGTAGCCAGTGGGGCAGGCACAATTATCATAGCCATTTGGTACAAGGAAATGCAACATCAGGAACAAAGTTTCTCAAGAAACAGATACAGAGGATCAATTTACAGATGCCATCAAACTTCCTGATTAGAATACAGAGTCACTCATAGTTTACAGTAAACCTTCAAAGAGTTTGAAGTTTCTTATACCACCTGGGCCTTAACAAATTCTTGTGAGAAATCCTTATCTAACATTTAGCCTTTTATCTTGTGAAACAAAATTTCCTGAGTAAATTAATGCTTTCAGTACCGGAGAGCCATCCTCATATACATACGCGCAGCCATAAAAACCTGCATATAGTTGGAAGGTAGTAATTATGTAAACAACTATGAGGAAAGGTACTGAAATTCTAAAACGGGGGTTGGTGGTCAGTGAGTCGACTTCAAAGACCGGATTATCAGCCAGGCCTTAGGAATCCCAGTGAGAAGAGAAAAGGAGGAAGTCAAGGCAAACTGCTATTTGGGAACTAAGGGCTCATTTTAAATAGCCAGAAAGTAAGAAAGTACAGTAAATTGCCAGGTGAGATTATCAGCTTCCACAGCTTCCAGAGAGTTCCGTTCTTCCCAGGAGGCATTTCTTTTCCGCCTCTGTCTGTAAAATATCATTTTTACAGACATCACTGGGCCACCGCGGCGAAAAGGCTTCCACCCGTTTAATGCTAAATGAATTAAATCCATGTTTGTAAGAAAAAGGCTTTGTTTCTCTTATTAAGACTAAGCCTGCCTTGTCCTTACCATGGGACCTGTCCTGTCCCATGGTAAGTAGAAGGCTGCCTGCTCCTTCTGCTCTCTGCAACATCTTTTTTCTCTTTCCCTCTGCCTCCTGCACATTGTTCACTTAGTTATTTTATGTTACCTATAGCTTCTAAGTTATTCCACTCTGCATTCTCCTTCTAATCTTGTTCTCTTCTGACTAAAATCTCTCCTCAGTTCAGTTCTTCTCTCAGCTCTGTTCCTCTCACTCAGTTCTTCTGGTCTTACTTCTCTTGTCCTCAACCCTTAAACATCTTTCAGAATACATGATGACATGTTACAAAGTTCATCATAAGTTCACACAAAATACCAAGTCATATTGAAATAGAAGTTCACAACAGAAAATGTTTACATGCATATCCATTAGGAGTAATCAACTAGTTATCATTTCTCTTCTCTACAGGTTCGTAGAAAGTTTAAAACCATAACTAAGTTATAAGTGAAGGGTTTTTTTCCCTATATAACCCATTGAGTCTGATTAGAGCTGCAGGTCCACGCGTGGGCCCCCGAGTGTGGACAGCTCTCCTCATGAAAGCATTCCTCCCTCCAGCGGCCCGCAGCTACCAATAGCACTCAATAGGAGAGAAGCTTCAGCATGTACTCAGGCCAAGCTTTGGCTCACAGTTCTGAAGACTCCTGTCAAAGATCAGGAGTTCCTACTACTTTGAGACTTTGAAAAGATGGTACTTCAGGTCAGCATCTGGTGCGGACGGTATATCGAAGAGCTAGAAAACGAAATGGAAGAGATGGAGGTCTCACCTTCCCATTGAAGGATAGGTCCTCAGGGATTAAAGATTTCCCATGAGGCTACAGTATCGATACCTTCCATCTAACCCACAACGATCTGTACAGCATCTAAGAACACATGCGTTTTTTTTTCTTTTCTTCAAAATTAAGTGGAAAAGCAAGCCGCACAGCAGACGATATTGCCACACCTGATAGAAGTCTGCTGTTCAGAATACATACAGTGTGAATGAGCAAATACGAAAAGATTGACAGCCCCAATGAAAAAAGAACATATGCACACAAACACTTCGTAGGAAGAAACAAATGCCCAGGTCACATGACCACATGGCCAGGCCCTTTAGGAATGAATAAAAGGCAGATTAAGGCCACAGTCTAAGCTATCTATTCTATAGGAAAACCCATAAAACTATGACAATAAGCCTGCCTTGAACTGTCATGAAAAATGGGGAAAGGACACTAATGTTGTAAAGCCAGTATACTAGATTTGATCAATTTCAATTCGTTACTTATGACTGTCATTATTTTAAAGGCAATAACAAAAGATTTCTGGAGACCCAGTTTATCTTGTAAAATAAAATTATCTTAAAATTAATAAGAGGGAAAGTTGTGATTCTTAAGGACTTTTATGAGCATACAGGCATAAAAGTGATCGTGGCATTTCTAAACGTGATTTCCCTTGCAGTCTGGGTGGCCTGGATTCCTTTTGAATGCGGTTGCGGGGCATCATCTCTCCACGCCATGACCCCCCTCTGCCTCTCCAGGTACTTAGATGAAGAAGGGTGACAGCACTGGGAGCGCCCACCCACACTCCTCTCTGAAGCTCCACAGCCTGGCAAAGCTCTGGCCAGAATGACACCATGCCTGGGGGAGTGATGTCATAAAGGATTCCACAGTCCTGAGCTCTCACTGAAGACGTTATCTCCTCAAGCTCTGGGCTTCCGTAAAGTCCATGCCCACTGATGCTGTGAAAGAGGCCCAAGCCACAGGGAGAGGCCACAGGTTAGGGTTTCATGACCATTCCAACTGATCCACACTCTAAAGTTCCTCAGCTCTGGTGCCACAGTGAAGAAGCTTCCAGACAATTCCAGACTTTCCTAGTCCTGGGGTATTCCCAGGTTCCCTTTTCAGGGGGACCTCCCCACGCCACCTTAATTGAGGATCTGACTCATGTAACCTAAGATCACAATAAAATGGTCGTGTTAAGTTATCAAGGTTGGGCAGCCTGTCACGACCCACCGCGGAACCTGACAACCGTACACAACCTTCATCTGCTTCTGAAATCAGATGTTGCCTGCTGCTTTCAAGACACACATTTAGCTGCCCTACGCCCCCACTTTCTATACACCCGCCCCTTAGTACTTTGACCTCTTCACCCACAATAACTGGTGAATTCAGTCATCTTTTCAGTTAACAAAATATATGGTTTCCTTGAGGTGGTCACCAAAAAATGCCCCATGAGGAGCTGCAATGTAGAAAAGGAGTCCTCATCTGAGACTCCTGCAAAGGTCCTGTGACTGACTCTTGGCATTGTCAGCATGAAGGCAATGAGCACAGGGAAAGGTCACAAAGTCACCATGTCAACCTCCCTGTCCCATCATAACCCTACAGTATTTTACCCCAAGGTAGGGAGAGGACACCCCAGAGCAGGTAGAGTGCCAGGTACAGTGCCGGCTGCCTATAGATTAGAAGCAGTGATCCTCGCCCCTAAATTTAGGCAGATATGATGAAAGAGTCCAACTGAATTTTAACAACACCTCAAGTGCTACTGAATTTTCAAGGGGTCCTGTATAGACCAATGCACAGTTCCTCCATGCCTTTTTTTGGCATTCTTTCTGCTGCTTCTCCTGCTGCTTCCTCCCACTGTAAAGGGTAGGAGCATCCGATACAACAGTCCTGGCTGGAAACTATTTCACAGCCTAGGCAAGGGATTCAGAAGTCCCCATCAAAACCAGATGGAACAAATGAGGCAGAACGTGCCCCAGGTTCAACCGGGAGACGATTGCCAAGGTGTTTTCGAACTCTACCTTGTCCTGGACAAGTAAGTTACCTTCCTGCGCTGTCCCTAGATATTCCTTGGGCATCAGTGGTTGGTCATACTTTGCAGACAGGCAAGGTCATTGTAATCAGACCTCAGGAAGTAGGCGGCCTTCAAGGACTTATTGAATGCAAGGAGACCAACAGGCCTCCTGGATGGCTCTGTCCTCATTACCTAGACTTTGATCTGGTCATCATGACCCTCAGGCCTACGGACTGCTGGGAAGTACCTTTTAACTCCTGCCAACTACCCACAGACAGACTCTACAGAGGTCACCCCTGACCCTGTGGGCACTCTCCCAGCCTTGCTGTCCAGAGTAGCCTTTGTTTACGGCCACAAGGGTGAAGCTTCTTTCTCCCAACTCGAACTCTGTGAAGATCCTGTTTTCCCCCCCCCAGTGTGGTAGGCAAGCTGAAATGGCTTTTAGACCCCTCTTAGCTGTCAAGGGAGGGAATGGGAACTGGGACATGAACCTCAGAGGGCCTCAGAGCTTCTCACTGTCCCATCTAAGTATCCAAAGTTCTTGGCATACAGAAATTTGTAGTGTGCTCTAAATTTCTATAAACTGGGAATCACATTTGCCCTGATCTCCTGACTTTAGCCATTTGGCTTGTCTGTATTTTTCTCTTATTTTCATGCATGTATGACATGTATTTTTATCATTTCATTACTAGTTATCCCCCTATTAATTCCCTTCTCCGTTAATCTCCCTTCCCACATCTATGTCTGTTTGCTTCATAATGACTCCGTGAGTCCTTGAGACCTCACAGTCCCAGTAGATGAAACTGTTTAGCTACCTTCTGTTCACTACTGGCCCTGATGAAAGTCACCTCTCCTCATGCTTTACCATGGTCTGCAGCAGTAACAAGGCAGCAGGTTGCTTAAAAAAAAAAACTGATGAAAGACTGGAAGACTAGGGAGGCTAACACTACCCTCCCTGCCTGCCTGACAAAGCTGTGTCACACCTTAACATATATCTCCTTTGTCTTCAGATCTGGCGGTGTGGGAGACAACTGGATCCACATTTACTCTTTTGTAGAGGGTTTGGTGAAGAAATTCACAAAGTATGGCTTCTTCTGACTGTAGTCTCCTCTGGGCTTCAAGGAGTATCCCTCTGACAGAGAGAGAGAGAGAGAGAGCGAAGACCCAGGCTGATGTGCTAACAGTTGGGGGCACAGTGTGGTGATAGACACTTAGTACAGGATGTTCAGGCCAGAGGAGTGGATTGGGGAGCTTGCTGGGGAAAGACAAAGAAAAAGGCAAAACCTCTCAGAGAAAAGTTTCAGGGTCTTAGAGAAACCGTGATGTGACCTGAGTCCTCAAGGTGAGAAACTGAATGGGGTCAGGTGTAATTAAAAACCACAGTTCTTATCAGACACAACTTAAGAGAGGCATCCATGGCTCACAGGTTCAGAGGGTTTCAGTCCATCCTTCACAGGCATGGCAAGAGAGGCATGTAGCCAAGGCTATTCACACCATGATACACCAAGAAGAAAGTAAACAGTAGGGACAGGGGCCGGGCTACAACTATTAATGATCTGCCCTTGATCTTCTTCAAGCATCTAGCACCATCTAAATATTCAACAGCTACACAAAAGAGTGTCACCAGATGGAGAACAAAGGCTCAACATGAGATTGTGAGGGATGTTTCCAATTCAAACTATAGCAGTTAACTTCTGTAAATGAGTGATCCTAGACTGGGGAGTCAAGATAATGCAGGAAAGGCTAGAAGAGGAGGACCATGGGTGGGTTGGGGACAAAGTCATAGTAGACCTCATGCTAAGCCAAGGGGATCTGATTTCCTACTCTAACTCATAGTGAGACAGGAAGGGGAGGTATGTATGTGAAGGGCTTCTCGGAGAGGGACAGAGACAGAGACAGAGAGACAGAGAGAAACAGAGACAGAGAGAGACAGAGAGAGAGAGAGAGAGAGAGAGAGAGAGAGAGAGAGATGTTACAGACTGTGGGTCTGCTTAGGGATATCCAGGGTCCTCTGGTCCAGGAAGGCACAGGTCTGGCTGAGATGACAGACAGAACAAACCACGCACACACAGAGGCGGTTTGAAATGAATGTATTTTGGAGCTATAAGGCAAGGATTTTTATACAGGAAGAGTTGGTATTACCATTTCAAAAGATGTAGCCAGTGGGGCAGGCACAATTATCATAGCCATTTGGTACAAGGAAATGCAACATCAGGAACAAAGTTTCTCAAGAAACAGATACAGAGGATCAATTTACAGATGCCATCAAACTTCCTGATTAGAATACAGAGTCACTCATAGTTTACAGCAAACCTTCAGAGTTTGAAGTTTCTTATACCACCTGGATCTTAACAAGTTCTTGTGAGAAATCCTTATCTAACATTTAGCCTTTTATCTTGTGAAAACAAAACTTCCCGAGTAAATCAATACTTTCAGTACCAGAGTGCCCGAGCCATCCTCATATACATATGCGCAGCCATAAAAACCTACATGTGGTTGGAAGGTAGTAATTATGTAAACAACTATGAGGCAAGGCACTGAAATTCTAAAACGGGGGTTGGCGGTCAGTGAGTCGACTTCAAAGACCGGATTATCAGCCAGGCTTTAGGAATCCTGGTGAGAAGAGAAAAGGAGGAAGTCAGGGCAGACTGCTACTTGGGAACTAAGGGCTCATTTTAAATAGCCAGAAAGTAAGAGAGTACAGTAAATTGCCAGGTGGGATTATCAGCTTCCACAGCTTCCAGAGAGTTCCGTTCTTCCCAGGAGGCATTTCTTTTCCGCCTCTGTCTGTAAAATATCATTTTTACAGACATCACTGGGCCACCGCGGCAGAGAGAGAGAGAGAGAGAGAGAATAATCTTGAGTTGGAATGTGAAGAAAGGTGTCTGTGATGGTTTGTATATGCTTGGCCCAGGGAGTGGCACTATTAGGAGATGTGGCCTTGTTGGAGTAGGTGTGTCACTGTGGGTGTAGGCTTGAGACCCTCACCCTAGCTGCCTGGAAGTTAGTCTTCCACCAGCAGCCTTCAGATGAAGATGTAGAACTCTCAGCTCCTCCTGCATCATGTCTGCCTAGATGCTGCCATGCTCCAACCTTGATGATAATGGACTGAAACTCTGAACTTGTAAGCCAGCCCCAGTTAAATGTTGTCCTTATAAGAGTTTCCTTGGTCATGATGTCTGTTCACAGCAGTCAAACCCCAACAAAGACAGTAGCTACAGATGCAAAGAATTTGATATCAGGGTCCAGGGATGAGGATGCCCCCACTGGAGAGTGTGGGAGCCTCTTTGCCTATTCAGATGCAAGCACGTGTGTGTGTGTGTGTGTGTGTGTGTGTGTGTGTGTGTGTGTGTGTGTGTATGAAAAAGAAAAAGGGTCAGAGGGTGGGGAATAGAAGAGAGATGAAGTATGGGATGAATCAGGGTTGTCCTGACACTCTTCTGTGGACCTGTGGGTCCATGTGTTTATCCATGGGCTTTAGAATACTTTGCCAAATTGGCCTTAAGTCCTTACCTCTGAATGTCCTCCATGCATCAGAGATGGGGTGGGGGCAGGGACTTGGTGCTTGCCTGCTCCCTGGCAGGCTGATCTTGTATGTTGGCTTCTCAGTGGTTTTGCTTTGTCTCCAGCCCTAACCTGCGGCTCTCCATCATAACCTACTCGACAGAGGCTGAGGTTATCCTGCCACTCACCTCGGACAGGTAGGCAGGTATTCCTCTGAATCCTGAAGATAGCCTAGTGTCCAGGGATCTTGAGGAAACAGAGGACTTGTAGAGACCTCTGGCATCTCTTAGCATTGCCCTTACTAGGGAGCTCATGTACCCAAATTGATCCCCAGCCTTAGTTTACTAGCAGCCTTGAGCCTGTACTTAAGCAGAATGGACCTGATGCTTCTAGAAGCTCTCCACTCCTGAATCTTACCTATGTCCTGTCTAGAATAACAGATGGGACCCAGGTGAGCTATGTATGTTAGTACCTTTAGAATAATGGCCTGTGCATAGTCTTCTATGAACAAGTTGTTCTCTGCTTGGAAAAGTGGACCAGGGAAACGGCTGGGAAATCCCAAGGGAAGTAGCAGAGTATGGGGGCGGGGAACATCGGGCCTTGTGATCATAAGTAAGGAAGCTTCACCACGGGTCATGAGTCACCTTTATTGAGTTACCATACAGGAAGGTATGGGAACAGGTAGCCATAAAGAGATAGCTCAGAACTACTATGCCAAGAATCCCAGAGGTATGAAGCTGGGGATTTTGACTGAGAGGGAGGGAAGGTCAACTTTGGGTGCTCTTCCAGAGATTCCATCCAGAGTTAGAGAAATGGAAAGAAGAGTGGGACATCTAGGATTGGGGTGTCTGAGTGTATGAAAAACCTCTGTCCTCTGTACTAGAGAAATAGCAGGAGCAGAGAGTTAAGGGAGACCAGTCGGCCTCAGAGAGGAGACTAGAGTCTCTAAATTTATGGACATAAATAGCACCCCAGGTCCATCTGGGAGGTAGGGCAGGAAGAGACTGGCTCTCCAGAGTCCAGGTAAGGCCTGGCTTAGTGTAATCTCGTGGCTTGGTTTTGGAGAGACTTGATTAGATTCGAGTGGCAGAGAGAATTCCTGGGGGTGACTCTGGCAGGGAGTTCAGCAGAGCTGCAGAGCATAGGAGAGGCTGGGCAGGGCAAGGAGTTGTCCTGGGCTGAGGGGAGGAATTGAGTCTGGGCCGGGGTAGAGGGTTGAGATAGACACTGTAGAAGATGGTTGGCTAGGCCAATCAGAAGGATAGATTCTAGGGCCAGAGAGAGGGGTAGATGCTGAGATGGGAGAAGGCTATGGGCAGGGCAGAGAGAAAGAGGTAGGCTGTACATAGGGTGAGCTGGACTGGGCTGTGCTGGCCAACGGAGGAGGGCAGAACTGGAGTGAGAAATCCCTGGTTTGACCCCCACTGGGCATGCTGAACATTATCATGTCATCTTTTAGTGATGTATACCTGGGCCAGGCATGCATAGGGCCCTCAAAGCTCAACCCTGGCATGTCCTCTCTGTTCCCCAACAGGAAGCCGCCTTTGAGTTGATTGTGAATCACCTTGCTATGCCTGCTTAACCTTCTCACATCAGATTATTCTGAACCTCATATACCCACCTATCTTGTCCTAGAATGATCATCAGGCCCCACCCTGCTCCCCTCAGTGTGTTCTGTCTGTTTTAATAACACTGGACAGGCCATATTGCTTCTAGCCTAGAGAGCAACACAGATGCCTTATGGACAGTCCTGAAGGCCTGACTCTCTGTGGAATCCATGGTTGGGCTCATATCTAAGTAGTTTGGCCATTGCCTTTGGCAGTCTAGAGGGAAGGGAGTCAAGCCAGAGCCCTGTGACAGTGGGAATAGGTACTGGTCAGTAACACAGCAGGCTTGCATGGCCCCTTCAGCCCTACCCAGTGAAGAACAGACTGCCCAGAAGGAGAGTGACTTTGGCATTACTTTGCCCATTTAGAATGTGGACACTCCCCCTCAGAATCCCTAGTTTAAATGCGTATTCCAAGCTGTTCTCCAAGGAGTTAACAGGCAAGGTCTCTGACCAAATCTCCAAGGTCTGGGTAACCCATAATGTAAACGAACTCAAAGAAAATTGAACCTTCCCCTGGGTCCCATCAGGGTCAGAGAAAGGTCCAACTCAGAAAGGAAAGACGATGCCTCTTATCTGGTGACCTCCCTAAGCCAGGGGTCTGCACAGTGAGCAAGGCCACAGGATGACTGGGAGACATCTTGCTGCTGTCGATAGCCCAATGCCACCTTTCTTTTTTATTCTCTCTAGAAACGAAATCAATAAGGGCCTTCTGGTGCTGAAGAACATAGAGCCTCTGGGGTTAACGCACAGGCTAAAAGGACTGAAAAAGGTACAGACACCTACAGCGGGCCCTGCCTAGAGGACCTCTGGGGTCATCTCACTGTGTCACCATTGCTATTTTGTTTTTGTATTTTTTTGTTTTCATTTTTTCCACCAGGCAAATGAACAGATCCGAAGAACCAACTTGCGAGGTGAGCTGTCTGTCCCTTCAGCGAGGCGGAGCCCACAGAGTCCAGTTCCCTGCTGGGTCTATGTGCAGATCTTGGACCTCTTCAAGTCTGACTCTTGAAACCAGTGCTCCTCTCCCTGCACAGCAGGCCCCTCTGAACACAGCACCCCACTCTGTGCTTCTGAGCATGCTTCTGAGCATGCTTCTGAGGCGGCCGGATGCTGCGTGTGGTCACCTGTAGGCTCTGTTCTCACTGGTCCTTGGCCCACAGATATGCTTGCCAACAGAACCAAGAGAGCCCGAGAGCCTAACAGACTGAGAAGCCTGGGCCTGGACCAGGGCTCAGTTTTCCTCTGGCTCTCAAGTCTTCTTTCTATCTCTTACTTTTTTTGGTCAGCTTCCTAAGCCCATGAATCAACCATGCCCAGTCAAGATCTGTGTCCCTGTGGATTACGGGCCTTTAGTACATGTCTAGAATATGTAGAAACCAGTGGGGAAATTTGATGAGATGTCATTGGGTGTCCTGCCTAAGGCTTTCTGAAGTGTGGTCTTTCAGTGAGCAAGAAGGTAGATTATATTAACTAGATGCCTAGTTAATATAATGAGAGTTATATGTTATTATGCTGAGTGTCATCACATGACGTTCACACGCTGAATTCCTAACATCTAAGCCTATCTCCCCAAGGCTGCTTATCTGTATGGTTATATCTTAGCTGAAGTTCAGGTCTAGTCTTTAACAGATGTCTCTGATTTGAGGGTTAGGATCCTGGAGGAGACTCTCCAGCCACAAGGCGGATCAAGGTGGCATCTCTATAGATGTGCAGAGCAAAGCATTTGCTCTTGGTCTCTGCTTATATACTTTCCAGTGGGTATCATGGGGTTCTAGGACTGTGTCTGGTTGTCTTAGGTGAGTGATGTCACAGAGTTCTGGTTATCAGGTGCATCCTTGGGTATGGTGGGAATCCTAAGCTATATTTTACATGTCTAAAAGGCAATTTTATTATGCTCATGACAGGCCTTGACTTTCTGGGCTTCCTGTTCCTACTAACTTGTTCCCAAGGATGTATAAAACGCTGGCCCCAGACTCTACCTGTCTCACTAGGGCATCCTCAGTAAGGAAGGCCTTCCTTGTCCCCTCACCTGCCCAGGGAGAGACTGGGCTTATGGCTCAATAACTAGACTGCCCTTAGGACAGAGGTTCACAGCACAGGGAGGAGAGGAGAGGCAAGGTCTGCTGGTAGGGTTCCAAATATCTGTAGACTAGCTAGTAAAGAAAGCCTTTTCACTCTAAGACCAAGGGTAAGGAACAAGCAGCCTTACCACAGAGGACCATGCTGAATCTGCAGCCTCAACCACTAGGCAAGCCCTAGGGTCTTTCCCTCCCAGCCCACCCACTTGTTTCTTCTGTAGGCCGCAAAGTCAACAGTGTGATTATTGCTCTGATCTACGGGTTATTACTACTGAAGCCATATGTTGACACAATGGAAGAGGTGAGTCCAGTCCACAGGGATCAGCGCTTTGCCTCTGGTGTTTGGGGATTTATTTTCAGTGCCTTTCTTTCTTTTCAGGCCAAAAAAGCCCGGAAAATGGGAGCAATCATTTACACCGTGGGTGTTTTTATGCATAGCAAACAACAGGTACTTCAGACCCAGTGATCAAGTGCAGTGCCCCTGAGTATCCTAGATGGTAAAGCCCTCTTTACAATACCAAGAGGGTAGGATGCTCACCTACCCAAAGGTTAAATTTAAGTAAGCAAACCCCTTACACTGAATGGGCCAGAGAGTTTCCCATTCATTAAGGCTGGGCTCTAAATGAAAGCCAGCGAGTGCACTAATATCACCACAGCTCCAGGGCAACAGTTCCTGTCACAAGTCTGGGAACCTGTTATGTCACAATTCTAGTTCCTCACACTGAGGTTCGAGCCAATTATTTTTCTCCTATCACAGTTGGTGAATATTGCAGGCGACCCAAATCACTGTTTTGGGGTCGATGAAGTGTTCGCTGCTCTGGAGAAAGTTATTGACCCAGTGAGTATGTGGGGCATGGAAGACTGTGGAAACACCGTCTGCATTCCCTGAGGCCTACTATACAGTCCATCTCTCTCTCTCTCTCTCTCTCTCTCTCCCCCCCTCAGCTTACGTCAAATTCCTGTACTGAAATACTGTCCGTGCAGCCTACCTTCGTGTGTGCTAAAGGTAAGGACAGAGACAGATAGGTCCTGGGCAGATGGCAGAGCTCAGAAATACAAGCACGTGTGTGTGTGTGTGTGTGTGTGTGTGTGTGTGTGTGTGTGTGTGTTGTAATGTGCACAGGTGCGTGCATGTGTGAGGCGTGCACTGAACACACAGCCTGTGTGTGGTATCTCCATGGTGTGGGTGGAAGATGTGACCTGTGTTTTTTGACAACTAATATTGATAATCCACTTGACAAAGTCTAAAATTACCTAGAAAGCAAACCTCTTAGAGTGACCGTGAGCAAGTGAGCAAGTTTCTAGACTGGCTTCATTGAAGGGGGAAAACCCACTCTAAATACAGGTGGCCTAAGCCAATGACTGGAGGTCCCACTCTGAGTAGACAAAAAGAAAAGCCGTCTGCCAGCATCCATCTCTCTTTCTCCTCATGGCTATGGAATAAGATAAGCAAAAACCTCAAGCTTCTGACAAAATGACTTCTCCCAGTCCATGACGGACTGAACTCTTAAAACTGCCAACTGAAATAAGCCCTTCCTTTGAGTTTATTTTGTCTGGCAGCATCAAGAAAAAGTAATACAGAAAACTGGTATCAGGAATAAGACTGTTATAGAATTGTGTCATTCTTGAGCCTTTGAAGATCGTTGGTAGGAAAGAAAATGAGCCAAGGTTTGGAACTTTGAGACAGAAAAGCTGAAAATGCTCTGAGCAGAGCTTAAGGGGTTGTTGAAAGGACTTTCAGCACCAGGATGAAAGGGCTTAAAAGGAGAGTATAGGGGGTTAGATGAGTGTGGCTAGGCAGCGTGGGGGAAGGTGTCCAGGCGGGCCCTTGCCTGGGCACCTCTGCCCCTGAGGAACCACACACACACAGACATGATATAGAATAGAGTTTATTCAGAGTAGGGGATGGGAGTTAGTGGGGAGAGAGAGAGAGAGAGAGAGAGAGAGAGAGAGAGAGAGAGAGAGAGAGAGAGAGAGAGAGAGAATAGAGAGAGTGAGAGAGTGGAGGCCAGCCATGACCATATGGAGGGGGAAGAGCCCCAGGGGCAGAGAGGTGAGAGAGTGTGGGAGAGCAGAGAGCAAAGAGGGAGAGGAGGAGCAAGTAGCCCCTCTTATAGTGGGCCAGATCTCTGGGGCGGGGCATACCTGGCTATTGCAAGGTAGGTGTGGGGTGGAGCTTAGACAAAACCCCAACAGTTGTTCTAGGGGAAGTTTGGGAAACCAGTGTGTCAAGGGAAATGTTTACAGTGGAGGCCTAGGAGTCCATGGGGAACCTGGGTAGAGGCCACTCAAGGTGTGTTCTGACAGGAACTCTGGCCTTATTGTGCTGGTGTCTCAAGAGCTTGAGTGAAGCTGTGTTCAAACTCCAAGGACTAATCTATTTGACAGCAGAAATCTCAAGACATAAAATAGCACCCAGTGAGTGTCATGGTAATGTCTCAACTATTAACCAGGTCTGCAACAGAGATTCACGGGAGCAAAAAAAAATAAGAAAAAAATGTGGTATTTGACAAGATGGGGGAGGATTTTAAGGTTGTAAAACAGCTAGTAAAAAGAAAACACCATTGAGAATTGTTTAAAGTCCTTAGCATCCTTTAGCATCTTTAAAGAGAAATCCTCTCAGAACAAGGACAAAAGGAAAGGGACCCTGAGAGCAAGATACCACCAGCACCAGCACCAGCACCAGCACCACCACCACCACCTATAAACTGGTTCACCTTTTGAAATGCAAATTTTTAAAAAGAGCTTGAACTCAGAAGAGATTACCAATTCAAAAAGAACTTTCTAGGGAAGTGTTTTCTCAGATTCAGCAACCAAGACCTATAGATGCCACTACAGCTTTGTCCCAAAGGGAACTCAACTTCATCCCAAGCTGACAGCAGAACTTGACAGTGTCATTCACATGGCACTGGTTTTGTGGACACGCAAGATGCAAGATTGAGGTAACAAGGACTTCTGAGAGGTCCTTAGGCCACCCAATTTGTAGCAGGATCAGAGTACCAGAGAGAAGAGACCCTAATAGGTCTTTGTTTGAAGCTTATATCATAATGGAGACCCCAGCACCTTAGAGATGTTAGAACCATGGGACATCCATTGAAGAAAGCTGCAGGAATACGGTGGAGGTACCCAAAGAGAAGCTATGTGTGCTGGAGGAATCAGAGGCTGCCTGCTGAAAGGGTAAGCCCTTTGAACCCAATGGTTCCAGTCAGAGTTGACACAGGCTGGATTTCCATGATGGTCAGTACCCTGGAACTGTGAATCAAAATAACCCCTTCTTTCCTAAGTTGCTTGTTTGAGACACTTTGGTACAGTAATGAGAAAGTAATTAATACATTTATACACTGTTTGAGGGCGGTCTGTGCCCATGCATTTCTATGCAGAAATGTGTGTGGGTAGGAAATTTGGATTGTGTGTGCATGTGTATGTTGGTGACATAAATGGTACACATGTGTATGAGGAATATATGTGTGCGCATAATATTTTTTATAGTATAAGTATGGAAAATTAAGTTGGAGTAGTTTGTATCAAGTGTATGTCCTCTATGTGCTGCATATGTTTTGTAAGTGGATTTAAAAAAAAGGAGATGACTGCTCCTAGATATGGTGGTGGAGAAAGTACAGTCAGAGGCAGGGACATCTGGGAGAGTCCAGAGCGATCATGACCAGGCTGAGCTGGGCCATCTGAGGGAAGAGGAGAGGGTCAGACCAAGAGCCAGGAAGGCAAAGGGCAGATAAAGGGCCGAGTAACCAAAATGGTTGGATTACATAGGGAAGGGCATCTGGGGGAAGGGCAGCCCAGCCCCTGGGCTGGAGAAGTTTAGAGGAAGGGGCTATGTTAAATAGGCACCTCATTTTTTGTCCTGGGTTTGAGACCTAACAG
Organism: Apodemus sylvaticus; assembly: GCF_947179515.1. Classification (NCBI taxonomy): domain Eukaryota; kingdom Metazoa; phylum Chordata; class Mammalia; order Rodentia; family Muridae; genus Apodemus; species Apodemus sylvaticus. The sequence goes on from NC_067479.1 coordinate 97,833,275, forward strand.
TAGGTAGAAAAATCTAAATGCAACAGTTCTATGGTAAGGTTTATACGTATGTATGTAATGTGTCTTGGGAGAATATTATGGGAAGGAGGTACATGTGTGGTTTAATATGAGGGACGTGAATATTTATAGTATAGGTGGTGTTTGTGGGCTGCCTGGTAGAGGTGTCTTGTGCGTGGTAAGTGAGCTTTGGTGGATATATGTGAACCATGTGTAAATGTGTGGTATATGTGACATGATAGGACCCTGGGAGGGCTGCGGAGGGAGTGGCTCAAGCAGGCATGGGAGGAGAAAGTCTGATATGTAATTGTGCTTTGTATGTTGGTGTGGGGTTCTGAGGTGTGGAGTATTATGGTGTGGAGGGTAGATAGTGTGTATATACCACATGATGTATTTATATGGCATGTGCTCCATGTATGAGTCTTAATGTAGTATGTGGTGTGTAGTATATATTTATGGGATTTGTGACATGCATTTATGTTATCTGGTATATCAGAGTAGTATATGTGATATCTGTGGTATTTTTACAACTGTGAGTATGGAATAAATCATGTGTGTTGCTTTGTGTAGGGCATAGAATATGTCCATTTGTTAGTACGTATGTGATAGTAAAGAACTTGGTGTGTGTGTGTGTGTGTCTGTGTTATACATGATATATATGATTAAATATGTAATATTTCTAAAGGGAACATGGTGTTTGGGTGTTTATATTTTATGGTTACATATGCCTTAGGCAGCATACATGCACATGTAGTTTATAATATGTATTATAGTTAGTATGTGTGTGGAACACAGTACATATAATATGTGCATATGATGTATGTGTATCTATGATGGTGCTGGGGGGGGAGGATGAGCATTTATGGAGTGGCTGTGCTTTAGGTATAGTATCATGTACGCATGGAAGGCACACACTGTGATAACATTGGGATGTGCATGCAGTTACTACCTATTTTTCTCAAAACAAAAGGTGTCATTATAAGGCTAGGAAGAGTGGGGGATCGTGTCCACAGGTGGAAATGAACCCTTGAGCACAGTGGGCATCTATGTTGCTCCTGGAAACAAGAGGAAACACCTATGCCTGGAAAAGATACCCACAAAGATAGCCTTGCTTACTTCACCGCAGCATTGTCATGGCCAACACCTGACCTCCAGGACCAGAACTGACGAGGACAACCTCCATCTATCACAAGGTCCCTGCATCAGTGTGCCAAAGACACGCACGTTTGGTTCCGAGGGAAGGATGTCTTGCTTTGCCAGTATCTGCATACAGACTTGTCCTGAGTTGCTAGAACTTTGCACTCTACAGGAAGCCCTGAGCCTCTGTCTCCCACTGGGAACAGCTAGGTCTTCCTCTGCCTGCCGGCTCAGGCAGCTAAGTCCTGGCCTCCATAGTTTTCAGTGGGAGCCCAAGGCCCCGGGCTTGAGATGACAGGGCCCTGCTCACATTGAGCTGTGTTCCCCTCAGCATCTATGTGAGGCAAAGTGGCGCCACGTATGTGGGAGCTGCAGTGTGTTCTTCGGTGGACAGAAATAAGTTGGGGCATTAGGTTGGCGGGTGTAGCATCTAGAGGCTGGTAGACATTACAGGCAGATACATATTTGTATCCTAGTCATTGGCTCTAGGCTGCTCCTGCCCCTCCCCATGTCCCCCTGTGGAAGACTCCGAAGCCTGCTGTGTTGACGGGTGAAGGGAGGCGTGCTTCTGGGTTAAAGACAAAAGCAAAATCACCCAGGCCTCCGTGTCTAGACAACTGAGACAAAGCCCAGGTAAAACACGAGCTGTCACTCTTCCCTCGCTGGGGCTGAAGCAAGGCGACAAGCGCCTGCAGACATTAGCTTAGCCACTGACCTGTCAAACTGTGGAATACCTTTCAACTGTCCAAGTACTAACCAGGCCTATCACCCACACACAAAAAAAAAAAAAAAACCCTAAAGAATCAACTAACCTGGGCCCATAGCGGCTCACAGAGATGGAACCGCCAACCAGGGAGCATGTGTGGGACACACCCAGGCATCCCACACATATGTCACAGTTGGGCAGCTGGATCTTTATGTGGGACTCCTAAAGCAGGAGCAGAGACTGTCGGGGACTCTGCTGCCTGCCTTTGGATCCCTTTCCCCTGACTGGACTGCCTTGTCCAGCTACAGCAGGAGAAGGTGAGCCAGGTCTTACTGCAACTTGATATGACAGGGCTGGTTGATACTCACGGGAGGCCTCCTCTTTTCTGAAGAGAAATGGAGAAGGAATAGATGGGGCATGGGTGGGGGCTAGAGGAGTGAAGGGATAGGAAAATGCAGTTGGGAAGGGAATTAATTAAAAATAATTGCAAAATCAAAAATTTTAATTGTATCTACTGTGGACTCAGAGGCAACTTCATTAAAGCAGTTTTTCATAGAAGTAAAGGAGGAGGAGAAAGAAGAGGAGGAAGAGGAGGAGGAGGAGGAGGAGGAGGAGGAGGAGACCTGTCACTTCCGGGGAATCCTAAGGCTTCCTGTACCTCCAAATGAAGCAGAATTAGCTGTTGGCTTGAAATGGCACCAAAGTCAACCTGTGTGCTATGGAGTCTGGGGAGGAACCTTGTAAAGAGAGTCCTTAATCAACTACCCTAAGGCACTGAAATGCATGGGGGACAGGAATGAATGAGACCCAGGCCCCTAGGTAGCCGAGCAAGCAAATGAGGACAGGGTGGAAGAGTCCTGCCTGCAGAACCTCCTGTCAGCTGTCCTCTCTGTGTCCTTTCTATATTGGTGTCAGCGTCAGGGAACTGCTCCTCTGATGTTAGAAGACCTTGCTAATCCCCAGAGTGATGGGGAAGATGAGAATGAAGAAGAAGGTGCTGGCCTCTGGCCCTGTGTCTGAGACCGTCCAGCTCCTGGGAGGGACTCTCTAAGGTGCCAGGGACTGGACCTGTTCTCTCTGTCCCAGTCCCAGCTCCTGCGGTCTGTATTTCCACACCATAGATCACAGGGGGAAAATGATGTTCTTCATTCTCAGTAGTACCACAGGTAGGGAACTAGCCCCTCCCTTGTGCAAAGGAGGCCCTAGCTGTGCTACCGTGCCCGTGTTGATTAAGGAGTGCATGAGGTCTCAGAGCAGGAAGGTTTCAGCTGAGCTGGTCTAGCTTGGAACAGGCTGGGACTCTCTTGTGGACTTTGGACTTGTTGGGTCAGGGATCACAGTAAGGCTATGCAAGCCCCCTCCGGCTACATTAGCACAGAAGTGCAGTGACAGCAGATGCGGATTTGCCTCCTCTACAAGTCCCATGGGTGATGGTTCAGACACTGGGGCTGTTTCGTAAAGGCACCTGAGAATTCCATCTTCAGGGCAGCCTTCTGTGAAAGGTGAGACTAGGGAGAACCCTGCTCCCTGCTCTTCCTTGCCCCAACGAGTCTATGTTGTTCTTGCAGACGCCTACCAAGTAAATGTTAACGGACATGGGTTTAACAATACAAACGACGTAAAGCAAGTTATTTGCAGATTCACGTTCAATGACGCCAGAGTCGTTGGTAAGTAGCCCCTTGGTACCTCTGGGGTGCACTATTACCACACGGGACCATTTCCCTAAGTCAGCCAAGCCTCCTGCCTTTGCTGACCATGTTCAACAGGTATGGGAAGCTAAAGGCAGCATAGGCCAAGGAAAAGGACTAAGCAGCCGGCCTAGCCATTCTCCCTTTATACAAGCATGGGGGAAGAATAAACCCTTCAGTTCCCAAGGGCTTCTAGAGGCTGGCACGATGCTGGCCTGACCCCTGCAGCATCCATTTAGCCTGTCTTCTTGAGAGCTGAATACCAGGACCTAGAGTCTACAGAGCAGCATCCCCAGACTAAGTCTAGAAGATGCCTAGAAAAGCCTTTCTGGGAAGGCCAGAATTACATCACAGAGAGACCAGGGATTGGGAAGTTGGAAGCCAAGCCAGTGGGTATCCAGCTTGGCGCTTGGCTTTTGCCCCAGCTCAGTGACAGGACGTTACTGTCTGTCAAAGAGTGGGAGTAGTCTTCAGTCACAGTCACAAAATACTTCTCAGGCTCCCACCAATGCAGGGAAAGAAAAGCTCTCTTCCCTTTCGAGGCTTTTCCTGTTCTGTAAACAAGCATCCGCCCACCCACTTCCTGGGTCTAACCTTGGATACCATTACTTTCATCCTGCCCCTGTACCCAGCCCACCAGCAGGTTGTGATGCCTTCACGTCCAAGCTGGACCTGGAGCTTTCCTAGCCCCTGACAGATCTATAACACTGGCAGGGAAGCCCAAGTTTCTACCCACAATTCCTCGCTCACTCACTCCCTTGGCAAGCTTGGCACCTCGCCAGGTGCCTCCTTCACTTCCCACAGAGCCCCAACCCTCAGATCACACCCTGACCAGTCCTAGCCCAAATAGCAGCAACCCACCCAGAATCTACTTCAGTGGATTTGGCACACCAAACACAAGTACCCAGAAGTGTGCCTGGTCCTGAAGCACCCACGGCCTACTCTCAGTAAGTCTCGACCCACCGAGTCCAGTTCCCCACCACTATCATCACTGAGCACCTTTAAATTCCAGGCAAGGCATCATTTCATGTGTAAATACTTCTGCTTCCTTAAATATGACGTCATCCTTCTAAAAGAAGGGGCGAGTCACCTGAGAACCTGTCTCTCCTGCAACATGCCCACTGCTCTCTCTGCTCAAAGCTCTCTGCACTCTGACTTTTATGTCCTGTGTTTCTAGTTTGGCTCTCACCCCTAACAAATGCAGCCTAGGATGCAAGAGCCCTCCCTACATGTGCCTGCTGAGAGCTGTTCAGTGCTGGGCAGGTGTCCTCTAACAAAAACAAGAGGCAGGGGGCAGAAGGCAGTCCTCAACCAGGGTCAGTTCTCAGTCAGGGCTGACAGTGGAAAAAGGACATCCATATTGATAATCTTGTGTCATTTTCTTTTAGATGAGAGTCCCAGTGGTGTGAATGAACACAGTATAACTTGTCCTGGACCAAAAATTAAAAATACTGGAGAGTAAGTGCTCCTTGCTGGGGGCCTTAGAGTCCAATGGTCAGTGTTTATCAGAGTGAGGAAGTGCCTTTGCCTGGATGCCTTAATGGGGAGCTTATGGTTTGTCTGCCAGCTCGTGGAAAATCTCGGGTGTCCCCTCTACTATGGAGCACCCGTCTTCCACCTGTGGGTTCCATTTCCTTTCTATATGCCCTTGGTAGTGACCCTGGTGGTATTCAGGAATACATAGTGCCCAGGCTCTGCTGAGGACAGGATGCAGAAGACAATGGGTTCGAGGGTTCAAACCTGCATTTGAGCACCTTCCTGGTTCTTTAGCTGCTGGCCACTAGGACCATATGACATGCAGGCCTCTTATGGCAGCCTGGTACGCAACTGTCACCATCACTGCAGAGGTTGACGCTTTATGCTTTGGGGGGGGGGTAGTTTCTCTGCCTACCTGTCCACTCTCGGGGAGTCCCTGTGCTAGGATTTCAGCATCATTACACTGGTGATTGATGTGTGCAAACAGTTTGAGCAAACTGAATGGGAACAGGACTCTTCCCATCATCCTATCTCTTTTCTGTGCCTTAGGAATGTTATTCTAAAAGTCAGTCTGAACAATGGCATCTCCCTTCATTGGGAACAAAGTCATTATAACCAGTACCAACTGCATGAGTACTAGGGTAAGTTCCCAAAGATAAAGCAGGTCCACATAGAAATCAAAAGATAATCCAAACAAGGTGGTATGGGCGGGGCGGTACCCAAAAGTAGCAGTAGACACTGGTTAGGTAGTCTGCCGCAGTTTCTAGAGGAGCCGCCTGGAACAAGTGTGCGCCTCTCTGCCAGAGATGGTCTAGGACATGAAGGGTATAGAGCATCTCCTCTTGCATGTTCCAGGCCTAGGGATCCAGGGTTTCCAACATCAGTAGCCAAAGATGTGCGCCAGTGAATGGGGTCCCCAGAAGCTGAGATGGACCCAAATTTACTCAGGCCTACCCCCACCTACCCTTCTTGATGACACCTGTCATTTGCAGTGTCCCCAGCCTCCAGCTGTGTCCCCTCTCCTTGGCTGCCCCCTCTGTGGGCTTACTAGCTCGAGCAGGACGTCCTCTCCCATTGTGGCAGGGCGAAGCTGTCAGTCATGTATACCAGCTCATGCCAGGGCCCCCGAGGAGAAAAGGGTCGTTCTTCATGTACTGCCTCTCCAGCTGCAAGTCAGTCTTCCAAGCACAGGAGAAGGAGCTTTATGTTCACTTGTGACTATTCTTGAATTCTTCTCAAGTTTCAGAGGGAGGAGAAGTGAGCTTCTTGTGCAGAGCTAGGAGACACAGAGATTTCAATGCCTTAGAAGGCCGACCCACACTCCCGGCCCCACCTCTTTAGTAGCTCAGTCACCTGACCCTTTCCAAGAGATCTGGACTAGTAGTATCCTGTGGCCAAGACCACGGTGAGAACCGCCATCCTCAGACCATGGAAGATCTTGGGTTCAGATCTCTTAGATTCTGAGCTTGGAAGAGAGGAAGGGTCGGCTGCCCTCTGAGGACCAGCCTGGGCCACTAACCCCACTGTAGCCTGTGTGTGTCAAGGCAAACTGGGTGAAGATAGTGTGTGTGCAAATAGAAAGCCAGGAGTGGGCACAGGGAAAGAAGCCACTGATGCTATCAGCCACAGGGAGGTACAACCAGAGACACAACCAGCCAGCCACTGAAAAAAGACCCAGACAAAGTCAGCACTACTCCCAACCAGGGATCCCAAGGCAGCGCGGTGTTCAACTGGTCCTGGCTGATGTTCCTGCCAATCGTGCTGGGGACTCTGCTCTTGCTGTGCTGCACTTGGAAGTTTTGCCTAAAGGTAAGCGTCTGCAGCCCACCCCCCACCCTCTTGCCCTGGCACCCACACGCAAACCCTCACTCCAAGGGACAGAGTCCTATGCCAGCACTATAATCCAGCCTGCTGGCAAGTTCCCATCTGATCCAAGGCCCCCCACATCATCCAGGGGGGGCACAAACTCTTAGTATTAAATACCCAAACTCTATGCCTGCCTGTGCTCTAGGAAGCCTCCAGCCTAGCTGGCACAGAAATTCGGTCTGAGACGCTTGGCCTGTAAGCTAAGGTTCGCTCCAGAAAGAGGCCATCCCAGCACCCTTAGACCAGGACATGACGGCAGTCATGGGACGGTCGACTGGCTGGTGCCGTCTTAGCCAGAAGACTTTTTTTCACAACTCTGTGAACGAGGAGGAGGGTCCCCAGAAGAAAAATATCCCGATAACAAAGAACAACTCTATTTCTTTCTTGACTCTCTTAGGTAACACTGAAAGCTTGCTAATACTTCCCAGGCCACACTAGAATGCATCCCCACCCCACAGGGGCGTGTCCCCCTTTTCAGCTGGTGAATGCACAGAGAAAGAGAGGTTGGCTCTGAGGCCATAGACTAAGCAGGTGTCCCCAAAGCACTCTTCATGGTGAGGAACTGGACCCAACACTCCCGTGAGTGACTGTCACGCCAGCCACATACTTCTTTCCCGTCTGTCTCCACCCATGGTTCACTGCATCCCTAGGAAGCTGAGCCATGCCCACAGAAAAGAGCCCAGGTTCAACCGGGAGATGATTGCCAAGGTGTTTTCGACCTCTACTTCGTCCTGGACAAGTAAGTTACCTTCCTGAGCTGTCCCTAGATATTCCTTGGGCATCAGTGGTTGGTCATACTTTGCAGACAGGTGTCACGTCCACCCTCGCTGGCAAGGAATGACTCAACACAGGAAGATCTTCTTCAAGCAGTTTACTCAGGACCCTTGTACTTCTTCTCCTTCTTCTCCTTCTTCTGACCCCGAGAGAATCAGCCCAGCCCTTAAATACTAATAGCCAGGCAATCAGGCTTAGCCACATGGGAATTGCTGATAGGTTGTATCCACGTGGAAGGAGCAAGACTCAACAGGCTCCACCCAAATAAGGACTTGTTAACAGTTAATGACAGTTAACGACAGTTAACTGGCAAGCAGCTCCCTACAGACAGGCAAGGTCATTGTAATCAGACCTCAGGAAGTAGGCGGCCTTCAAGGACTTATTGAATGCAGGGAGACCAACAGGCCTCCTGGATGGCTCTGTCCTCATTACCTAGACTTTGATCTGGTCATCATGACCCTCAGGCCTATGGACTGCTAGGAAGTACCTTTTAACTCCTGCCAACTACCCACAGACGGACTCTACAGAGGTCACCCCTGACCCTGTGGGCACTCTCCCAGCCTTGCTGTCCAGAGTAGCCTTTGTTTACGGCCACAAGGGTGAAGCTTCTTTCTCCCAACTCGAACCCTGTGAAGATCCTGTTTTCCCCCCAGTGTGGTAGGCAAGCTGAAATGGCTTTTAGACCCCTCTTAGCTGTCAAGGGAGGGAATGGGAACTGGGACATGAACCTCAGAGGGCCTCAGAGCTTCTGTCACTGTCCCATCTAAGTATCCAAAGTTCTTGGCATACAGAAATTTGTAGTGTGCTCTAAATTTCTATAAACTGGAAATCACATTTGCCCTGATCTCCTGACTTTAGCCATTTGGCTTGTCTGTATTTTTCTCTTATTTTCATGCATGTATGACATGTATTTTTATCATTTCATTACTAGTTATCCCCCTATTAATTCCCTTCTCCGTTAATCTCCCTTCCCACATCTATGTCTGTTTGCTTCATAATGACTCCGTGAGTCCTTGAGACCTCACAGTCCCAGTAGATGAAACTGTTTAGCTACCTTCTGTTCACTACTGGCCCTGATGAAAGTCACCTCTCCTCATGCTTTACCATGGTCTGCAGCAGTAACAAGGCAGCAGGTTGCTTAAAAAAAAAACTGATGAAAGACTGGAAGACTAGGGAGGCTAACACTACCCTCCCTGCCTGCCTGACAAAGCTGTGTCACACCTTAACATATATCTCCTTTGTCTTCAGATCTGGCAGTGTGGGAGACAACTGGATCCACATTTACTCCTTTGTAGAGGGTTTGGTGAAGAAATTCACAAAGTATGGCTTCTTCTGACTGTAGTCTCCTCTGGGCTTCAAGGGAGTATCCCTCTGACAGAGAGAGAGAAAGCATAGACCCAGGCTGATGTGCTAACAGTTGGGGGCACAGTGTGGTGATAGACACTTAGTACAGGATGTTCAGGCCAGAGGAGTGGATTGGGGAGCTTGCTGGGGAAAGACAAAGAAAAAGGCAAAACCTCTCAGAGAAAAGTTTCAGGGTCTTAGAGAAACCATGATGTGACCTGAGTCCTCAAGGTGAGAAACTGAATGGGGTCAGGTGTAATTAAAAACCACAGTTCTTATCAGACACAACTTAAGAGAGGCATCCATGGCTCACAGGTTCAGAGGGTTTCAGTCCATCCTTCACAGGCATGGCAAGAGAGGCATGTAGCCAAGGCTATTCACACCATGATACACCAAGAAGAAAGTAAACAGTAGGGACAGGGGCCGGGCTACAACTATTAATGGTCTGCCCTTGATCTTCTTCAAGCATCTAGCACCATCTAAATATTCAACAGCTATGCAAAAGAGTGTCACCAGATGGAGAACAAAGGTTCAACATGAGATTGTGAGGGATGTTTCCAATTCAAACTATAGCAGTTAACTTCTGTAAATGAGTGATCCCCTAGACTGGGGAGTCAAGATAACGCAGGAAAGGCTAGAAGAGGAGGACCATGGGTGGGTTGGGGACAAAGTCATAGTAGACCTCATGCTAAGCCAAGGGGATCTGATTTCCTACTCTAAGTCATAGTGAGACAGGAAGGGGAGGTATGTATGTGAAGGGCTTCTCAGAGAGAGACAGAGACAGAGACAGAGAGACAGAGAGAAACAGAGACAGACAGAGAGAGAGAGAGAGAGAGAGAGAGAGAGAGAGAGAGAGAGAGAGAGAGATGTTACAGACTGTGGGTCTGCTTAGGGATATCCAGGGTCCTCTGGTCCAGGAAGGCACAGGTCCGGCTGAGATGACAGACAGAACAAACCAGTACACACAGAGGTGGTTTGAACTGAATGTATTTTGGAGCTATAAGGCAAGGATTTTTATACAGGAAGAGTTGGTATTACCATTTCAAAAGATGTAGCCAGTGGGGCAGGCACAATTATCAAAGCCATTTGGTACAAGGAAATGCAACATCAGGAACAAAGTTTCTCAAGAAATAGATACAGAGGATCAATTTACAGATGCCATCAAACTTCCTGATTAGAATACAAAGTCACTCATAGTTTACAGTAAACCTTCAAAGAGTTTGAAGTTTTTATACCACCTGGATCTTAACAAGTTCTTGTGAGACATCCTTATCTAACATTTAGCCTTCTACCTTGTAAAACAAAACTTCCTGAGTAAATCAATGCTTTCAGTATCAGAGTGCTGGAGCCATCCTCATATACATATGCGCAGCCATAAAAACCTGAGCGTAGTCGGAAGGTAGTAATTATGTAAACAACTATGAGGCAAGGCACTGAAATTCTAAAATGGGGTTTGGTGGTCAGTGAGTCGACTTCAAAGACTGGATTATCAGCCAGGCCTTAGGAATCCTGGTGAGAAGAGAAAAGGAGGAAGTCAGGGCAGACTGCTACTTGGGAACTAAGGGCTCATTTTAAATAGCCAGAAAGTAAGAGAGTACAGTAAATTGCCAGGTGAGATTATCAGCTTCCACAGCTTCCAGAGAGTTCCGTTCTTCCCAGGAGACATTTCTTTTCCGCCTCTGTCTGTAAAATATCATTTTTACAGACATCATTGGGCCACCTCGGCAGAGAGAGAGAGAGGAGAAAGAGAGAGAGAGAGAGAGAGAGAGACAGAATAATCTTGAGTTGGAATGTGAAGAAAGGTGTCTGTGATGGTTTGTATATGCTTGGCCCAGGGAGTGGCACTATTAGGAGATGTGGCCTTGTTGGAGTAGGTGTGTCACTGTGGGTGTAGGCTTGAGACCCTCACCCTAGCTGCCTGGAAGTTAGTCTTCCACCAGCAGCCTTCAGATGAAGATGTAGAACTCTCAGCTCCTCCTGCATCATGCCTGCCTAGATGCTGCCATGCTCCCACCTTGATGATAATGGACTGAAACTCTGAACTTGTAAGCCAGCCCCAGTTAAATGTTGTCCTTATAAGAGTTTCCTTGGTCATGATGTCTGTTCACAGCAGTCAAACCCCAACAGTAGCTACAGATGCAAAGAATTTGATATCAGGGTCCAGGGATGAGGACGCCCCCACTGGAGAGTGTGGGAGCCTCTTTGCCTATTCAGATGTAAGCACGTGTGTGTGTGTGTGTGTGTGTGCGCGCGCGCGTGTGTATGTGTGTGTATGTGTGTGTGTATATATATATATATATATATATATATATATATATATATATATATATATATATATGAAAAAGGAAAAGGGTCATAGGGTGGGGAATAGAAGAGAGATGAAGTATGGGATGAATCAGGGTTATCCTGACACTCTTCTGTGGACCTGTGGGTCCATGTGTTTATCCATGGGCTTTAGAATCCTTTGCCAAATTGGCCTTAAGTCCTTTCCTCTGAATGTCCTCCATGCATCAGAGATGGGGTGGGGGCAGGGACTTGATGCTTGCCTGCTCCCTGGCAGGCTGATCTTGTATGTTGGCTTCTCAGTGGTTTTGCTTTGTCTCCAGCCCTAACCTGCGGCTCTCCATCATAACCTACTCGACAGAGGCTGAGGTTATCCTGCCACTCACCTCGGACAGGTAGGCAGGTATTCCTCTGAATCCTGAAGATAGCCTAGTGTCCAGGGATCTTGAGGAAACAGAGGACTTGTAGAGACCTCTGGCATCTCTTAGCATTGCCCTTACTAGGGAACTCATGTACCCAAATTGATCCCCAGCCTTAGTTTACTAGCAGCCTTGAGCCTGTACTTAAGCAGAATGGACCTGATGCTTCTAGAAGCTCTCCACTCCTGAATCTTACCTATGTCCTGTCTAGAATAACAGATGGGACACAGGTGAGCTATGTATGTTAGTACCTTTAGAATAATGGCCTGTGCATAGTCTTCTATGAACAAGTTGTTCTCTGCTTGGAAAAGTGGAGCAGGGAAACGGCTGGGAAATCCCAAGGGAAGTAGCAGAGTATGGGGGCGGGGAACATCGGGCCTTGTGATCATAAGTAAGGAAGCTTCACCACGGGTCATGAGTCACCTTTACTGAGTCACCATACAGGAAGGTATGGGAACAGGTAGCCATAAAGAGATAGCTCAGAACTACTATGCCAAGAATCCCAGAGGTATGAAGCTGGGGATTTTGACTGAGAGGGAGGGAAGGTCAACTTTGGGTGCTCTTCCAGAGATTCCATCCAGAGTTAGAGAAATGGAAAGAAGAGTGGGACATCTAGGATTGGGGTGTCTGAGTATATGAAAAACCTCTGTCCTCTGTCCTAGAGAAAAAGCAGGAGCAGAGAGTTAAGGGAGACCAGTCAGCCTCAGAGAGGAGACTAGAGTCTCTAAATTTATGGACATAAATAGCACCCCAGGTCCATCTGGGAGGTAGGGCAGGAAGAGACTGGCTCTCCAGAGTCCAGGTAAGGGCTGGCTTAGTGTAATCTCGTGGCTTGGTTTTGGAGAGACTTGATTAGATTCGAGTGGCAGAGAGAATTCCTGAGGGTGACTCTGGCAGGGAGTTCAGCAGAGCTGCAGAGCATAGGAGAGGCTCGGCAGGGCAAGGGGTTGTCCTGGGCTGAGGGGAGGAATTGAGTCTGGGCCGGGGTGGAGCGTTGAGATAGACACTGTAGAAGATGGTTGGCTAGGCCAATCAGAAGGATAGATTCTAGGGCCAGAGAGAGGGGTAGATGCTGAGATGGGAGAAGGCTATGGGCAGGGCAGAGAGAAAGAGGTAGGCTGTACATAGGGTGAGCTGGACTGGGCTGTGCTGGCCAACGGAGGAGGGCAGAACTGGAGTGAGAAATCCCTGGTTTGACCCCCACTGGGCATGCTGAACATTATCATGTCATCTTTTAGTGATGTATACCTGGGCCAGGCATGCATAGGGCCCTCAAAGCTCAACCCTGGCATGTCCTCTCTGTTCCCCAACAGGAAGCCGCCTTTGAGTTGATTGTGAATCACCTTGCTATGCCTGCTTAACCTTCTCACATCAGATTATTCTGAACCTCATATACCCACCTATCTTGTCCTAGAATGATCATCAGGCCCCACCCTGCTCCCCTCAGTGTGTTCTGTCTGTTTTAATAACACTGGACAGGCCATATTGCTTCTAGCCTAGAGAGCAACACAGATGCCTTATGGACAGTCCTGAAGGCCTGACTCTCTGTGGAATCCATGGTTGGGCTCATATCTAAGTAGTTTGGCCGTTGCCTTTGGCAGACTAGAGGGAAGGGAGTCAAGCCAGAGCCCTGTGACAGTGGGAATAGGTACTGGTCAGTAACACAGCAGGCTTGCATGGCCCCTTCAGCCCTACCCAGTGAAGAACAGACTGCCCAGAAGGAGAGTGACTTTGGCATTACTTTGCCCATTTAGAATGTGGACACCCCCCTCAGAATCCCTAGTTTAAATGCGTATTCCAAGCTGTTCTCCAAGGAGTTAACAGGCAAGGTCTCTGACCAAATCTCCAAGGTCTGGGTAACCCATAATGTAAACGAACTCAAAGAAAATTGAACCTTCCCCTGGGTCCCATCAGGGTCAGAGAAAGGTCCAACTCAGAAAGGAAAGACGATGCCTCTTATCTGGTGACCTCCCTAAGCCAGGGGTCTGCACAGTGAGCGAGGCCACGGGATGACTGGGGGACATCTTGCTGCTGTCGATAGCCCAATGCCACCTTTCTTTTTTATTCTCTCTAGAAACGAAATCAATAACGGCCTTCTCATTGCTTAAGAACATAGAGCCTCTTGGGCTAACCCATATGCAGAAAGTACTGAAAAAGGTACAGACATCTACAGCAGGCCCTGCCTAGAGGATCTCTGGGGTCATCTCACTGTGTCACCATTGTTATTTTGTTTTTGTATTTGTTTGTTTTCATTTTTTCCACCAGACAAATGAACAGATCCGAAGAACCAACTTGCGAGATGAGCTGTCTGTCCCTTCAGCGAGGCAGAGCCCACAGAGTCCAGTTCCCTGCTGGGTCTATGTGCAGATCTTGGACCTCTTCAAGTCTGACTCTTGAAACCAGTGCTCCTCTCCCTGCACAGTAGGCCCCTCTGAACACAGCACCCCACTCTGTGCTTCTGAGCATGCTTCTGAGCATGCTTCTGAGGCGGCCGGATGCTGCGTGTGGTCACCTGTAGGCTCTGTTCTCACTGGTCCTTGGCCCACAGATATGCTTGCCAACAGAACCAAGAGAGCCCGAGAGCCTAACAGACTGAGAAGCCTGGGCCTGGACGCCAGGGCCCAGTTTTCCTCTGGCTCTCAAGTCTTCTCTCTATCTCTTACTTTTTTTGGTCAGCTTCCTAAGCCCATGAATCAACCATGCCCAGTCAAGATCTGTGTCCCTGTGGATTACAGGCCTTTAGTACATGTCTAGAATATGTAGAAACCAGTGGGGAAATTTGATGAGATGTCATTGGGTGTCCTGCCTAAGGCTTTCTGAAGTGTGGTCTTTCATTGAGCAAGAAGGTAGATTATATTAACTAGATGCCTAGTTAATATAATGAGAGTTATATGTTATTATGCTGAGTGTCATCACATGACGTTCACACGCTGAATTCCTAACATCTAAGCCTATCTCCCCAAGGCTGCTTATCTGTATGGTTATATCTTAGCTGAAGTTCAGGTCTAGTCTTTAACAGATGTCTCTGATTTGAGGGTTAGGATCCTGGAGGAGACTCTCCAGTCACAAGGCAGATCAAGGTGGCATCTCTCCAGATGTGCAGAGCAAAGCATTTGCTCTTGGTCTCTGCTTATATACTTTCCAGTGGGTATCATGGGGTTCTAGGACTGTGTCTGGTTGTCTTAGGTGAGTGATGTCACAGAGTTCTGGTTATCAGGTGCATCCTTGGGTATGGTGGGAATCCTAAGCTATTTTTTACATGTCTAAAAGGCAATTTTATTATGCTCATGACAGGCCTTGACTTTCTGGGCTTCCTGTTCCTACTAACTTGTTCCCAAGGATGTATAAAACGCTGGCCCCAGACTCTACCTGTCTCACTAGGGCATCCTAAGTAAGGAAGGCCTTCCTTGTCCCCTCACCTGCCCAGGGAGAGACTGGGCTTATGGCTCAATAACTAGACTGCCCTTAGGACAGAGGTTCACAGCACAGGGAGGAGAGGAGAGGCCAGGTCTGCTGGTAGGGTTCCAAATATCTGTAGACTACCTAGTAAAGAAAGCCTTCTTTTCACTCTAAGACCAAGGGTAAGGAACAAGCAGCCTTACCACAGAGGACCATGCTGAATCTGCAGCCTCAACCACTAGGCAAGCCCTAGGGTCTTTCCCTCCCAGCCCACCCACTTGTTTCTTCTGTAGGCCGCAATGTCAACAGTGTGATTATTGCTCTGACTGACAGGCTATTACTACTGAAGCCATATGTTTGAATTAAGCCAAGCATTAATTCAGGGAGAGAGGAATAAGAGTTAAGAAAAAGGATTTAATTGTTTTTGTTTTGTCATGAGAAATGTCCTTGGTTAATTTTAAGTGGACCTGACATTCACCCGCTAACTTGAGATAAGGTTGGTAAAGAAATTAATAAGATTTTGAAAACAGGTACAGGTGAACCTTACTGGGGGCTCATTCAGAGTGTGAACAAGGACCCTGCTGAATATTGCCACTGTCCTTTGTCGTGGGCAGCTTCTGTGACCTCGCTTTCCCCTAAAAAGAACTCTCCAAAACCTTCCTTGGTCGTTATAGACAGGTCTGAGTCCCCGCCATCAGCTCCTGTAACTTCTCTTTATCCTCCGCTTCCGAGGGACCCATCCCTTGCTGATATGTCATTAAATTAAGAGAACCCCTGGGGAGAAAGCCAACTTGGAGGAGAAAAGCTGCAGAGAGCAAGCAGTCCTCTTAAAGGAGCTACGAGGGACAAATGGTCACTCTAACTTCAAGATTTATTTCAAGTCAAATGCCTAGAAAAAGCCAGAGCCAAAACAAGGCCCTCCACGTGGCCCGCCACCCTATACCCAGCGATAGGCATGCAGCGTGGCTACTCTCAGCAAAGTCCCTCAGACCTTAACTGGGTCCAGGCAATCATCAGAGATCGTCCTATACTCAGCCTTAAAATAAATGGTAAAAAGCTTTGAGGGCATCTTAGACTCAGGTGCCGATTCTACTGTGATCTCACAAAGTGCTTGACCCCCTGCTTGGCCATTGCAAGCCTCTCTGACCCATCTGCAGGAGATTGGACAATCAAAAAATACTCTCCAGAGCTCAAAGTTGCTGACTTGGGAGGACAGAAGGAAATACTGGCTCTACTCAGCCCTTCATGGTCCCTGGTCTGCCTGTTAACCTCTGGGGAAGAGACATTCACTCTCAAATGAAAGTCCTTATGTGTAGTCCCAATGAGGTTATTGCTCAACAAATGCTCTCCCAGGGCTATCTCCCTGGACAGGACTAGGCAAAAATGGACAGGGGAGACCCATGCAGGTAGAAGTCAGAGACTGCTGCTGAAGCGGCCGGAGAAAAACTGCTCATGGACAGCATGTAAGACCTGGACTCTCCTCCCACCCCTCTCCACAGGTGTGTGTGTGTTCAACTAGGCATTCTCCTTCCCCCTTGTTAAATCTTAAACAAGAGAAAAAGCAGGTTGCAGAAAAGCAGTTTTTCCATGTTTAGGACACGGTATCAAAAAAAAAAATAATAATAATGGTTAGAAGCTATTTCAAAACTCTCCTGGAAAGGATAAGAAAATGGGAGACGTCCTGTTTTCTCTCTGAAACCTACTGGAGATCTCCTTAGTTCAGGTTAAGATATTTGGATCTTTTGGGACATCAAGTTCCCTCGTTGTCTATTGTACGTCTTTGGTGCACCAAAACTTGTCTATATGTGTGTCAATTCATGTTGTCTATTGTTTTGTTTGGGTGAATGATTGGTTGTTTTTATGTTTTATGTAAAAAAAAAATGGTAAAAAGGCGTTATCTTGCTGGCAGTCCTGCCAATTCCAGTTTACACAGAGGAGGCTAATTTGAGGTGCCTCACATTCTAAGGTAGGAGCCAAAGACAGCTAGAAAAAAAAAGCTGCTTCTTAAAGGGCCAGGAGCCGGACAAGTGGAAATGGTTAATTCTCCTAGAAAAATTTCTATCATGATGATGATTGGGTTCAAAGTGCTTTATTCCCCTGAAGTTACAGCAAGAAAAAAAAAATGTATTTGGTTTAAATTTATGAGATTTGTATGATCACTTCATTCTTATTTCTAATTAGTCTTAAAGGTATAAATGTTTTACATATCTTGACTTTAGAGTTATAAATTAATTGGTTATAATTTAAAAGGTATAGTGTTTTTAAGAAAAGGTTAGTTTTAAACTGGTGATTCAGTGTCGGAGCCATTTTAACTAGCTACAAGTGGCATGACGCAACCCAGGAAATACAGGCCTCTAAGATGCTTCTAAATTAGCATGGTGATTTGTGTGAATCTTGGCCTGGAGATTGGATTTATAAGAAATACGATTTAAAATAATGTCTCTTCAATAAGTTACAAAGTCATACATTCAAACACAAGATGATGGACAAACTTTACAATATAAAAATGTGTTTGCTATTAATTTTAAGGAGAAAAGATTGTTTAAAACTGGGTTTTGCTTTCAACAAATTGTAGTTATGCTTTGATATTACAGGTTCCTTTTTTTATTTGACCTCTATACAATAGGGTCTGATTACAGGTTACTCTTTACAGGACCGGTGGGTGTAGGTGTAGGTCTGGCTTAAGAGATAACAAACTCAGATCAGGAGATTTACATTTGAGTTAATACAAAGCTCAGAGCTGCCTCAAAGCTGCTCAAAGCTGCAGAGGCTTGAGAGATGCAGTTTTGTCTTGCAGGCCTCACTTAGAGAGTTTCTGGCCAAAAGAACATTTTTAACAGATTCATACAGATATGGTTTAAAATAAAGTTCACACTTAGATCTGTAAAAGATAATAAGGCTATATAGAAATTATAAAGGCATTAAAATTTGGACTGTCTACTCCATACAAAATTATTATAGGTATAGAGGGTAGTTTTTTGCTTTGCATTCTGATAATTATAAAAACATTCACTTCTAACTTTAAAGGAGCATAAGCTAATTTAAAAAAAAAAAAACAATAAAATAATCTCACTAGAAAGTTATTCCTCAAGAAATGACTTGCTCTTAACAATGGGCTTTTAAAGTTTTTAAGAAAATTATTTTCAAAAGGTGTTGAGATAAATATTTTGCCTAAGACACTGCTTTAAGTTTGTCATTTAAGCTTCTGATGTTCTCAAGATAGATACAAAACAAATACTGAGAGACATAACTTGGAGAAAGCTACCATAAGTATTTGTCAACAGTTTATGATATATGCTCACTTCCATTCCTTAACAAAGAGAATATTAACATAAAATCTTTCCAAATAAGGTTTTGACATCCTCCAATAAAGATTTGATATAATAATAAAATGTTACAAAATAAAATCATAAAAATATTTTTTAAAAGACTGTTTTAAGAGCGTGATAAAATGTTTGTTCCTTATTTTAAACAATCAAATTGATTATTATTAATTGTTAATCTATTACATGACAAGCCTTTTTGACAAAATTAATAATTGTAATCTAAAAGATAAATTGTTAAAAATTTGCCTCTATACATATTTTTATATTGTTATAGATTTATACATGCATCCTATAAAAATGCATCTACTATGGGAGTAAAGCTCATATAATTAGATCACATATTTATTCTTTTGAGTGTCCCCTTGCTTCAGCACAGATAATTGAACTGGGTGCTGTAGCTGTTCTTTTAAAATGTTAAAAATCAAAATTTTGATTTTTATATTAATAATATACATATATAGCTCATGGCTTGCAATTGCTTAAAGTTGTTTCTTTTTAATGATACTAATTCTTAACTTTTACAATTATTTATACAAATACAATTCAAAAAATTAATCAAAAATATACAAAAATATACATACATTGACAGCTTTTCAAGCTTTCTAGTTATAACTGTTTTAACATAAGAAACAAAATAAAAAATAAAATTAGTCATTACATATGTTATTTTTAATACTAAATGTTCCAAATCAGATTAAGACAAATATTATAACTGATAATTATAATCAGTCATTTGAGATGTCTTATTAACAATTTGATATTAGTCATATTACTGAGATTCCTCATAATTAGCAAAGACAAAATATTATAGAACAAGCCCATTGAACTTTGCAATATTTCTATAATAAAAGAGGGGAGAATAACATCTCTATATACCATAAAAAATTTTAAATTTTAATGCCAGGGAACTCTAAGTGTAGAGAAGAGGCATGTTTGTGTTCTTTCTACAGGATGCTGAAGGAACATGCTAGCTGCCAGAGTATGCTGATGCTGAGATTTCACCCTGGCTTTCCACCTTGCTCTCCAGCTTTTTGGGGCCCCTCCTGGGTCTTTTGTTTCTTTTGTCATTTGGCCCCTGGGCCTTTAACAGATTAACCAGTTTTGCTAAATCACAGATTGATTCTGCCTTGACAGACATGGAAGTAGCAACCATCGGCCTTCAGTTCTCTACCCTTGCTGCAGGCACAGAGCTTTCTTGGTTCCTAAGCAGTAGAAACGTCAATGCCAGGGAGGGTGACCTCCGGCTCCTAATAGTGGCTGAGGGCCATAAGCTGTGGAGTAGCCAATGACGGGAAATATTGTGGTGCCACGAGCCAGATGCACACCGCCTCTTGGCTGCAGGGTGACTCCATGACGGGATTATTGTGAGTCCGCTACCTGGATGCCCATCACACCCACCAAGGGCCTGATTAAGCCATTGGAGTGGGATGTGATGCCAGGAGTGGATGCAACTTACATAGCCCAAGGCAGAGGCCCTGCCCTACTAGGATCTAAAAAGGCCTAGTTACTGCGGTGCTGGACGTGGGGGCAAAACCACATAGCCTAAAACAGGCTCTCCACCGACCCTCTTTCCATAGCCACCCCTCAACTTAAGAAAGAAAAAAGGAGATGTGGGAAGCCATTAGAGACCCTCACTTTGGCTGACAGGGCAAAGGCCCTGAGAAAAGCAAACAAGAGCCTCTCCCATGGGTATTGGTTTAGCCATTGTCTCGAGATAACTGCAGAATGATCCTGTCTGCGTCAACTTCGATGACTCCTAGTATCTTCATCAGATAACCTCCTCATCTCCTGCCGTAAATGCCAGGAATACCTCTGCCCCTCTTTGTCCTTGCCTTGGGGTACTCCCCTCCTGGAAGCCTTAAAACCTGGTTACCCCAGAACATTAAACGAGGCTTTGACACAACTCAGATTGGCTTGTCATTCTTGGTGCTTGGCCTCCCTCCTTCTCCCCCCCACTTTTGACCCGCAGGTAGCACCCCTTCGGAACCCTGGAATAACTGACCCGCTGGACGGGTTACATATGTTGACACGATAGAAGAGGTGAGTCCAGTCCACAGGGATCAGCGCTTTGCCTCTGGTGTTTGGGGATTTATTTTCAGTGCCTTTCTTTTCAGGCCAAAAAAGCCCGGAAAATGGGAGCAATCATTTACACCGTGGGTGTTTTTATGTATAGCAAACAACAGGTACTTCAGACCCAGTGACCAAGTGCAGTGCCCCTGAGTATCCTAGATGGTAAAGCCCCCTTTACAATACCAAGAGGGTAGGATGCTCATCTACCCAAAGGTTAAAATTAAGTAAGCAAACCCCTTACACGGAATGGGCCAGAGAGTTTCCCATTCATTAAGGCCGGGCTCTAAATGAAAGCCAGCGAGTGCACTAATATCACCACAGCTCCAGGGCAACAGTTCCTGTCACAAGTCTGGGAACCTGTTATGTCACAATTCTAGTTCCTCACACTGAGGTTCGAGCCAATTATTTTTCTCCTATCACAGTTGGTGATAATTGCAGGCGACCCAAATCAGTTTTGGGGTCGATGAAGTGTTCGCTGCTCTGGAGAAAGTTATTGACCCAGTGAGTATGTGGGGCATGGAAGACTGTGGAAACACCGTCTGCATTCCCTGAGGCCTACTATACAGCCTCTCTCTCTCTCTCTCTCTCTCTCTCTCTCTCTCTCTCTCTCTCTCTCTCTCTCTCTCTCTCTCTCTCCCCCTCAACTTACGTCAAATTCCTGTACTGAAATACTGTCCGTGCAGCCTACCTTCGTGTGTGCTAAAGGTAAGGACAGAGACAGACAGGTCCTGGGCAGATGGCAGAGCTCAGAAATACAAGCACGTGTGTGTGTGTGTGTGTGTGTGTGTGTGTGTGTGTTGTAATGTGCACAAGTGTGTGCATGTGTGAGGCGTGCACTGAACACACAGCCTGTGTGTGGTATCTCCATGGTGTGGGTGGAAGATGTGACCTGTGTTTTTTGACAACTAATATTGATAATCCACTTGACAAAGTCTAAAATTACCTAGAAAGCAAACCTCTTAGAGTGACCGTGAGCAAGTGAGCAAGTTTCTAAACTGGCTTCATTGAAGGGGGAAAACCCACTCTAAATACAGGCGGCCTAAGCCAATGACTGGAGGTCCCACTCTGAGTAGACAAAAAGAAAAGCCGTCTGCCAGCATCCATCTCTCTTTCTCCTCATGGCTATGGAATAAGATAAGCAAAAACCTCAAGCTTCTGACAAAATGACTTCTCCCAGTCCATGACGGACTGAACTCTTAAAACTGCCAACTGAAATAAGCCCTTCCTTTGAGTTTATTTTGTCTGGCAGCATCAAGAAAAAGTAATACAGAAAACTGGTATCAGGAATAAGACTGTTATAGAATCGTGTCATTCTTGAGCCTTTGAAGATCGTTGGTAGGAAAGAAAATGAGCCAAGGTTTGGAACTTTGAGACAGAAAAGCTGAAAATGCTCTGAGCAGAGCTTAAGGGGTTGTTGAAAGGACTTTTGGCACCAGGATGAAAGGGCTTAAAAGGAGAGTATAGGGGGTTAGATGAGTGTGGCTAGGCGGCATGGGGGAAGGTGTCCAGGTGGGCCCTTGCCTGGGCACCTCTGCCCCTGAGGAACCACACACACACAGACATGATATATAGTTTATTCAGAGTAGGGGATGGGAGTTAGTGGGAGAGAGAGAGAGAGAGAGAGAGAGAGAGAGAGAGAGAGAGAGAGAGAGAGAGAGAGAGAGAATAGAGAGAGTGAGAGAGTGGAGGCCGGCCATGACCATGTGGAGGGGGGAAGAGCCCCAGGGGCAGAGAGGTGAGAGAGTGTGGGAGAGCAGAGAGCAAAGAGGGAGAGGAGGAGCAAGTAGCCCCTCTTATAGTGGGCCAGATCTCTGGGGCGGGGCATACCTGGCTATTGCCAGGTAGGTGTGGGGTGGAGCTTAGACAAAACCCCAACAGTTGTTCTAGGGGAAGTTTGGGAAACCAGTGTGTCAAGGGAAATGTTTACAGTGGAGGCCTAGGAGTCCATGGGGAACCTGGGTAGAGGCCACTCAAGGTGTGTTCTGACAGGAACTCTGGCCTTATTGTGCTGGTGTCTCAAGAGCTTGAGTGAAGCTGTGTTCAAACTCCAAGGACTAATCTATTTGACAGCAGAAATCTCAAGACATAAAATAGCACCCAGTGAGTGTCATGGTAATGTCTCAACTATTAACCAGGTCTGCAACAGAGATTCACGGGAGCAAAAAAAATAAGAAAAAAATGTGGTATTTGACAGATGGGGGAGGATTTTAAGGTTGTAAAACAGCTAGTAAAAAGAAAACACCATTGAGAATTGTTTAAAGTCCTTAGCATCCTTTAGCATCTTTAAAGAGAAATCCTCTCAGAACAAGGACAAAAGGAAAGGGACCCTGAGAGCAAGATACCACCAGCACCAGCACCAGCACCAGCACCAGCACCAGCACCACCACCACCACCTATAAACTGGTTCACCTTTTGAAATGCAAATTTTTAAAAAGAGCTTGAACTCAGAAGAGATTACCAATTCAAAAAGAACTTTCTAGGGAAGTGTTTTCTCAGATTCAGCAACCAAGACCTATAGATGCCACTACAGCTTTGTCCCAAAGGGAACTCAACTTCATCCCAAGCTGACAGCAGAACTTGACAGTGTCATTCACATGGCACTGGTTTTGTGGACGCGCAAGATGCAAGATTGAGGTAACAAGCACTTCTGAGAGGTCCTTAGGCCACCCAATTTGTAGCAGGATCAGAGTACCAGAGAGAAGAGACCCTAATAGGTCTTTGTTTGAAGCTTATGTCATAATGGAGACCCCAGCACCTTAGAGATGTTAGAACCACGGGACATCCATTGAAGAAAGCTGCAGGAATACGGTGGAGCTACCCAAAGAGAAGCTATGTGTGCTGGAGGAATCAGAGGCTGCCTGCTGAAAGGGTAAGCCCTTTGAACCCAATGGTTCCAGTCAGAGTTGACACAGGCTGGATTTCCATGATGGTCTGTACCCTGGAACTGTGAATCAAAATAAGACCTTCTTTCCTAAGTTGCTTGTTTGAGACACTTTGGTACAGTAATGAGAAAGTAATTAATACATTTATACACTGTTTGAGGGCAGTCTGTGCCCATGCATTTCTATGTAGAAATGTGTATGGGTAGGAAATTTGGATTGTGTGTGCATGTGCATGTTGGTGACATAAATGGTACACATGTGTATGAGGAATATATGTGTGCGCATAATATTTTTTATAGTATAAGTATGGAAAATTAAGTTGGAGTAGTTTGTATCAAGTGTATGTCCTCTGTGTGCTGCATATGTTTTGTAAGTGGATTTAAAAAAAAGGAGATGACTGCTCCTAGATATGGTGGTGGAGAAAGTTTATTGTAGATAAAAGGGAAAGCACAGTCAGAGGCAGGGACATCTGGGAGAGTCCAGAGCGATCATGACCAGGCTGAGCTGGGCCATCTGAGGGAAGAGGAGAGGGCCAGACCAAGAGCCAGGAAGGCAAAGGGCAGATAAAGGGCCGAGTAACCAAAATGGTTGGATTACATAGGGAAGGGCATCTGGGGGAAGGGCAGCCCAGCCCCTGGGCTGGAGAAGTTTAGAGGAAGGGGCTATGTTAAATAGGCACCTCATTTTTTGTCCTGGGTTTGAGACCTAACAGTAGGTAGAAAAATCTAAATGCAACAGTTCTATGGTAAGGTTTATACGTATGTATGTAAAGTGTCTTGGGAGAATATTATGGGAAGGAGGTACATGTGTGGTTTAATATGAGGGACGTGAATATTTATAGTATAGGTGGTGTTTGTGGGCTGCCTGGTAGAGGTGTCTTGTGCGTGGTAAGTGAGCTTTGGTGGATATATGTGAACCATGTGTAAATGTGTGGTATATGTGACATGATAGGACCCTGGGAGGGCTGCGGAGGGAGTGGCTCAAGCAGGCATGGGAGGAGAAAGTCTGATATGTAATTGTGCTTTGTATGTTGGTGTGGGGTTCTGAGGTGTGGAGTATTATGGTGTGGAGGGTAGATAGTGTGTATATACCACATGATGTATTTATATGGCATGTGCTCCATGTATGAGTCTTAATGTAGTATGTGGTGTGTAGTATATATTTATAGGATTTGTGACATGCATTTATGTTATCTGGTATATCAGAGTAGTATATGTGATATCTGTGGTATTTTTACAACTGTGAGTATGGAATAAATCATGTGTGTTGCTTTGTGTAAGGCATAGAATATGTCCATTTGTGAGTACGTATGTGATAGTAAAGAACTTGTGTGTGTGTGTTATACATGATATCTGTGATTAAATATGTAGTATTTCTAAAGGGAACATGGTGTTTGGGTGTTTATATTTTATGGTTACATATGCCTTAGGCAGCATACATACACGTGTAGTTTATAATATGTATTATAGTTAGTATGTGTGTGGAACACAGTACATATAATATGTGCATATGATGTATGCGTATCTATGATGGTGCTGGGGGGGAGGATGAGCATGTATGGAGTGGCTGTGCTTTAGGTATAGTATCATGTACGCATGGAAGGCACACACTGTGATAACATTGGGATGTGCATACAGTTACTACCTATTTATCTCAAAACAAAAGGTGTCATTATAAGGCTAGGAAGAGTGGGGGATCGTGTCCACAGGTGGAAATGAACCCTTGAGCACAGTGGGCATCTATGTTGCTCCTGGAAACAAGAGGAAACACCCATGCCTGGAAAAGATACCCACAAAAATAGCCTTGCTTACTTCACCGCAGCATTGTCATGGCCAACACCTGACCTCCAGGACCAGAACTGACGAGGACAACCTCCATCTATCACAAGGTCCCTGCATCAGTGTGCCAAAGACACGCACGTTTGGTTCCGAGGGAAGGATGTCTTGCTTTGCCAGTACCTGCATACAGACTTGTCCTGAGTTGCTAGAACTTTGCACTCTACAGGAAGCCCTGAGCCTCTGTCTCCCACTGGGAACAGCTAGGTCTTCCTCTGCCTGCCGGCTCAGGCAGCTAAGTCCTGGCCTCCATAGTTTTCAGTGGGAGCCCAAGGCCCCGGGCTTGAGATGACAGGGCCGTGCTCACATTGAGCTGTGTTCCCCTCAGCATCTATGTGAGGCAAAGTGACACCACGTATGTGGGAGCTGCAGTGTGTTCTTCGGTGGACAAAAATAAGTTGGGGCATTATGTTGGCGGGTGTAGCATCTAGAGGCTGGTAGACATTACAGGCAGATGCATATTTGCATCCTAGTCATTGGCCCTAGGCTGCTCCTGCCCCTCCCCATGTCCCCATGTGGAAGACTCCGAAGCCTGTGCTGTTGTCGGGTGAAGGGAGGCGTGCTTCTGGGTTAAAGACAAAAGCAAAATCACCCAGGCCTCCGTGTCTAGACAACTGAGACAAAGCCCAGGTAAAACACGAGCTGTCACTCTTCCCTCGCTGGGGCTGAAGCAAGGCGACAAGCGCCTGCAGACATTAGCTTAGCCACTGACCTGTTAAACTGTGGAATACCTGTCAACTGTCCAAGTACTAACCAGGCCTGTCACCCACAAAAAAAAAAAAACCCTAAAGAATCAACTAACCTGGGCCCATAGCGGCTCACAGAGATGGAACCGCCAACCAGGGAGCATGTGTGGGGCATAGCCTAGGCATCCCACACATATGTCACAGTTGGGCAGCTGGATCTTTATGTGGGACTCCTAAAGCAGGAGCAGGGACTGTCGGGGACTCTGCTGCCTGCCTTTGGATCCCTTTCCCCTGACTGGACTGCCTTGTCTAGCTACAGCAGGAGAAGGTGAGCCAGGTCTTACTGCAACTTGATATGACACGGCTGGTTGATACTCACGGGAGGCCTCCTCTTTTCTGAAGAGAAATGGAGAAGGAATAGATGGGGCATGGGTGGGGGCTACAGGAGTGAAGGGATAGGAAAATGCAGTTGGGAAGGGAATTAATTAAAAATAATTGCAAAATCAAAAATTGAAATTGTATCTACTGTGGACTCAGAGGCAACTTCATTAAAGCAGTTTTTCATAGTTAGAAGTAAAGGAGGAGGAGAAAGAAGAGGAGGAGGAGGAGGAAGAGGAGGAGGAGGAGGAGGAGACCTGTCACTTCCGGGGAATCCTAAGGCTTCCTGTACCTCCAAATGAAGCAGAATTAGCTGTTGGCTTGAAATCGCACCAAAGTCAACCTGTGTGCTATGGAGTCTGGGGAGGAACCTTGTAAAGAGAGTCCTTAATCAACTACCCTAAGGCACTGAAATGCATGGGGGACAGGAATGAATGAGACCCAGGCCCCTAGGTAGCCGTGCAAGCAAATGAGGACAGGGTGGAGGAGTCCTGCCTGCAGAACCTCCTGTCAGCTGTCCTCTCTGTGTCCTTTCTATATTGGTGTCAGCGTCAGGGAACTGCTCCTCTGATGTTAGAAGACCTTGCTAATCCCCAGAGTGATGGGGAAGATGAGAATGAAGAAGAAGGTGCTGGCCTCTGGCCCTGTGTCTGAGACCGTCCAGCTCCTGGGAGGGACTCTCTAAAGTGCCAGGGACTGGACCTGTTCTCTCTGTCCCAGTCCCAGCTCCTGAGGTCTGTATTTCCACACCATAGATCACAGGGGGAAAATGATATTCTTCATTCTCAATGGTACCACAGGTAGGGAACTAGCCCCTCCCTTGTGCAAAGGAGGCCCTAGCTGTGCTACCGTGCCCGTGTTGATTAAGGAGTGCATGAGATCTCAGAGCAGGAAGGTTTCAGCTGAGCTGGTCTAGCTTGGAACAGGCTGGGACTCTCTTGTGGACTTTGGACTTGTTGGGTCAGGGATCACAGTAAGGCTATGCAAGCCCCCTCCGGCTACATTAGCACAGAAGTGCAGTGACAGCAGATGCGGATTTGCCTCCTCTACAAGTCCCATGGGTGATGGTTCAGACACTGGGGCTCTTTCGTAAAGGCACCTGAGAATTCCATCTTCAGGGCAGCCTTCTGTGAAAGGTGAGACTAGGGAGAACCCTGCTCCCTGCTCTTCCTTGCCCCAACGAGTCTATGTTGTTCTTGCAGACGCCTACCAAGTAAATGTTAACGGACATGGGTTTAACAATACAAACGACGTAAAGCAAGTTATTTGCAGATTCACGTTCAATGACGCCAGAGTCGTTGGTAAGTAGTCCCTTGGTACCTCTGGGGTGCACTATTACCACACGGGACCATTTCCCTAAGTCAGCCAAGCCTCCTGCCTTTGCTGACCATGTTCCACAGGTATGGGGAGCTAAAGGCAGCATAGGCCAAGAAAAAGGACTAAGCAGCCGGCCTAGCCATTCTCCCTTTATACAAGCATGGGGGAAGAATAAACCCTTCAGTTCCCAAGGGCTTCTAGAGGCTGGCACGATGCTGGCCTGACCCGTGCAGCATCCATTTAGCCTGTCTTCTTGAGAGCTGAATACCAGGACCTAGAGTCTACAGAGTAGCATCCCCAGACTAAGTCTAGAAGATGCCTAGAAAACCCTTTCAGGGAAGGCCAGAATTACATCACAGAGAGACCAGGGACTGGGAAGTTGGAAGCCAAGCCAGTGGGTATCCAGCTTGGCGCTTGGCTTTTGCCCCAGCTCAGTGGACCAGGACGATACTGTCTGTCAAAGAGTGGGAGTAGTCTTCAGTCACAGTCACAAAATACTTCTCAGGCTCCCACCAATGCAGGGAAAGAAAAACTTTCTTCCCTTTCACGGCTTTTCCTGTTCTGTAAACAAGCATCCGCCCACCCACTTCCTGGGTCTAACCTTGGATACCATTACTTTCATCCTGCCCCTGTACCCAGCCCACCAGCAGGTTGTGATGCCTTCAGGTCCAAGTTGGACCTGGAGCCTTCCTAGCCCCTGACAGATCTATAACACTGGCAGGGAAGCCCAAGTTTCTACCCACAATTCCTCGCTCACTCACTCCCTTGGCAAGCTTGGCACCTCGCCAGGTGCCTCCTTCACTTCCCACAGAGCCCCAACCCTCAGATCACACCCTGACCAGTCCTAGCCCAAATAGCAGCAACCCACCCAGAATCTACTTCAGTGGATTTGGCACACCAAACACAAGTACCCAGAAGTGTGCCTGGTCCTGAAGCACCCACGGCCTACTCTCAGTAAGTCTCGACCCACCGAGTCCAGTTCCCCACCACTATCATCACTGAGCACCTTTAAATTCCAGGCAAGGCATCATTTCATGTGTAAATATTTCTGCTTCCTTAAATATGACGTCATCCTTCTAAAAGAAGGGGCGAGTCACCTGAGAACCTGTCTCTCCTGCAACATGCCCACTGCTCTCTCTGCTCAAAGCTCTCTGCACTCTGACTTTTATGTCCTGTGTTTCTAGTTTGGCTCTCACCCCTAACAAATGCAGCCTAGGATGCAAGAGGCCTCCCTACAGGTGCCTGCTGAGAGCTGTTCAGTGCTGGGCAGGTGTCCTCTAACAAAAACAAGAGGCAGGGGGCAGAAGGCAGTCCTCAACCAGGGTCAGTTCTCAGACAGGGCTGACAGTGGAAAAAGGACATCCATATTGATAATCTTGTGTCATTTTCTTTTAGATGAGAGTCCCAGTGGTGTGAATGAACACAGCATAACTTGTCCTGGACCAAAAATTAAAAATACTGGAGAGTAAGTGCTCCTTGCTGGGGGCCTTAGAGTCCAATGGTCAGTGTTTATCAGAGTGAGGAAGTGCCTTTGCCTGGATGCCTTAATGGGGAGCTTATGGTTTGTCTGCCAGCTCGTGGAAAATCTGGGGTGTCCCCTCTGCTATAGAGCACCCGTCTTCCACCTGAGGGTTCCATTTCCTTTCTATATGCCCCTGGTAGTGACCCTGGTGGTATTCAGGAATACATAGTGCCCAGGCTCTGCTGAGGACGGGATGCAGAAGACAATGGGTTCGAGGGTTCAAACCTGCATTTGAGCACCTTCCTGGTTCTTTAGCTGCTGGCCACTAGGACCATATGACAGGCAGGCCTGTTATGGCAGCCTGGTATGCAACTGTCACCATCACTGCAGAGGTTGACGCTTTATGCTTTGGGGGGGGGGGTAGTTTCTCTGCCTACCTGTCCACTCTCAGGGAGTCCCTGTGCTAGGATTTCAGCATCATTACACTGGTGGTTGATGTGTGCAAACAGTTTGAGCAAACTGAATGGGAACAGGACTCTTCCCATCATCCAATCTCTTTTCTGTGCCTTAGGGATGTTATTCTTCAAGTCAGTCTGAACAATGGCATCTCCTTCATTGGGAACAAAGTCATTATAACCAGTACCAACTGCATGAGTACTAGGGTAAGTTCCCAAAGATAAAGCAGGTCCACATAGAAATCAAAAGATAATCCAAACAAGGTGGTATGGGCGGGGCGGTACCCAAAAGTAGCAGTAGACACTGGTTAGGTAGTCTGCCGCAGTTTCTAGAGGAGCCGCCTGGAACAAGTGTGCGCCTCTCTGCCAGAGATGGTCTAGGACATGAAGGGTATAGAGCATCTCCTCTTGCATGTTCCAGGCCTAGGGATCCAGGGTTTCCAACATCAGTAGCCAAAGATGTGCGCCAGTGAATGGGGTCCCCAGAAGCTGAGATGGACCCAAATTTACTCAGGCCTACCCCCACCTACCCTTCTTGATGACACCTGTCATTTGCAGTGTCCCCAGCCTCCAGCTGTGTCCCCTCTCCTTGGCTGCCCCCTCTGTGGGCTTACTAGCTCGAGCAGGACGTCCTCTCCCATTGTGGCAGGGCGAAGCTGTCAGTCATGTATACCAGCTCATGCCAGGGCCCCCGAGGAGAAAAGGGTCGTTCTTCATGTACTGCCTCTCCAGCTGCACGTCAGTCTTCCAAGCACAGGAGAAGGAGCTTTATGTTCACTTGTGACTATTCTTGAATTCTTCTCAAGTTTCAGAGGGAGGAGAAGTGAGCTTCTTGTGCAGAGCTAGGAGACACAGAGATTTCAATGCCTTAGAAGGCAGACCCACACTCCCGGCCCCACCTCTTTAGTAGCTCAGTCACCTGACCCTTTCCAAGAGATCTGGACTAGTAGTATCCTGTGGCCAAGACCACGGTGAGAACCGCCATCCTCAGACCATGGAAGATCTTGGGTTCAGATCTCTTAGATTCTGAGCTTGGAAGAGAGGAAGGGTCGGCTGCCCTCTGAGGACCAGCCTGGGCCACTAACCCCACTGTAGCCTGTGTGTGTCAAGGCAAACTGGGTGAAGATAGTGTGTGTGCAAATAGAAAGCCAGGAGTGGGCACAGGGAAAGAAGCCACTGATGCTATCAGCCACAGGGAGGTACAACCAGAGACACAACCAGCCAGCCACTGAAAAAAGACCCAGACAAAGTCAGCACTACTCCCAACCAGGGATCCCAAGGCAGCGCGGTGTTCAACTGGGCCTGGCTGATGTTCCTGCCAATCGTGCTGGGGACTCTGCTCTTGCTGTGCTGCACTTGGAAGTTTTGCCTAAAGGTAAGCGTCTGCAGCCCACCCCCCACCCTCTTGCCCTGGCACCCACACGCAAGCCCTCACTCCAAGGGACAGAGTCCTATGCCAGCACTATAATCCAGCCTGCTGGCAAGTTCCCATCTGATCCAAGGCCCCCCATATCATCCAGGGGAGGCACAAACTCTTAGTATTAAATACCCGAACTCTAGGCCTGCCTGGGCTCTAGGAAGCCTCCAGCCTAGCTGGCACAGAAATTCGGTCTGAGACGCTTGGCCTGTAAGCTAAGGTTGGGTCCAGAAAGAGGCCATCCCAGCACCCTTAGACCAGGACAATTGTGGATCAGCTACACATCCACAGAGTTCATGTGGGCCAAACCTCATAGCTGTCTGTGTATGTCAGGACAGGGCCCCTCATGCACGGCCAGTGGCCCCATATGCAGGGTGATGCTTATCAGGCAAGATTAGGAACTCCCAGGGCAGACCTACCATTCCATTCATGCTATACTGGTGGTATGTCAGGTACAGCTCCACACTGGACTGCAAAGGCAGGAGACAAAGCAGAGCCTTCTTCCCCCACCATGGACTTCAGTCACTGTTCAGGATGGAGGGTGAAATGCCAGGCATGGAAAGGTGGAACTAGGGCTTGGCATAAGCAAAGCAGGATCCAAGATGGCGCTAGCTAAGCATCCTGGGGACAGGGTGGGAAAAGACAGAGGAGCCAGTGAACTAGGATGGAAGGAACCTGGGTCGAGAGCCAGAGAAAGAACAGAATAGTGACCCTGCAGAGAGCGTGCAGCACAGAGCTGTCAGGACCCATCTCCTCCCAGGAACACAGTGAACAGAAAAACCTGGGACGAAACTAGAGAGAGGGTAAGGAGATATGAGGAGGCTGAAGGACAGAGCTTCTGCCAAGGGAAAGGATGTCCCAGCAACGCCTCAGGTGGGGCTGGAACAGGTGTGCAGCACGTCACCATAGGCCTCTCCAGGGACCGGCCCCTTGGTTCAGATCCCTCCTACCAGACAGGCATGTGGCTGCCTTGGGCCAGGTGGAGCCTAAAGGGCGCAGCACCACAGGCACTGGACACCCCCACCCAGGCACGCACTCCCAGCCCATGTCCCTGCTCCAAGCCAGGGTCCCCTCCGTCTGCAGAGCCCACCCTACCCATTCCAGCCCACCTCTTTCTGTTCACATTCCAGCCTAAGGATCAGTCGCAACCACCTCCCCCACAGTCAGAGAAGGTGAGTTTGGGAGGTCAGGGATGGAGGGAGGGTGACACTCTACACTGAGAGGTATCATGGAGGCTGAGCCCAGACGATCTCACTTCTTTAATGGTGAATAGGGTGGGGATAAGGGATGCAGATCAAAGATAATATGGGAATGCTATGGGATTCAAAATAACGTTACCCAGACAACACCACTGCCAGACTCAAAACATTTCCCGATCAGGGCTTCGGTAGGTAGCACAGTCAGCACCTTGGCAATCTGTTCCAGCGTATGCAGCTGCCCATTGATGAACTGGTATCTTTCGATGGATCCTGTAGTACTCTCTGTAGAATGCAGAGGTTAAAAAAAAAAATGGGTTCTTACTATAGGGACACCATGTGTCAGATCCAGGCTCAGAGACCTTGGGCTTCTTCTACACTTATCTCCATCATCTGCTGGAAGAGCCAAGGGCTTCACTAAGTACAGCCTAGAGAACCCAGGGCTGGGGAAGATCGGGATATCCTAACTGACCCTGAGCTGTGAGGGGTGTCCCCAGGTGAACACAGGGACCCAGTGAGGAGATGACTGTGCCTTCTTTAGGATGGGGACCAGAAGAGGTCATGAAAGGCTGGGGCAGACAGAGCCTATACCCGGGCCTGTTCTGGGGTAGGAACAGCTTCCCTGTCTGTGGGACAGGGCTGGCTTCAGAGTAGCCTGGAAGTCTGCCTCTGTGAAGGCCAGAGCCGGGTGGAGGAGGCAGTCATCGTATCACCTTCTGGCTGCACAACCTCCAGGCTAGGCTTCTGCCAGCAAGAGTGGCCTCAGGAGAAGTGAGAACACTGAAGCGGATGTTGGCACTTCAGGAAGCTCAGTGTCTACAAACCAAAAGGGCTTTGGTTATTCTTCTTAGGATTGAATTCCCCAGTAGGGAGGCCTTCCATCCACTGCATAACCTTAGCTGACTGAACCCACACTGCAGATGCTCTGTGAGTGTGCCCTGTCCACACACTGCAACAAGACACAGACCAGTTCATTTAACTTCTAGGATCCAGAAAAACAGAGCCCTCCTCCTGAATCGCCACCCGGTCCTCCTGATCCTGGTCCTGCTCCTGCTCCTTCTCCTGGCCCTGCGCCTGGTCCTGCTCCTGCTCCTTCTCCTGCTCCTGCTTCTCCTCCTGCTCTTATTTCTGCTTCTCCTCCTGCTCCTGCTGCTTCTCCTGCCCCTGCTTCTTCTCCAGCCCCATTACCTGTCAACACAAACCCTACTGTGATCGTTACCTGCTGTGGCTGTGGGAAGAGAGACATGCAGGTAACTGGGAGATGGGCAGGCTGTAACCTCTAGGCTTGGCTGGGGAGGGCAGGCACAGCCAACCATCACAACAAAAGTCTGAGTGTGGGAGGGACACAGAACATGTATTACTTTGTCTGAGGACGCCTGGACCCCTGTCTCTTCCCCGTGGCTGGAGGAGAGGATACACAGAGTGCTCCACAATTGCTTGCCCCCTCTTTTGCAGTGTCCAGTTCTGGACATGGCCACTGTGCCCCCATCTTGCCAGTCTCCAGTTCCCATGTCTTGGACTCAGCCCCAGCAGTGTCTTTGATGCCACCCTTAGTCTGAGAATGAACGAGCCAAGATGTATTGGGTGTATCCCATGCAAAGTCAGATACAATAAAAACAGAAAGGACCCGTCCTGAAAACTGGTCAAACGCCAGTGGCCCTGGCCAGCCTAGATCAAGACTTCTTATATACAAGCAAAAGAGCTTATCTATTGATCCCGAGGACCACTGAGTTACAGCATCGAGTTACAGGATAAAGGGAGTTGACCTGGAGCTCTTAAAGAGCATCGCAAGCTTCTTGTGTGGAGTTGAGCCCCGGGAGGCAAACAGCCATTTATCTGAAGCCTCCCTCCTATGAGGTCCAGGCCACCCCAAGAAAGGGGGGAGTCCCCATATGTAGCCCCGACAGGGATAGAGCAAAGGGCGAGTTGAGCCCCCCTCCCCCTGCCGTCTTCCCCCTGGCTTTGTAGTTTTCCTCCCTGCTCTGTCTCTGTCTGTGGTGAGGCTGTGACTTCCTCCTGAGAGCCCTGCCTGCCTATTCCCTGCCTGTGAGCTACAAAGAGATCAACGAAGGTCTCCTGAAAAGAAAATGGCCACTGCCAATGGCTTGCCCCACCCTCTCCATCAGGCTCACGGAATCCACAAGGCTGAGACCATGAGGCGTTCTACACTGAGGCCTGCTTTCTTGCCTCTCCAGTTTCCTCTACTTTAGCCTGGCCTGTAGTTCCTGACCCTTATTGAGACATGGGCCTCTGGCCTACTTGACTAATATGGCCGAGTTCTGTCCTTTCCCCAGGCCTTCTACCCAGACAGAGCCTTCACAAAACACATAACTCCCCCTGGAGACCTCTGCTTGCCACCACACACCCCTCGGGCCTCCCAACATCTCCAAAGGCAGCACCTGAGGCATCTTCCCACTCCAAACACTGTTTTGTCCCCACTTGTCCTGAATTCTCTTTGTTCAGCAATGACCACTCAAGCCTTTAGAATGGTCTCTCTGGGGAGAGGATGTGTTTTGTGGTCTTGTGTCTGTGTTGACAGAGTTCTAGGTAATTGGACCCAGTGTCCCTGGGGGCAGGGGTCAGGGGGAGCTCCCATGACATGCTGCTGAGTGCTTAGGGTCACATCTGCTTTTCAGGGAGAACTGGACACAAACTACAATCACCCAAACTGCCACCAAATGCCATTGGTTTGGTGCCATCCCAAGACGCAGGTGAGCCAGACAGAGGGAAGCCCTAAGGCACAGAATGGCCACTACTCTCATAGTTTAAATTTTTAAGTTTTGTGGTTTTGCAGTTTAATGTGAGCCATGTATTGTGTGTTGGCTGGGAGTTCCAGGTCCCTTCAGGGAGACAGTGTGACGTAAGCGAAGTGGAGCCTGAAGTCCCCTGAAAAGCACAAAGTGAAGTGCCAGCTGGGACCTGTAGCTTTCCAAGGCACGAAGTATGCTGTCACTGCTAAACCCACTATAGGGACAAATAAGGTGTAGGCTGGGAACTGGTTAGGTCAGGGACTCAGGAGGGCCTCCCGACCTAAAGCTTCCTCAGGACAGGCAGCCTAGAGCAAACACTAGCCCAGCCCAGCGGCAAGCTCAGCCAGTTTCTGTATGAAAGCACTCTGAGCAAGGGGGTTGGGGGCCTTGAGCCCAGCCTAGCAGCAAGGAGTCCGGGCAGCACTCAGGGTTCCTGCCCACGCCATCTTCCACTACAGGGCATGTCATGCTTTCTGAAGGCCCCCTCAGGCAGAGCCACAACCAGACCCTCTCTGGCAAGCAACAAAACAACAGGGATAAGTCCCTGGTAGAACTGAGGGTGCCTCTCCTTCCCTCTTAGAAACAGGGGAAGCTGCGTCAAAGTTACTCTTCCTGGTTGGGAGTGGCGCGCGCACATTGGCACACACACATGCACACGCACACACGCATACACTCGTACATACATATACACACACATACACACATATATGCACACACAGACACACAGACATACACACATATACACATATACATACATACATACACACACATACAGATACACACATACACACACATATACATGCACAGACACGTACATACAAATACACACACATACGCATGCACAGACACGTACATACAAACACACACATATACATACACACAAACACACACAAATATAAACACACACACACACACACACAGACTTGAAAGGGTCTCAGAAAGCTAATAAACCTCCATAGGGATGGCCCGGCCTTGAGTTTAGAGACCCTGCTTCCTAGAACCTCATCTAGCTGCTTGTTTGTTTGTTCCAGTGAATTCACATGTTTTTGTACTTCAACAAATCATAACCCAGGAAACTCTTCAGAAGTTTTAGGTCAAGCACAAACCTGGGCATTTTTTATAGTAGACGTAGTGGTTTTGCTTACTCCTGCTGGAGCTGCTTGGAGCCTGGCTCTCATTTTATCCTCACAAATGCCTCAGAAAAACTATAACTTCCATTTAAATAGACCTGTCCTAAGAACTTCCCATAAGCTAATGTTTAACCGAACCAACAATTCTATTGTTGGAAGAAAACTAGAGACACTGCAAAGTCATGAAACTTCCAACAGTCACGGTCAGTAGCCAACCAGGGCATCACCCTCCTGCCTGGCTCCAGGATTCTTACTGTGTGTGTACCTCCTTCTCTCTCCTGCTCTCTTCACAGTTGGGGAAACTGAGGCACTGGCATTTAGTCTGGGGCTTAGCATGGCAAGGTCAATGAGTGGTATAGCAGTTCCAGACCCTGTCCCAGGTCTCGTGGTGCCAGAGCAATGAATAGAAATATTTGGACCCTACATCTTATAGTATAAAGCATTGATATATGCGAAATGTTTATTAATATTCATATTGTGTGGGTCTTAAAGTAACCACTATTAAGTGGTGCTCAACATTTAGAATGTTACTTGTTCTTGAAGTTCAGAAATAAACAAGATAGGAAAGAGTCCAATTATTTATAGACATATGTAAACAAACCAGATGGAAATAAGAATTTCTTAACTATCCAGAGGAAGCAAAATAATTAGGCCCGAGAACCAAGGGTGAAACCACCACAGTCAATCACGAGGTCCTTTGAGGTCTTTGCAGACATATTGTAAGTTCACTGAAACCAGGAAGACAGTTGCGATAATACCGAAAATAGCTTGTAGAAAATCTTTCATGATCCTAAGGCAGATGCCAGGTTTTTTAAGGCAACTTATTTAAAACACTCAAGTCCAGGGGACCTTCCTGATTCCAACTTAATCAACCATCAGAGGATTTCTCTGAAAATAATAATTTACTCATGAGTTTCAGGGCCCTACAATGAGGTTCCCATATCCTGTAGCAAGCTGTGTACATATAAAAAGAGGCACAATAAAGAGAAACGTTAAAGGCAAAATTAGAAGGTTCACACAAGTTACTTAAGGGCCGTACACTTTGGCCACGGGGAATCATAAAAGAATATTAAAGGGCCTAGAACAAAGTTGACAAGGGCACCAGTCCACCTTTGAGCAGACTGTTAATCAATAGGTGTCCTTGAAGACATACTTTTGTGTGAGGGAATTTAAAAGGCCATGTATCTTTAGGCATCTGGGTTATAGGTTGCTATGGGGTTGCTGTGTATGGACAGCCATTGATGGTGTCTTTGTAGTGGTCTTTGGTCATTGTGATCCTAGCAGTGTTTGGTAGTTTGTCTACAGGAATGAAATTTCCTCATGCATAAATACTCAGCTTTCCATGTTATAATTTTGGTCTATATTAAGAGCTGACACAAGGAACTCCATGTTGATTATGATTTGATTTGATTCAAAGGAGCATCCGCAAGGTTGGCTCTGTCAGTGGAGCCCTGATGTATCTTGACTTCACTGCCTTAAGTCAAGGGACTTCGGCCTTCTGGCCCCATTCCAGTGACATCCCTGTGACCTTTATTTTGTTTCCTTTCTCCAGGGAACAGGTTCCAGGTTTGTGAAGCCCAGCTGCTCACAATCCTCTTGCCGCCAAAAGCTGCGCCTCTGTTCTGACAGAGATTGTTTTCAGCCTGCAGAACGACCATACCCCACAGGGGCCATTCTTCAACCCAATGAGGAGTATGTAAACATGACGCAGGCACGCTGCAGCCCAAAGCTCTCATTCCATCCGAGCCAAGAAAATCTCCCCGTTACACAGACGCTGTACTCAAAGATAGAGTCACCACCCAATCAGGAGCATTATACTTTCAACCCCCTACAGTCCCCATGCTTAACCAGGTACAGCAAGTCTCCTGGGAGGATGCTGCCTCTGCTTGCTCCCCACACCCGACAATCTTTAGAATCCCTTTGCCACACCCATCCCTTTCCCCCAATCTCTACAGGACCAAAGTTCTGAGTTCAAGAGGCTTTTGTTTATTGCATCGGACGCGTGTAGCCTCCGGTCTTAGATTGTGGAGAGTCAGCTCTGGTTTGGATCAGCAAAGTCCACACCTAGGGAGATGTTCACCGCCTAAGGTAAAATCATGTTGTTGCATGTACCAGGACAAAGATCCCTGGTCTCACTTCCTACTGGTCTGTCTTCATCTACCTGCAAAGGCCTGGCCAAATGGGAGCTTCCACAAAGGTGGGGCGGCCCCCACCTCAATCTTTAAATACTCTCCCAAATCCCTTTCTCTAAGTTTTTTTCTTCATCTGGACTTTGTGCTCCAGGTTTCCATTTCTTAGAGTCTTGAACATTGAATGCGCTCTGGGAGGAAATAAATCCTCTTCTGGAATCAAGACTTCTCTTTCTAGACATGTTGGGTGCTTCCCATGCCCAAGAGAGTCTGTCTCTGAACTTTACTGGATCAGGCAGACTTACTTCACCTGTGTGCCCTCTAAACCAGACTTTAACAGGGCCAAGTGTTCAGACCCCCATCACGTGCACTATGGCTGTGGGATCCCACAGGGAGCAGGTAGACCAGGATGAGGATCTAACAAGTCTCCCCAAGATCTTCTAAAGACTCTCCAGAAAGATCACGACATAGGTTATCAGTTGTAACAAATCTTGATGGATAATCAAATGTCTCCCTTCTGCGATCCCCATTCCATCCAGGCATGGTACTTGAATTTCTGTAAGGCAAATACAGGTGTAACTATGCCACACCTTGACTTGTAAATGGTATGGATTGAATCCATGGATAATGATGGGTAGACCACCTCTCCGTGCTTCCAAACTGAAAGCTACAGCAGAATGCCTGCCGTGTTATGAGGGGTTTTATGTGAGCTTTTCCTCTTCATCGTGAAACTTTGACCTTCAAAGCACCCATTCAAGGGGTTTCTGTTCCTTATGGCTACCCCAACTTTCCTGTCTTGCTCTGCCCTTTCCTGTCACAGCTTGAGCTGCATAGCTTTTACCTGGATAGGATCTAAGCCTCTCTCACCCATCCAGTCCCCTCCATCTCGGGCAGCTGTTTTCTACTGTCCATCAAACATCTCCTATGGAAGGAGTAAGGGCAAATTGGAACAGAGCTTGCTGATGACAAGGTATGAACTCAGATACCCCTGCCCCTCTCCTATTGCCAAAGACATATACTGCAGCAAGACTCTGATAGGTACAGTTGGAGTGCATCAGTCTGGCTTGGGCCTTAGTGGCCAGACCTCCTGCCTGCAGCCCAGGACTCTGTCACTACCCTGTAGGGCCCCCCACCTTAGAAATCAGAGACTGGTCACTTTTTCTTAAAAGAGTGACTGTTTGTGTGTGTATAAAGTGTTCTGCCTGAATGCCAGAAGAGGGCACCAGATCTCCTTATAGATGGTTAGGAGCCACCACATTGTTGCTGAGAATTAATCAGCAAGAGAGCAGCCAGAGCTCTTAATCCCTCAGCCATCTTTGCAGCCTGAGGCTGCTCACTTCTGGTGAGGCAGCCAGAACATCTAGAGGGAAGAGGTGGCCATGATTTATAGGATGCTCTTCCTCAAGGCTTGTCCTGGCTCCCAGGGTAACGGATTCTCCCGAGGCTGTATCGTTCAGAACTTCCTTCCCATGCTTTTCATCATCTCTCATCCTGGCCCCCATTGGGGCTCCTCGAAGCCAGGAGAGTCCCTCACACCTCTAGCAGTGACAGAGTGCTGTCCCTCTACAAGCTCAGGCCGGGCATACACATACCTTCACGCTCAACAGAAGCTCCTGTTCAGACAAAAGAGAGGTCTTGGCGCCCTCGCCCCATCTCCTTGTCTCTGCACCAGGATTGGCCCAGGATGCAGAACAAGTTTGGGTGGCAAATAAGGTGATCCATCGAAAGCCTCCCCTCTCTCTTCTCTCTCTCCTTTTTTCTCTGCCTCCTCCTTTTTTTTTACCTCTGTTCCTTTGTCCCCATCCCTTTCCTTTCCCCGTCCCTTCATTCTGTTCTGTACTTTGCCTTCCACACCTGTGAGGAGTGAGCCGCTGTTGGTCGGGGTTATTGGATGGGATTCCCCCAGAGAAGCAGAAATGGATCAGCATGGGGTAGAGAAGGACGTGCTTACGCTAATATGCCCTGCTCATAAAGCTAGGAAGAAGGAAAAGTCCTAATGTCTGTCCTGGGGAGGAGCGAGGGACCAACAAACCCAGCCAGTTTCCTGTGTCCGATCCCCCTAGAATACTCGTGTGTAAATGCCTATCCTCCAGTGTGGCACGAGGCCACGGGGAGTCACTGGGTTGTGAAAGAAGACCCTTGTTAGTAGAATTCGTGGCTTAAGGCCCCATCTGACCTATGAGAAGACAAGCAGAGGCATTGCAGAGCTGTGACAGACGCTCGTCCACCTTGACCTCTCTCGGACTTACCCTCCAGAGCCGTGAACAGGGCACCCCTCTGCTTGTAAGCCACAAGGTTCGTGGTAGTTTGTTATAGCTGCCAGGTTGGTCAGACCCAGTGAAAGCGATGTGCCTGCAGTGACCTCCCCCACCCCACCCCATCTTCAGCACTGGAGCTTCAAAAGGAAGAGTGGGGTGGGAGTAAAGGGAGGGAAGGCAGGCAGAAGCCGGGGATTGTAGAGAAGTCACCTACATCTCAACCAGTAAGTACCCTGGGGTAGCCAAATATGACCAAGCCCAGACACCCAGACCCACTACACTATCTGAACCGAAATATCCATGCAGGCTGGACTCTGGGTGACATGACGGCAGTCATGGGACGGTCTACTGGCTGGTGCCATCTTCGCCAGAAGACTTTTTTTCACAACTCTGTGAACGAGGAGGAGGGTCCCCAGAAGAAAAGTATCCGGATAACAAAGAACAACTCTTTTTCTTTCTTGACTCTCTTAGGTAACACTGAAAGCTTGCTAATACTTCCCAGGCCACACTAGAATGCACCCCCACCCCACAGGGGCGTGTCCCCCTTTTCAGCTGGTGAATGCACAGAGAAAGAGAGGTTGGCTTTGAGGCCATAGACTAAGCAGGTGTCCCCAAAGCACTCTTCATGGTGAGGAATTGGACCCAACACTCCCGTGAGTGACTGTCACGCCAGCCACATACTTCATTCCCGTCTGTCTCCACCCACGGTTCACTGCATCCCTAGGAAGCTGAGCCATGCCCACAGAAAAGAGCCCATCGCAGTGTACCCAGCCAAGCACAGCCTCCCCCGCAGAGTCCACCCCTGCCTCTGGCCTCCATCCTACAAACGGGGTCTCATATGCGTGCTAGGGCTGGGCCCAGGAAGCGGGCTTGTGTGTGAACTCACCTCACAGAGACCCTAGCAGCATGGACAATGTCTGCACAAGTTCAAACCAGATAGGGGAGTAACACAGGCTCCCACCACTAAGAAGCTATCTGTGATCGATACCCACTGGCAACAGTAAACAGAAAAAATAGTTTTCTCCAATGGAGTCTCGCTAGGTGTGCAAGCCACACACAGGGGAGTGCTTGGCAAATTCAAGGCGAACTCAGTGATATTTTTGTAGATAGTTTGTCTCACTTTGCTTTGTTTGTTTTTTTTTTCTTATTGGATTTTTGCTTGTTTATTTTTATTTGTGGTGTATGGTGTGGTGTGTGTCTGTATGTGTATCTATGTGTGTATGTGTGCATATGGTATGTGTGTGTTTGTGTGTATGTGATGTATAGTGTGGTATGATATGTGTGGTGTGTGTGTG
Organism: Apodemus sylvaticus; assembly: GCF_947179515.1. Classification (NCBI taxonomy): domain Eukaryota; kingdom Metazoa; phylum Chordata; class Mammalia; order Rodentia; family Muridae; genus Apodemus; species Apodemus sylvaticus. The sequence goes on from NC_067479.1 coordinate 97,874,950, forward strand.
TGTCGAGGTTTGGTTTGCTTTGCTTTGCTTGTCTGTTTAAAGGGAAAGAGAAAATCATATGATGTTGGACAGGTGGGGAAGAGGGTCTGGTAAGAACAGGAGAAGGGAAAACATGATGAAATATATCATACGATTTATTTTATGGGTCTGCATTGCCAACAGCATCATTGCTGCCTTGGAATTCCCGAGCCGCCTTGACCGAGCACCTCAAACCAGTACTCAGCACCTCACACCAGGCTGCAAGGTTGTGAGAGGAGACATCACCTCCTCAGACAAAGGAGGGAGGAGTGACCCTGGGCTCAGGATCCCTGGAGTAGTTTGGCATGACAGGCACCGAGTGTAGACAGCAAAGCAAGGTTTGGCTCAGGAGCCTGGATGTAAACTCAGGAGTCCTAAATCCAGTGATGTACTTCCTTGTGAGTAGAATTCCTGCAACGCTCTTTCTTGCTATCTGGTTGTCTGGGGGTAGGTTGAGCCTCTCAGGAACAGAACCCAGAGAGCTGTGGACCTAGTGGGACTTGCCAGGTAAGGAGGCCAGGGCTCAGTTTATGAGGTGGTCTCGGGCCACATCTGTAGAACATCTGTAGAAGTTGTCCCCTGGGTCTAGAGGCGACTGAGAATATCACCTGTATATCCTACACCCCTGCTTAGGGCCATTCTGCCTTGGTAACCTCACACATTCTGCATTCTGGGCTTAGGCTGTCATGCTGAGGTCTGGGGAATGAGGGTGAGGGAGCCGGTGTTAATGCTACACTCTTCCACCAGATGGCGCCCAAAGCTTACATTTGGTCACTAAAGGGCTCTCCAAGTTTCACTGCATAAACCAAATACAATGCAACCCCCTCATCATTTAGCTGACTTTGCCCATTTCAAATGGCTAGAAGTACATTTCCCTTTCTAGAGATGTTTCTTTAAAACGTCAAGAGTCTGACTGCCTGGAAGCAGAACCCTGCATCACCCTAAGTCCCCAAACCAAACAGCCCCCAAAGCAAAGAGCTACTTCCTGTACTGAACAGCAGGAGGCACTGGGACCCACCAGCCCTGAGCCAGCACATACAGTAGGATCTGAGGCCCCATGGCACTCCGCCCGGATTAAGCAAATTTCTTCCACCCTCATTTTCTTGTTTGTATGACCCTCCTGGGTCAGCTAAATGGGAGGAAATACAGGCTACAGTGAATTCCTCCAAGAGGACCCCATCCAGTGCACGTAATATCTCAAGTCCTGAGTGGCTCCATTGCTCAGGGAAGGAAGAATGTGGGCACACATTTGGTAGATAAAGGGGTTCTACCTCATGCCAGGGGTACACGGTGACATGAAGCTTAACTGGAGCTATATGGATGGGATGGTTGAACCCAGAAATCCCTACAGAGGTTGCTACCTTCCCTGGGCCATCCAAGGACCCTCAACATTGCTGCTCCTTGAGGGGACCCATCTCAGTCACCTGTACTGCCCGACTTGGGCTGGACCCTTCTGGTTCCAGAATCACAGACTCTAGGAACTCAGTGTCTGTCCCTGTATGAAAACATCTCAGTACAAACAAGCATGGGTAAGCACCAGCCTAAAAATGCAGGGGAATCCAAGCTTCCAAAGGCCTGGAATGAGCCCGCCATCACTGTGAGCAGAGGCGGCTGGGACCTTCTTCCCGTTTGCGGCATTTCACAGCACTGTGGCTCAATGGCTCTCCAGTTTCCCAGCAGCTCTGGTAAGTAGCTGCCTCCCCAGGGCATGGCTACCTTCCTCCTCTCTGCTCGCCAGCCCAGATCCATCCCTGCCCATGCCACAAGAGAGAGATGACAACTCTGTTTGTAGAACAAAGAACACTGGAGCCGGGGGTGGGAACTTTGAACATTTCACATCATGGAGCCATTTTTAAAAGGCCATTGTGTGACCTAGTGGCCCCTGCAGCAGGGTCTGAGCTGGATCCCGTGGACACTTGGTTCCTCTGTGAGGCGCATGGGACAGCTTTCCTCTCCCGGTTCTGAAATGAAATTCTGCCATCAGGCATTGATTGGGTCATCTCCTGAGTGACATGGACTGGGAAGCTGCCTAAGGCTCCTTCTTGCTGGGTGGCCTGTGGGTGGTGAGGCGCAGAGCCTCCTATATGGATGGACTTCTGGGGACCCAGGCAACTGTGGCTTGAGGGTCCTACCGCTGGTATGGGGGTGTGATGACTGCCAGTTTGCTCTGGGCTTGTGCTATAGGCCCCTACATGAACCAGTTAGAACTGGACTGGACGTGGAATTGATGCCTGAGGATGATGACACAGAACAGAAGGCCCAGATGAAGCAAGGCTGTCAGGACTGGCTGGGGCTGAAGACCAGGATATTAAAATCTAACCCTTCAAAAAGAAAAAGATACATTCTTCAAGGTTTCCTTGGATTTAAAAGTCACTTGGTAATGTTTTCATGAGGGCTGAGAGCTTTAGGAGCCTTCCTGGAACTGGGTAGTGCTCCCAGAGACAGCAGCCTCATGCTGAAAGGTAGCTAGGAGCTAGCTCAGCTAAGGGGTCGGCTAAGAAGAGCTGTGCTGACGGACATTCGAAGAAGAGTAGGAAATTCCCAAAATCGAGCTTCTTGGAAGCTAGTTGGGAATAGTCCTCCTGCCCCTTGGCAACTAGCTTCTCCTATCTGCCCTTCCCCTCCCCCACCTAGCCCTGTGGGAGGCAGCAGCCTCTCACCCCATGAGAGTTGGTAGACAGTTACTCTGTTCACAACAACTGTCATTTAAGCAAATTATGTAGGTGCTTGGGAATGTTTCCCTCTAGCACAGGGAACCCATACCTGCTTCCTAGGACTGTGACCATGACCCGAGGGTCCAGCGTTACAAGATGGTTAGAGAGGGATTTAGACACAGTGCACCCCAGGGAACATGGCTGTTTCCCTGTCCTTTGCTGAACTCATTGCACTGAATAAAGATGGTAGTAAGCAGAAGGGCTGCGTGTGGGATTCCTTCTTTCTGTGACTGAGGCCTAGCCAACCTCAAGAAGCTACAGTCATGTTTACTTTCAAAAGCTACCTCATAGTTTCCAAGCTATGTGACAGCCACAGCCCAAACATTTGCAACAAGTGATGTGATCCTCAGGGCAGGCCTGGGTGGGGCCTGGGAGCCTTAAGAGGGACCCAGAGCCAAGCAGAGCCTGAGGTGGCAGGGAGGGAGTGCTGGGTGGGGCTGGCCCTGTGTACACAACCACACCCACTAGCCTGGAGAAGAAAAGTCCAGTCACTGAGTAGAGGACAACTAGTGTTTCTTCATCTCCCTGGGAAAAGCAGCAAAACATTAAAAAAAATGCAAAAACATTAAAAAAAATGTTTTTAACTGCAAAGGAAAAGATAAAGTTTCGAGAGTCCAGAGGGAGACTTGTGTGGGGAAGCCACTCGAGTGCTTCTGTGGGTGTGTCCAGTGTGTGAGTCTGTGCTTGGAAAGCCTCCAGCAGGCTGCTCCTTGCAGAGGTAACAGGATGTGAAAGCTCTCCAGGGTCCGGGACATTGATTTGGGGGGAAGAGTCGCTCTGTTTCAGCATTTGAAAGTTCTGAGTAGGTTGGATCTAGATCTGGAGAAGGAGCCAAGACAGAGGGAACACCAAGGGACTTGAATATTCAACAGGCTGAGGGGTTGAAGGACTTTTGAGCAGCAGGGAGCCACCTTACTCTTTAATGCTCTGGGTGAGCATGTAGCCATTGAAGGAACCCATCAGTACCAACAGCTCAGAGTGGGAAAGGGAATGGACTAGGACCCCAGAGCACCGAGCGTTTGGTTTTATGTTTTTGTTTGTTTTTTGGGGTTTTTTGTTTTTGTTTTGTTTGTTTGTTTGTTTGTTTGTTTTTGACACTGGGAGAAGGGAGAGTTGGCAGCTGGACTTAGCTCTCGGGGAGCCACGTACAGCTGAGACACCTTGTGGCAGGCACAGAGCCGCAGGTGCTGTGCACCTCTCCCAGACCGGCCTGGGAACTTTCAGAGGGAAAGCTGAGGTTCCGGGACACCTGGTAGCTTGCTCAGATTCCTTGGACAGCTTAGATAAGAGAAAGCCCAAAGTCTCTGCAGGAGCCCCCAGGCTCCACAGAGGCAGAAGACCCAAGGTGGTCCAGTGTCAGGGAAATCTTTGTTGCTATGACAACACCCAGAGAGAAGCTGTAGGTGTAGATGCCAGGCAGGGTTCTCTGGACAGATAGGAGAGACTAGAAGACAGGAAGAGATGAGCTCTCATCCTGACCCTCGGGGAAAGCAGTCAGAGCAGTGACTTTGTAGAGTTTCCCATCAGCTGCTGGCAATACGCCTTGCGCAGGTACGCACAGCAGGGACTTAAGTGTTGGGCAGTTCCTAAAGTCAGGTGCCAGCCAAAATATACTGACTCTAGGCCCTGCACTCAGTAGAACAGGGCAAAGGGCCACCTGCTTGGGGACCTGATCAGATTGGCAAGATGATGTGGGTATTCTCGGAACCTTCTGTATGGGGACACTCCTATAGGCATCTCTCACCATTGTCACTAGGATCTCACAGCAAGTCTGTAAGACCGGTAGCTTTACACACAAGGGAGGAAACTGAGCCTCAAGTACACTTGACAGGCACCACGGCTGCCACACAAGTAAATGTTTAGGCCTGGGCAGCCTGAGCCCGGATGTACTCAGTCATCTGGGGATGGCTGCCACTCGGGAGAGCAGACTCTTGGGGGAGGAGGGCAGCGAGGCATCTGTATCGCCATTGAAGCCCAAATGTTCCCCCAGTACAAAGCTGAATTGGGTACAGGACTGGAGAGGTCAGAAGAGTGACAGAGATTGCCTGTCTTCAAACCACGTTCCCCCCTTTGTGGCCCTCTTGAGGAGGTAGCCAGTGAAGGCACCAACAGAAGTGTGGCAGTTCTGCATGCCCACGACAGGGGTTTCCAGACATAGCGTCCTGGGAGTGTGTCTGTCTTGACCCACTGGCCTCAGCTCCATCAGAAGCCCTAGGCTTCCGTGTGACATACAGAGGCTGGGATAGATGCCTCCTAAGCCCCACTCCAGGCAGGCCTATCTTTGGTACCCAGAATGCTGCTCTCTGTCTATAGAACCTTAACAACATGGTGGTATCTGAGCCACCCCTGGAACTTGCTGACAAATATGGGTCCCCGAATGCTCTGAGGGACACTCCCCAGCGACTAGGTTTCTGACACTACTTCGGGTCAGGCAGTGAAACTAGGAAGTGAGAACTTGAATGCTCCCCACCCCAACTCGATGGTAAACCCGCATGTCTGTGGGTGAGGCGCTCTGCCCTGAAACATTCCAATAAAACCCAGTGTCTGGAAAAGTGTGAATCATCTGCAGAGTGGGGGAGGAAGACAGAGCTCAGGTTCTGAATCATGCTGTGGGTGAAGGGCCAGCTTTCGAACTATGCCACTGAGCCCAGGCTCCTAGTCTGCAAAATGGAGCATTAGCTCCTAATACACCTGCTAGAGAAGGCGGCGAGCTGAGCAGCCTGTTTAATGTGATTTACAGAGAATGACATTGACTTCTAGTAGTTGCAGTGTGTGACCTCAGAAGCAAGGAGTGTGTATATGTGCGTGTGTGTGCGCGCGCTCGCGTGTGCGTGCGTGTGTGTGTGTGTGTGTGTGTGTGTGTGTGTGTACAGTGGAGCAGCATCTGGCTCACTGGAGAAATTTTCCCCAGGAATTATTTCTAACAGTTCCTGTTATAAAACATGGTGCAATTAACAGGACAGGAAGCTCTATTTCTGCATACGTGAAAATCAACCAAAGGATACAAAAAGACGCCTTGTTCCTTTCTCAGAAGCAGGACCCCTCAGGATATGCTGCCGGTGGGGACCTGTCTGTCGTGTATTCTCAGGATCTGACCTGAGGCTTGAGTGGAAGGATGGAGAGACAGTCAGTCAGTGTAGGGAGAGAAGGAGAGGTGGAAGATTCAGGAAAGGAAACTAAGAGAAAAGGAAGTAATGAGGGTGGAGAGGGGAGGGAAAGAAGGAAGCAGGGATGAACGGAAAGGCCAGACAGATGGGTGTAAGGACCGTGTAGCCTGGTAGAGAATTGGTGAACATCTGGGCGAATGTGTGGGTTGGAAAGCAGGAGGGTGGATGGGGAACAGCGGAAGAGCTGTGTGGACAGGTGAACGACCTGAATGGCTTTGACTAAACTCTCCACCTGAAGGACCCAGGTCTCCCTCATTCAATCGTACCCCCAGTTCCCTCCACTCTTTACCACCCCTTCCCCTAAAGCACACATGTCAGAAGGGCCGTGCATCTTAGGCATCTGATAAATTATGCAGAACACACATATAAGTGGCCCCTGCACGTGCCCTGGACTGGAGGCTTGTAAGTCAAGGGTCTGGGTGTACTCTGATTATCAAGTTTATCGCACAATCCTTAGAACATCCTGCAGTTCTTTCTAAACTTAACCCTCAGCCCAATATGATCCCATCCTCTTGCAGACCACCTGAGCTTTGGAGATACCCAGCTTGTCTCCTAGTCCTCTGAAATACACTGCACCACAGGAAAGACCAGAATAGGCATAGAGCCTTCCTCACAAGCAGAAAACTATGTCCAGATCTAGACACAAAGCCATTCCTTATGAGTTCATTTCCACCCATCCTGCTGTATCCAGCGCTGAAGCAAAGTTGTGTGTGACCAGTCTGCTATCTGCTCTGAGACAACAGGTAGTTTCTTTTTACAAGCTCTAGTCCCAGCTGCATCATTGGAGTTGGAACTGTCAGCCACTGCCCTGCAAGGCTTCATCTGGTCTCAGAGCCCAGGGGAAGTCTTTAGCCTAAAAGGGTGGATTACATGGTAAGGCAGGAGGTTCCCCTACCTTTCTTGTATTTTCCATGATGAGCAGGCCTGTTTGTCTTGCAGGTTGAACAGGAGGGTGTCAGCGTGAAGGGCAGTTTACATTTTAACCCAGACCCTGATGCAGAGACCCTCTACAAAGCCATGAAGGGAATTGGTGAGTTACCACCCATGGCCTGGTCACCGGGGTCTCACATGCTCTGAGTGACTCCGTTACTTAACGACACCACACCGGCTCTGAGGTGGGTGGGTGGCTGTTCCGTCCCAAGTGACAATGGCAGGAAAGGCCATCAGTCTGATATTTGTCACTTGTAAAATGGCTGCCAGGACTCTGGACTCGCTGGTTCCCTTCTGCTTCACAGCATAGGCACACACTTGCCAATCCATCAGAAGAAGAGGGATTGGCACCAGGCCCTCTGTGGGCATGGGATAGGAGTTTAGGTGTGGTGCTGAGGCTAGGGCCATCAGCAGTCACATGGACCCTGAAGCTTATCCTCTACCCTGTGCTGGCTGACCAGACAGCCAACTGCTTCTGCACCTCACAGGATCGTGAGTGGGAAGGGACCGGTTAATGCTAGGACTTGGTCTCACCTCTCAGCTGGCTCTGCCCAGAAAGTCAAAGACAGCTGCCCTTCCCAGAGGGGCCTAGACTGCATCCTCACACCCATTGCTTCCTGTGAAAACTTTGCTGTTATCCTCACTTCCAATATGAGCAAACGCAGGCTCCAGGAGATGAGCTCACTTGTCTATGACCTGCAAGGCAGACTCTCAGAACCAATGGTCTGGAGTTTTCTGTGATATCCCTCTAACGTGACCAACACAAGGCAAAGACTTAGGATATCTCCCTTGGGCATGCTTCAAAGGCCCACAGCCGGTCTCCTAAGCTCCCTGCCCTTGGCTGCTATGCTCATGCCTGAGTCACACCCAACAACACTCTGTAAGCTGGAGATGGAGAACAGAGAGATGCGCTACCTGCGTGTCTTGTTTACGCCATGGAAATTGGGCATTTGATGCTCACGCCCTCTGCAGTCTTTTCTGATGCCCCCAGAGGTAGAGGGGATTCTCACACTATACCCCCTGCAGGAACCAATGAGCAGGCCATCATTGACGTGCTCACCAAGAGGAGCAACGTGCAGAGGCAGCAGATTGCCAAGTCCTTCAAGGCTCAGTTTGGAAAGGTCAGGGTAGATGCTGAAGACCGGGCAGCTGCTCCCAGGATGGAGATGTGTGCATAGGGGACCTTGCATTGAAACAGTACTCCCATTCATCATCCACAGTCAAGTTTCCCTGAATGTTCTGGTTTTTTTTCTGGAAGACCTATTTATAGCTCCCAAACCCCGGCCTGGCCTTAGCCTTGCATGGGTCTAACCCCATTTCTTCCCTGTTCTCTCTCACTGCAGTCTGGGATATCCCTCAGGATCCCAAGCTCCCTCCATCTTTGTCTCCACAGCTCCCTCCATCTTCGTCTGTCCCACCACCTTAACTGTCCTCCCTCTTCCCTGCCCCCTGACAATACTTCTGAAGCACCGGCACTTGCTTTTCACAGTAGCATTACTCGCATGCTCCTCCCCTGCCTCTGGATACTCTAGGGGCACTCTGGCTGCTCACAGCCCTTAGCACACAACCAGGAGTTTGGAGGCACACCCTGAATGCCAGAAGTTTGTGCACAGACATGTGGGTGCCTGGAGTCTCTCCCTCTGCTCACAGATTTAACAGAAAAACATCAATGATGGAGTTTGTGTTCCCAAGTGAAACCTACGTAACACCTTTTCCTTTCCCTCCAAGCTACACATTACCCTCCATGTTCAACTTCAGAAAGGTTGGGTAACTTCCTAAGGTGCCAGAGCTCTTAAGCCACAGGTCTGACAGCCCTGTACAAATCAGCTGTGTGTGGCCTAGTGGCTTCTTATAGACATGTGTGGCCTTAGGAAAAGACAGGTTGAGACAGAATCTTGGAGTCTTTCCTTCTCTCCCTTTCTCCTCTCTCCCCAATCCACTCTTTCCCTCTTCTCACTGAATCATGTAATGTTAAATTAAGCCTGATGCTGCCACCCTCAGATCTTGCAGTCCTGAAAGCAATTACAATCCGATTTCCTTGAGTTTAGAATGTGCCCGGTATTGGACTGTATGCTGAGCTGTCACACGTTTGTGTCACCACACCAACAGGGCAGAGTCCATGTGGGAAGGAGGAAAGAGGCCCCAGGCCAGCCCTCACCAGCCGCCTGCACTCCAGTGGGCTTAGAAGATAAGTCATCCCAGTCTTTCTTTGTGCCTGTCTTAGGACCTCACTGAGACCTTAAAGTCAGAGCTGAGCGGCAAATTTGAGAGACTCATCGTGGCCCTCATGTACCCGCCATACACTTACGAGGCCAAGGAGCTGCACGATGCCATGAAGGTACTCCACTTTGCCATACATTTGAATGCCCACCCGGGCCCCGGCTGACCTAATGAGCTTCAGGCTGCTCCTACAGCCACCCAGCAGTGGGGCTGACCAGTCACAAGGCAGAGTCAGATCCGTACTTCTCAGAATAGGGTTGGACTGGGAGGAGTGCAGGCAGGGCATCGGAAGCCCGTCTCTGCAGTCTGAGCACTGCCCCTCAGCCGCCCTTTGCTTCACCACTGCTGTGACTCTGGCAGATTAGCTGGTACTGGAGACCCAGAAACCACAAGCATTTCCACTGGTAGGATGCTCAGTGCAATCTGTGCCAGGCATTTTACAGCTGCGACCTCTAAGGCCACCTTCAGGGCAGGGTTGCTTCATTCTCCTCATTGACAGATAAGTGTGCTTAAAGGTAGGAAGGTTGTGCCACCTAGGTGAGATCACCCAGCTAAAGACTGGAGAGCTGAGGTAACTGTCCCAAGACACTATAGTGGGAACTCAATATTGCACCTTCAACAGAAGAGGGCAGAGGAGGCCATGACCAAAGCTTCGGAGAAGGCAGTGCAGGAGACAGGGGCAGAGCATTCCAGAACATAGAGGTTTCTTCCCCAGGGCTTAGGAACCAAAGAAGGAGTCATCATTGAGATCCTGGCTTCTCGGACCAAGAACCAGCTGAGAGAGATAATGAAGGCATACAAGGAAGGTAAGGGCTTACAAGGATGGTGGGGTGGAGACCTAGAAATGGCATAAATTTTGGCAGCCTGATGGGGAAAAGGAGTCAGGCAGTTCCCAAGGGAACTCAGCCAGAGTCCCAAGGAGCCTTTGGAAGGTCTTTTGAGATAAATCCAACAAGTGCCCACATTTGCCAAATCCAGTGCCCAGCAGTGATTGAGCATGGCTCAGACATGGGGAGAGAGGTGTGTGCCCAGCTAAGCTCACGACCCTTAATGCTGTGGCAGTGCTGGGGACAGAGACAGCAGTGGACAAGAGAGTACTTGTTGGCTGTATATGGGTTGACCCAGAACACTGGAAAGGGTCATCAGCTAGGTCTTCATTATACTAGGGGAGCCCCTCTGGCCAACTCCCCCATATAGTGCATAGCCTGCCAGGCAAGCAAAGGCCAGCCAGTCCTCCATGCTGTGCTTCTGGCTAAAGGACTCTAAAGCCTCTGGCTTTGCTCAACCTGGCAACAAAATGATCTCAATCTGCAGGCTCTGGTCTGGCTCTCTGGCCTGATCTTTGTCTTCCCTTAGCTTGCTTGCACGTTTATGTCAACATCTGAATGATTACCTAGACAAATTTTTGCCATGTGGACATCTAAATGCTGTGTACACCTTCTGCGCCAAGAACTTGTCCTCCTGTGGGAAGACGTGTGGGAAGCAGGTCTGGAGGAGGAAAGTGGACTCTGCCGGGCCCTAGGTCACTCACTGCCCATTCCCTCTGGGTCTGTTTTCCTGCAGACTACGGATCTACCCTGGAAGAAGATATCCAAGGAGACACGAGTGGCCATATGGAGCGGATTCTGGTGTGTCTCCTGCAGGTAATGCGGCACAGGCTCCAGGACTCTGTGGCTTAGAGGTCCAAAGAGATCCAGGATCCATCCCAGCACAGCCCTTGGGTCATGACTCTGAGGGAAGGGCTGGGCTATGGGGAAACCCAGTGGTCTGGGGGCACGTGCCCAATGCCCTTCCCCCCAACCCCGAGGAGAAGGAAGACCCACAGCCAGTCTCCTGCACCTTCTCTGAGGCCCATCCATGTACTTCTCCAATTCCAGCTGCAGCAGCAAGCCTCCCTCTCTCCCAGCGTAGCCCTGGCACCAGCTGTCTGCTCTGGACTGTCCTTAGCAAGAATCCTGTTTGGTGGCTTTTGTCAGAGTTCCCTTTACCTCTCTATCTCCTCTGACGATTGATTCCAAGTCCCCTTTATTCCTACAGAGCTAAGTCGGACATGTGTGAGGTCTCTTCTCCCTTCATGCAAGCCCTGAAGAGAATCCGGTTTTACAGCTTTGGTTGTTGGCACAGCCCTGTTTCTCTGTGACCATGGGTCCTCTCTGCTTATGGTCTAGCCAGGAGTCTGTACTGAGAAAGGTTTGTCCTGGCGCTCTCACTCCTTAGCTTTCTCAGAGAGATAGCCCACCCCATCTCAGAGGTTCTAGCCTCCTATCCAGGTGTTCGACTCCCCTGGAGCTAGTCCATTTTCTTCTGCCTGACAGACAAGGGCCAAGCGAGTTCCAGGAAACTGAGCCCAAGCTTCTTCTATGACTGAGATGTGAATCATAGTTTTCTCTCTCTGAGGGCTTCTGAGGGCTTCCAATAACCTTTTAGGAATTCTTCTCAAGCAATGCATACTTGACAACTGTACTGGCAGCCCTGTTACACAGTATTACTGCTCTGATCACATCATTCTCAGAAAACCTGAGTACTATGCAGGTAAGAACTTTGCATTTTTTAAATATTAAGTATCTGAATTTAGTTACTTTTCTAATTGTTATAACCAAATACATGTCTTAAGTCAAACAACGTAAGACAAGAACGATGTGTTTAGGTCCATGGTTTCAAAGGGTTTGGTCCATGGCTATTTGGTCTACATGAACTTGGGCAGAGCATCATTAGTGAAGGAGCATTATGTCAGAGAAGTTCTAGCATGATAGCAAGCAGAGCAAGAGAGGAAAGGGCCAGATATCACCAAAGACTCTCTCCCTGTGACCTACCTCCTCCAGCTCCACCGCATCTCCTAAACTTTCAAGAACCTTCCAAAATGCACTAACAACTTAGGACCAGGTTTTCAACACATGAGCCCTTGGGGGCAGATCAGACTCAAACCCAACTATGTCTAACATGTATTTGTCACTCAGTGAATGGTTTCTAAAGAAAGGCAAGTAAGGGTAAAGAATTAGAGGATGAAACATCTCACAGGTATAAAACGGGGCCAATATTTGTGTGTGTGTGTGTGTGTGTGTGTGTGTGTGTGTGTGTGTGTGTGGCCTCAAACTTAGAAATCCACCTGCCTCTGCCTCCCGAGTGCTGGGATTAAATATGTGCGCCACCTCCGCCTGGTAGGACCAATCTTTAGTGGCCTCGGATTCTGAGAGCTCTCTGTGGGTCCTCAGCCAACCCTAGTAAACAATAGTTCAGAGGCAGATCTAAGGGAAGATGGTAGCTGCTCTCAACTCGTTTGACCACAGACCACTTTTGAGTCTGCCACTGTTGGAACCGATTGAGAAGACTGTACCCCAGAGCCAGTCACAGGAGGCAGAAGGGCAGTGACCAGAGCAAGGGCTTGGCACTGGTGTCATGCTGTGGGAAGGGTAAAGCTGGAGTGTTGGGCTTGGCCTATCTGGTGTTTATTTTTTAGCCACATAAGGATTGTCTTCCTGGAAATTGAATACTTGGCAAGAAGTAAAGAAGGGAAATCAATTTGTGGTCAGCCGTTCAGTGTTACCTGAACTGTGTGCTTTACACGATTCTAGGTTGAGACTGGTCAGGTAAAGTGTCAAGATGTACTTTGAACAACTAAAGGATGACTCAATACTTGTCAGGTAGACAGGGCAGGAAAGAACATTGCATTCTGGGAAAAAGAAATGCAAACATCGGAAGGGACTGGTCTGTCCTGGACATGCTAAAGGAATGATGTCTTAGAGCCCACAGAGATGAGAGTCAGAGATAAAGACAGAGGTGTTGGGGACAAACCAGAGGCGATTCGAGGTGCTACAGGGTGAGAAGCTCAGAGGGTCCCCATGGATGGCAGGGTGCCCTTGGAGGGAGAGATATAGGCAACAGTTATGACAACCCTGCAGCAGAAAGGCTGAAACAATTGTCATGCGAACAGCCTAACAGTTTGTGGGCCCGAGTCAATTACATAGGAGGCTGGTCCTAATCACCATCCCCATAGAAAATATTTAGAATGTGTTATGGTACCCCAAACCTGTGCACTTCTGCCCACTTAGTGAAGAGCAGGCCCTGACAGCCATTGCTCCTACCAAGACCTTAAGTGTCTGAAATTCATCCAGAGCCTAAGCCTGAGGCTCCAGGCCACTGCATGGCTTCTCTGTGACGTGAGGTCAAAGTGGGCCCTGTCTGACGCCTCAGTGGTCTGTGTTTGCCCTTATATCTCTGCCAGAGCATTCCTGGCTCTGGATCTGGCCTTTAGCTACCATCTGATGGAATACCAAGACCACCCCCTTGGTTATTAGCACGTGCACATCTGTGTGATATGCTGTGAGCTAGACTCCTGTCAGTGTCTCAGTCCTCAATTCCCTGGGTGTCTGATACTCGCTTTTGAATGGACGCAGTCCACTTAGTCTGCCTAGACCCTTCAATAACTCCCTAGGCCCCAACTTTGTAGCCACATTTCCCTCTCAAAATTTCAGTAACTCCTCTGTTCCCAGAATGCCTTGCTTCTAGAGCACATTATTTGGCCACAGTGAATCATCACCTCCCACAGTTCCTCTTGGCTCTGCTGTCTTTGGCTCCTGGCCACTAAGCTTCTCATCCTGAACTCTTTCCTATCCTCTGCCATAAGTTGGTCCTAAGGGCACAAGGAGAGGGCCTCCTGCAGGTATTGAGGTCACCCTCCCCCTGCCTTCTGATGTGACCGTGATGACCCATCAAGTCTCCCTTTGTCCACAGCCAGCAAGGGCCCACTGCTAGCTACAAGCCTGGTTAAAGCCACAGCCTGCTGGCCAGGAGACATGCTCACACAGTGCTGGCCAGGAGACATGTTCACACAGTGCTCTCTGGCGGCTTTGACCAGAAGAAAGGCTAAGTGGATTAGCTCTGACTCCCACCTGCCTTTTCAGAGAGGAACTGGAGGGAAAACCCTTGTCCTCCTCAGCACAGACTTGGGATAGGTATATGCTGTCCTGCACCCCAGGTTCCTAGAGTGGGGTGCCTTATAGTTGAGAAATCCATGTCTCCAATAAGATTTCAAAACCTCCTCACTGTACTGCAGTGACCCTCGTGGGTCAGTGTTGACCTTCTTGCCCGCCCTGTCCCCTAAGAAGTGGCCTGTCCTTACCACCTGGTTAAATAAACTAAAGCACTTCTACAATAAATCACACACTATGGTTTTTTTTTTTTGAGGGGGGGGTTTGAGACAGGGATTCTCAACCTTGACTGTCCTGGAACTAACTCAGTCTGTAGACCAGGCTGGTCTTGAGCTCATAGGGATCTACTTGCCTCTGTCTTACAAGTGCTGGGATTATAGGCATGTGCCACCACCGCCCAGCTACAGTAGACTATCTTTAATCTTGGGCTAGAAAAGTATTCTTAGGCAAGACAGAGAAGTAGTAACTCCAATAGAAAAATGATAAATTAGACTCCAGAATTTTCAACTTTATCAGTAAGAAAATCAAGCAACAAATAAAAGACAAGAAAAATTAAATATCTATAAATACATACATATATATATACATATATATATATATATACATATATATATATGACATGTTTCCAGAATATTTAAAAATTCCCATAGTTCCACAATAAAGGGCCTAATTTAAAGCATGAACTACACAAAGAAATATCTATGGATAGCACCACAAAATGTGTGTGCATTTAAAACCTTCACTAAGACACGTGTCTCATACTACTAATAAGAAAATAAAATAATGTACACATTTGCAAAAAGTATTTGGTTGCTTCTTATAGCTTTTCTGTGGGATCCACCAATCTTGTGGAATAGATATGTGCTGTCCTGTACCCTAGGTTTCTAGAGTTGGGTGCCTTAGAGTTGAGAAATCCATTTCTCCAATAAGATTTCAAATACTTTCCTGAAAATAAATAAATAAATAAATAAATAAATAAATAAATAAATAAATCTTTGAAAAAAATCAAATACCTTTCTGTGGAATCCGCCAATCCCACTCTTGAGATTTTAATCTGAAAGAAATGAAAATATAACGTTTTTTGAAAAACTTAGATGGTGATATTTAAAGAAAAGTATTCATAAAAGATAAAAACCAGAAAGAATTCCAATAGCTATTTACAAGGGGATGAATAAACAAACTGGAGTGTGTTCATACAATAACTGACAAGTAATAAAAAGTGAATAAACTTTACAGACTGAACATGGGAGGAATTCAAGCATTCCAAGCAGAAGATGTCAGATATAAAGGAAAATATGGTAGTCAATCCCATTTATACAAAATCAACCTAAGGTGAATGAAATGAGACTAGCATTTGCCTTGGGGAAAGAGTAGGAGTCAGCTGAGAAGACATTAATATTCTCTCGAAAGTACTAGAGTCGTTCCAAATCTTAAAACAGGCAGGCAACAGGAGTGTGGTATAGGAAACTTTAGGTTTATGGATTCAGTTATATGCAGATTATCCAACCATAAAAGTAAAGCTGCTGTGAACATATGCACGCAGACCATGCAGAGTTTTGTGAGGATAAATGCCCAGGGAGTGGGGTTTCTGAACAATACTCTGTTTCTATATACGTTCCTAAGGGTCTTCTTTTCATTGGGATTCCATTGAATCTGTAGGACAGTTTGGGAGACAATCATCTTGTCGGGAAGTGCTCCAAACCCGAGGACAGAAGGTGTCTTTTCATTTCCTCAAGTCTTCTTTAATTTCTATCCATGATGCCTACTTGATCTTCAGTATACAGGTCTTGCAATTTTTTTTTTTTTGTTAAATTTATACTTAAGTATGTTTCCAGTTCTAAATCCTGTTTATATTTAAATTAAGATATACATTGCTATTTTATAGAAATACAGTCTATTCATTTTGAAATTGTTATTTATGTCCATATATGGCACAAATTCTTGTGTGTGCAGGTGCATTGTGTGTGCATCTGTGTGTAGCCCATATGTTGACCTCAAGGTCTTTCTCACCCAGTATCCACCCTGATTTTTAATACTGAACACAGTGCTCGCCAATTCAACTAGACTGGATGGCCAGCAATCCCAGGGTTCCTTCTGTCTCTGCCTCCCCAGCGCTAGATTATAGACTTTTATGCTAGGGATCAAACTCAGACCCTTAAAGACATCTTCTATCTCCTCAGCTGCAAGACACCATCAATTTCTAATGCTGACCTTGCATCCACAGACTTGTTGCACTCAGCGTGAATGGCTATTATGAATTCCTGTGTGCGGGCACACATCACTATACCTGGTGCTACTTTCCTATTGTTGCCTTGTATTTTACAGGAAAACATTTTAACTTAGACAAATAGTATCCATCTAACATTATGTTAATGATGTAAGAGATGTTCCAATATTGCTCTGATACCTTCCCCTTCCTTTCTGTTGATGATGTCAACAAATTACATCTTTATGCATCAGCAACACTTTAGAGTTCTTATTTAAGAAGTTGTCTTCTGAATCAGACAATATAAAATGAGTTCTAGGCATACATTAGACCCTTTCCCCTAGAGGCCTGGCTGGTGTGGCTGCTGTGTCCCATGCCCATCAGTAGGGGGCAGAGAGGAGAAAGTTTATAGCTAAACTCAGTGTTCTGACCTATAAACATCTGAATGATTAGTCATCTAACATTCCCTGACAAAACCAAGCCTGAGATGACCACCAGTCCAGCCTGGCACCAGGATGCCCAGACACGGAGCTAGCCTGAGACAACCAGCCATCTGGTATTGCACCGACCCTGATGGGATCCCAGGTCAGGGGAGAAGCTGGAGACTAGAAAACTCCACCTGGGTCCTTGGACCCTGGGCAGGAGTGAACTCAAGACAGATGACTCCTCATGGGAGTCCTCAGACAGGCCAGGGGCAAGGAGCAAGCCCAAACGACCACCAGTCTGGCACCATGGGGCCTGGACAGGGACCTAGCCTGAGATGACCACCAGTCCAGGGCAGCACAGGCCTAGTGGAGCAGACCATGCCCAAATGACCCTTGCCCACTGCCATAATGTACGGGTGGGACATGGCTCTCCGTAAGACCATCCCAGACACTCAGAGACCCTGGGCCAGCAATACTAAGAGGAACAAATAAGTAGTGGAGAAATGGGAATGAAATAGAAACAGAAGAATGGAGGGACAATGCAGAGAGGCAGAATTGGAGGGAAGTGGGGAACAGACTGGTGTGAGCAGCCAGCAATGCTGCTGACTGGGACCATGGAAGGGTTCTCACCACAGGGGGTCCTCATCCAGATCCTGAGGCAGCAGGAATCTGTTACCACCAAAGGCTGGTGTTAATGTCGGAGGTCTGTGCAGATCTGGCCCCATCCTTTACCTGGGCATCCTGGGAGAGCAAAAGGGCTGACACCACCCTTAGCCAGCTGCAGTACTCCAGAGACACCCCAGTATTTCGAGAGTTGTGGGTTAGAGGCCCGAAAGGTGTGAGCATGGGACAGCTGGTCTCACCAGTTGTCTACAGTGACAGGGGCATGGAGAGATGCCCTCCCCTCAGCCCTTACCACCTATAGTAGGCAGGGGAGTTATCCCTCCCTGTCCCTCACCTACTGTAGCACTCAGGAGAGCTGGCCCTGCACTTGGTCTGGGCACATTGTAGAGCTAGCCCTGGTTGTGGGGGTTGTGAGTGAACCGGCCCTGAGGGTATGACACAGGAGATAGGCCCGGCCTCTTGTCTGCTATGTGGTGGAGCTGCTGAGGAGAGATACTCCCCACCACCTGCTGGTGAATTCATTCATAATTGGTGTCTAGACAGTTCTCTTTTTTGTTCAAGGATGGTTTTCTAGGCATAGAATTCTTGGGCGATGTCTTTTTCTCTTTCCTGCCTTGACTATATGGCCCCTTTGCTTTCTGTCCTCCAAGGTTTTCATCAAGAAGCTGTAGTTGGTCGTATTAAAGTGCTCTTGGACATAGTAGCTTATTCTTCTATATGCTGCCTTCAAGATTCTCTCTGGCTTTCACAGTTTGGGTTCTGCTATATATTTGGGAGTTTATTTTTAATCAACTAAGTGAGTGTTTACAGGATTTCTTGAATATATAAATCAATGTTTTGTGTCGAATGTGGGATATTGATGGTGAGCGTCTCTTCAAACATCCTTCGAGCTGCTGTTTAGCCTGTGCTCAGATCTCTGAAACTGTTGGCTTTCCTCGCTCTCCTTCCTGCTCCTTATGCTGACTTCAACTCACAGACCATTTCCTGTGTGCATTCTGAAATGCCATGCAACTTTTGACTTTTGACTTTTTGCTTTTTGACCTCAGACTTGAATTTGATCTTCTCTTTCGCATCATGTCTTGTCACTGAGATCTGTTTTTTGCTTAGAAAGTATTTGCCGTCCTGGGCTTTGAGACTTTGAATGTGTTTTCTTTCGTTCTTTTCCTGTGCTTATGGAGGGTGATCTAAAGCCTTTGATAGCATGCCCAGTGTCTAGGCTTTCTCAGGGACAATACACACTGACCAATTATCATATTCATATTTTTCCTCTGAAAATGGGTCATACTCTCCTGGGTTTTTTGTTTGTTTGTTTTGTTTTGCACTTCTCATTATTTTTTATTGAACAGTAGATGCTTCAAGTAAAATAAAAGTGACATCTCTAAAAATAAGATATGATCCTTCTCTAGGATTCATTGTTATTGCTGTTGTTGCTGCTAGTGATACATTTTGATTGTTTTGTTTAGTGATTTTCCTGAGCCACTTAATATTTGTCTAATTAGCTTGTTATAGTATATCTAATAATAACCTAAGCCTTTGTTATATGCAGTCATAGAAATGGTTCCTCCTCTTAATGGTCAGCAAATGCTTGCACATTGTTGTCTTTAGATCCCTCAGGTTAGTGACCAGCTAAAGACTGCACAGAGGCAGCTTTAGATCCTCTGTGCCCCTAAGTCCATTCTTTGCTCAGAAAGTTTTGTGTATTGGGTCATACATTCAATGTTCCAGCAAGCACCTACCATTGCCTGTAAATTAATCGGAGGTTAGCCCCTTGCTGACCCTCTACCTTGCCAGGAATGTTAGAGATTTTCAAGGGCATGGACAGCTCTTGTTCTCCAATGTATCCTTTTAAAACTTTGACACGTCTCTTATTAGATCCAACTCATCCTTGCCAGCAGCTGCAGTGTTAAACAAGTTCCATGAGTTGGTTTTCTGTGTTTTGTTCATTTATTGTAGTTGTTTTTTATTGGGAGTCGGGGTGTTTGGTTGGGTGGTTGGGTAGTTGGTTGGGTGGTTGGGTGGTTGCGTGGTTAGGTGTTTGGTTGGGTGGGTGGTTGGGTGGTTGGGTGGTTGGGTGGTTGGGTGGTTTTGTGGGTGGTTGATTGTCTGGTTGTTTAGTTGGATGGTTTGTTGGTTTTTCTACCACTGAATTACACAAATGCCCTCGGGATATTTGTGCTCTCATAAATTAATGTCTGAACCACACTAAATGGGAAAATCTTCTGGAATGGAGGTCTTCTGGAGAACAGCAGTGCAGTTCACAGGGTCAAACCCCAAGTGGGAATTCACAGGGAGCATGAGCCTGTCCTGTCTACACCAGAGGTCTCAAGCCTTCTGCTGTCCTCAGCTGCCCTGGGAAGCCGGCTGCTTTCAAGTGTTCCATGGAGCTGGGGAGTAGAAGGTAGGAACGAGCAGAGATCTGGTGCCTTCTTCTAGCCTGCAGTCATACATGCAGGCAGAAAGCTGTATACATAATAAATAAATCTTTTTTTAAAAAATGAAATCACTAAATTTGTAAGCTAATGGATGGACCTAGAAAAGATTATACTGAGTGAAGCAACCCAAACCCAGAAAGGCAAACCCTGCGCGTTTTTTCTCATCTGCGGCTTCTAGCTCCAATTCCTCAAATATGAGTACACAGCATAAAGTAATTGCAGAAGCCAGGAAGATATAAAGGGACCATGGGTGGGGTGATTAGAGGGGGAAACGGCAGGACACTGGTGACATGAAATGAAAAAGGAAAAATGGGGGTGGGGCTCCATCGGGAGAGGACAGAGGGAAGTTAACACACTTAAGGACCACAGGGTTAAATAACACCAAGGCCGTTGGATAAAGTCTCATGAAATCATTATTTTATATCAACCTAAAATCATCCACAGTACATATAAGTGGATGAATATCTATACACATACAGTTTAAAGCAAATTAACTCACTTAGGGGGACAGCGCTACCCACCAGAACCACAGACTCATAAAAACCCCAATACCAGTGGTTGGTCAAGGTCGTCTAAGTGACTCCCCAAACAATACAGATTATCACTGCGGCATGTGGTTGCCTCTCAGCGGTTGGAGATGGCTCCTGATGCTGAAGACATCACATACTCAGGACACGAGACAAGGATGAGTCGAGCTGGACCTGACCTGAAAGCCTCCATCCTGCAGTCTAGCCTATGAGAAAGCACTATTCGAGCTGCCAAGCGGGGAGGAAAACGCAATTAATCGGTCCTACCCAGCTGCACAGCCATGGCCAGCACAGGAAGACATCCATAAAGATGCAGTAAGGAACACTCGCGTGCTGGGGCAACCAATGGCTGCCTAGTGGGACTTCTAAAAATAGCTTCATTCATTTTAATATTTCACATGTACTGGCGTTTGCCTACATGTATATCTGTGTGTCATGTGCATGGCTAAGACCCTCGGAGGCTAGAAGAGGACATCAGATCCCCAGGAACTGGATTGACTGGATGTTTGTAAACTGATATGGGATGCTGAGAATTGACCCTGGGCTCTCTTGACAATTCTCTTAACAACTGAACCATCTTTACAGCTGCCTGCTTTTTTTGTGGGAGAACAGGATCTCAATTTGTAGCCTCAATTATCCTTGGAACTTGCTATGTTGGCTGGACTGGCCTTTAACTCACAAAAACCCTTCTTGCCTCCGCCTCCTGGGTTTTGAGCTTACTAACATGAGCCACCAATCCCAGCTACCTACTTATATTTTGGCGGGTCACTGTTGCCGATCTTAGTATGTTATGATGTGTGCTAAGATGTCTTTTAACACATGCCAACTGTCACACTCCTAAAGCCACGAGGGACTTGGCTGGTTAAATACAGCGTTCTTCTTTCCCTCTAAGCCCTGTAAGGCCACAGCATCCTTCTAGACCCCATTTTAAAAGGAGCTTCTAGTTATCTGCTGAAGCTGACCTAAACATACAGTTCATGAAGTAAGTGAGAAGGTTTGACTGTGGTGCAAATATAATTCATCAAATCTCAGATAAAGATTCTTTAGTAGTCCTAGAATTTGGAAGTGAGTGTAAACTCTAGAACAGTTTAGAAAGTCCCGGCCAAACCATGTGGCCTTTATCTAAAGCACATTTACATTTTTATAAACCATGCTGGTTAAACTTACTAGAGATTTGTTGTGTATGTTGTTAAAATCCTGACACCTGATTTTCTAGCAGATTCTACTATAGTAGTTGTTACCAATAAGCATTCTGAGGGGTCTCATACTGTATGGATTTGTGGATAAATCAGTGTTTGGAAGTGTCCAGAACCTCCACGACTTGGACCTCCATTCACCACTCATCAGCAATTTCCCAGAGTACCACAGACCCTGGGACCAAAAGATCCTGTCCCCTTAAGCCCTGGTTACACTCCATTGTACATGGCCGCTGTGAGGGTCAGTAGCACAGCTAGGCAGCTGGGGGAAGCTTGTCCTACAAACCCCAGGGAGCCTTTGGCCAAGAAGGAGGAGTGGTTGGAGCAACTGAAGGAAGGCTGCAAAGGATGAACAAAATGATGCTCTAATCGCTCTCTAATCCAATTCCGGGTTTCCACGGGTATGCAGTCGCTGCTTACAAATGGAGTCCAGGCACAAAATTAAATTATCAGCTAAGCAGGCTCTAGAAGCACAAAGCATCTCATCCTCCACAATGTGATTAAGGGCTATGTGTGTAAGGAAGACCTCCAAGGCTGTGGACCTGAAGGACGATCTTCTCTGGCCAGAGCATGAGGGGAAACATTCCATTGCAACATCCTGATCAGCTCCAAAAGCTTGAGAGCGCTGTCTGTCTGTCCTTCTGTCTGTCTGTCTACCTATCTTATCTATCCTTCTGTCCTCTGTCTCTGTCTGTCTCTCCATCTCTGTCTCTTTCTGTGTCTCTCTTTCTCTGTCTCTGTCTCTCTCTATCTCTGTCTCTCTCTCTTTCTCTGGTGTGTGAATAAATGAATATATGTATATACACTCACATGTGATGTGTGCATTATCAAGCTCTCTGTCTCTGCCTCTGCCTCTGTCCCTGTGTGCTGTGTGTGTGAATGCATGTGAATACACTCACATGTAATGTGTGCATTATCAGCTAATAGAGGGCAGATAAAAGATTAATCTATCTCTACCTTCACTCATCGAATGCTTTATGTTTCCTTCATTTTAAAGAAATAGATTTGGAGCCAGCAAAATAGTCCATCACATAAAGCCCTTTGCCACCAAGTCAGACCCTGAGTGTGATCCCTAGTGCCCACAGGGTAGAAGAAGATAACTGACTCCCCATGACTTGCCCTCTGACCTGCACAGGTATGCCATGGCACACACAGACATTCACAATAAATACATGAAAAAAAGGGTTGGAATTATGTTACTTTTAAAATGTCACTTCTTTTTCTTTAAAAAAAAAAACTTGGTTTCTTTTATTTTTTATTTTTATTAGAGATTTTTCTTTATTTATATTTCAAATGTTATCATCTTTCCTCGTTTCCCCTCTGAAAACCCCCTATACTACCCCCCTCCCTCTGTTCACCAACCCACCCACTCCTGCTTCCCTATCCTGGCATTTCCCTACACTGGGGCATCGAGCCTTCACAGGACCAAGGGCCTCTCCTCTCATTGATGTCTGACAAGGACATCCTCTGCTACATATGTGGGTGGAGCCATGGGTCCCTCCATGTGTACTCTTTGGTTGGTGGTTTAGTCCCTGGGAACTCTGGAGGTACTGGGTGGTTCATATTGTTTTTCTTCATGTGGGGCTGCAAACCCCTTCAGCTCTTTGGGTCCTTTCTCTAGTTCCTCCATTGGGGGCCTTGTGCCCAGTACATTGGTTGTCTAAGAGCATCCACTTCTGCATTTGTCAGGAACTGGCAGAGCCTCTCAGGAGACAGTTGTATCAGGCTCCTGTCAGCAAGCACTTGTTGGCATCCACAATAATGTCTGTGTTTGGTAACTGTATATGGGATGGATCCCCAGGTGTGGCAGTCTCTAAATGGCCTTTCTTTTAATCTCTGATCCACACTTGGTCTCCGGATCTCCTCCCATGGGTATTTTGATCCCCCTTCTAAGAAGGACCGAAGTATCCACACTTTGGTTTTCCTTCTTCTTGAGCTTCATGTGAATTGTATCTTGTGTATTCCAAGCTTCTGGGCTAATATCCACTTATCAGTGAGTACATACAATGTGTGTTCTTTTGTGATTGTGTTACCTCACTCAGGATATTTTCTAGTTCCATCAATTTGCCTAAGAATTTTATGAATTCATTGTTTTTAATAGCTGAGTAGTACTCCACTGTATAAATGTACCACATTCTCTATATCCATTCCTCTGTTGAGGGGCATCTGGGTTCTTTGCAGCTTCTGATTATCATGAATATGGCTGCTACAAACATTTTGGAACATGTGTCCTTATTACATGTTGGAGCGTCTTCTGGGTATATGCTCAGGAGTGGTATAGCTGGGTCCTCAGGTAGTACTATGTCCAATTTTTCAGAGGAACCGCCAAACTGATTTCCAGAGTGGTTGTACCAGCTTGCAATCCCACCAGCAATGGAGGAGTGTTCCTCTTTCTCCACATCCTCACCAGCATCTTCTGTCACCTGAGTTTCTTATCTTAGCCATTCTGACTGATGTGAGGTGAAATCTCAGGGTTGTTTTGATTTGCATTTCCCTGATGATTAAGAATGTTGAACATTTCTTTAGATGCTTCTCAGCCATTCGGTATTCCTCTGTTACAGTGACAGGCAGGTAGATCAATGGAATAGAATTGAAGACCCAGAAATAAACCCACACACCTATGGTCACTTGATCTTTGACAAAGGGGCTAAAAAAATCCAGTGGGGGAAAAGGCAACATTTTAAACAAATGATGCTGGATCTACTGGAGGTCAACACGTAGAAAAATGCAAGTCAACCCATTTTTTTTTTTACAGGGAGATAAGAATGGATCACTTTGCATTCTTCAACAATTTGACTGTCAGTTGAACCAGCAACATAAAAACATCCAGTGAGAAAAAGACAGCATTTTCAACAAATGGTGCTGGTTCAACTAGTGGTTAGCTTATAGAAGAATGCAAATCGATCCATTCTTATCTCCTTGTACAAAACTCAAGTCCAAGTGGATCAAGGACCGCCACATAGCACCAAATACACTGAAACTAACTAGAAAAGAAACTGGGGAAGAACCTTGAGCACTTGGGCACAGGGGAAATTTTCCTGAGCAGAACACAAATACCTTATGTTCTAAGATCAAGAATTAACAAATGGGACCTCATAAAATTGCAAAGCTTCGTTAAGGCAAAGAGCACTGTCAATAGGACTAAACAGCAACCAACAGATTGGAAAAAGATCTTTACCAATCCTACATCTGATAGAGGGCTAATATCCAATATATACAAAGAACTCAAGAAATTAGACTTTAGAGAACCAAATAACGCTGCTAAAAAGGGGGTACAGAGCTAAACAAAATCTTATTTCTTAATCAGCATTTTATAAAAAGGCAGGTCCTACCTGAGCCCTTCACAGAAAAGGCAGGTGTGATAGTTTTATGTCAACTTGGCATGAACTAAATTCATCTGAGAGGAAGGAACCTCAAATTAAAAAAAAAAAAAAAAAAACTCATGTGAGATTTGACAGTTCACAAGCATAAAGGGCATTTTCATTGTTAGTCATTGATGGGGGAAGGCCAAGCCCACTGTGGGCGGGGCCATCCCTGGTCTGCTGGTCCTGGGTTCTGTAAGAGAGCAGGCTGAGCAAGCCATGAGGAGCAAGCCAGTAAGCAGCACCCTCCATGGCCTCTGCATCAGCTCCTGCCTCCAGGTTCCTGGCCTGCGAAGTCCCTGCCTCACTGCTTTTGATGATGAACTGTTAGAATGGAACAGTGAGTTAAATAAACCCTTTCCTCCCCAAATTGTGTTTGGCCATGGCAGTGGCAACCTTAATGACACCAGGGAAGGCCTCGCACGTTGGGGAAGTGGACAGAACACTTGACTCTGCCAGTGATTCCCTTTGAAGGATGAGCCCAGACAGCTCAGCTCCTGGCCTGCATGTGATACCTTCAGGTGCTCCACTGGGGCCACACACACATCACCATGGCTTCTGCTCTGCTCTACACAGTCCCCACAGCTTATAGTGAGGCAGACAAGGTGGAGAGGACCACGCCACCCACTCTGCAGTAAGCGTGGGAGTATATTCTTCTTGGGCATCATTGCTTTGACCTAAACATCTCTTGCCGCCATGTTATTCTCCCCTCCAAATTTCTCCTGTCAGTATCTACCACCATGCCCTCTCCACATCCTCATGTCAGTATCTGCCACTGTGGCAGTGTAGAGAGGTGAAGCTTTGAGAGGGTATCGGGTCATTAAAACAGATGACACCTCTCTCATAAGACTGGATCAGTTACTACATAGCTCTTGCTTGTCACTCTTCCTCATCCAACTTGTCCCGCCCCCAACATTTCCTACCATGTTATGATGTGCTATGAGACCCGCTCTGGCCACCGGGGGGTCCTGGACCTCCCAGCCTCAAGAATCGTGAGCCAAATCCCCCTCTCAGACATTCTGTCATAGCAACAGAAAATGTCCTCCTATAGCAACCATCTTCCCCTCCTCATCCCTTCTCAAAGGCCATTCCTCATTTGCCTTCTTGAAGTCTGACTCATGCTCTCTACGTCCATTCCCTGACCCTCAGCTTTCTCTTCAGGGCAGTTTCTTCTTGGGTAATCATTCCCTGTTTCTTAGAGAGGAGATGCCCATCTCCTTCTCTGAAATTCGAGCCTCATAAAGGGAAGGAACGGCCTGTACTGAGCATCATCCCCAAGGCCTGGGATCCCCTTAGCCTCCCTGACGACGTAGTCCGGCATGTTTGCTCAGGATAAGGACAGAGCGGCAATGGCAGTCATATTTCTATGTTCCTCCTTCCTATGAACCACACTTCACTTTCAGAGGAGAAAGAACCCTTGGCTTGAACCTAACCTTGAAAAGCAGTGTTCAGGCCTGGCTACCCTCTGACCTCTGACCCTGGCTTGTGGCCCTTGGCCCACAGAGTCTTTCTGCTAGCTTGAAAGTTGCCAATTTGAGCCCTTCCCAGCCAGCATTCAGCTCCCATGAGTCACTGCCTTCCCACGTGTGTCCTTCCCTGGGCCAGCATGGAACAGTGCAGGCAGGCACTCTCATCCTCTCCTCTACGGCCCCCTCTGAGGCTCCCAAAGCCTTCTCTACCCAGTGCTGGATCCTCCAGGCCCCATAGCAGGGTTCTGAGTGAGAGCCCCTGGGTCTTCTCCAGTCCCCTGGATCCTCTTGGTCTCAGTCCCACTCTGAAGATCAGGTTGGGGCAGCATAGCCACCAAAGGCTATTGTAATTCTGGTGCTGCAGTAGAGGAACTAGGGAGCCCATTAATGTCTCCATCAAAGAAAAGAGTCACACACTGTCCTACCTCTCAGTACATTCTCTTTTCTTCTCTCCTCTCCTCTCTCCTCTCTCTCTCTGTTTTCTCTCTCTCTCTCTCTCTCTCTCTCTCTCTCTCTCTCTCTCTCTCTCTCTCTCTCTCTCTCTCTCTCTCTCTCTCTCTATCTCTCTCTCTCTCTCTCCATTTACCAAGATGAAAGATGGCACAAGCAAAGCTTCCCCAGGCTTCCCCTCAGCCTCAAAGTCAGGATGAATAGTTTGCCCAGGAGCAAACCTTATTGAGCAAACACCATAGCCCATGTTTGATTACAAAAGATTTCAATAAAAGACAGGAACTATTGAAGCAGAGCCTTGTGGTCACTCTGACCTTCGAGATTCTAAAAGCTGCTGGACCCTGGAGCATGGAAGGATCAAAGAGAACAAGTTACTTGACAAAAGTCACACGCCGCCCAAGGTAGAAGAAGCGGGATGGCACCTGCTGGCTGGGAGTGCCTTTTCTTTTGACTCCTGTACCAGTTCCCTTGGTTCTGTGAGGCCTGGCCTGCTGCCAGGATGTTCAACAAACACACAGTTGTGACCTAGCTCCTCCGCCCCTGTGTGCCTGGCTTTCTAAATGATACCTCCCCAGTGAATGTTTTATTCTTCAAAATAGGATGGATGTGAAAATCCCTCCAAAGACTGGCAATCGGAGAAGGCGACTTTCTAGAAATGTCCCTGACTTCCCTTTTACCAGCAGCTCAGCCACAGGGAAGTAGAGTACAGAGCCTTAGTTGGCGTGTCTATTACTGTGAAGAGACACCATGACCACGGCAACTCTTAGGAAGACAAACATTTAGTCTTCCTAAACATGTAGTTGGGGCTGGCTTATAATCCCAGGGATTCAGTCCATTATCATCATTGCAGGAAGCATGGCAGCACAGGCAGACCTGGTGTCGGAGAAGGAGCTGAGAGTCCTACATCTTGACTGGAAGGCAGTCAGAAGATTGTCTTCCAGGTAGCTAAGAGGAGGCTCTCAAAGCCCACCCCCACAGTGACACACTTCCTCCAACAAGGCCATACCTCCTAACAGTGCCACTCCCAGGGCCAAGCATGTTCAGACCACCACAAGGACCCAGCGTGACCCTATAGGACTGAACTGTACTCTCTCTGCACTCAGCTTAACCAAAGTGCTGGTGAGACAGACAAGGGGCCATTTTTTATTTTGAACATTATGTGTGAATCCTCTTCATTCTTCATAACACTGTCAGCTACTCAAGAGGAATGGGGACTCAGTGTGAGCACACTGTCAACTGTCAACTAAGGCCTGACTGTGAGTGAGGGAGTGAGGCGGCTAGAGAGTGATAGGGGAGTACAAGGAAGTAAAAGAACGAGCCAGTCATGTTTGAAGCCTTTGCGGTTTCCTTTCAATGAGCATGTTATGCCTGAGTCACAGGGCCCACAAAGACCACTGAGAAGCCAATTCCGATACAAACACATGAGGGTCTTTATTACAAGCTCTCGAGCAAGGATTCCACCATCCCCATCGCACTAGGTCAGAGGTGAGAGCCTCCAGTCTAGGGGTACAGCGTATTGATTGTGGTTACAGCAAACTTGGGGAATTTCCATATGAGAAAAAAATCCTTCATCATGTGTTCTTTCACATAATTGCCTTAGCAGAACTTTCTTTTCCCTATGTCTGCTTCGGTGAAACATTCCTTCAAGAGTTTACCCTAGCTTTTCACCTATGTCCCCTTCAGTGAAATGTTACTTCACATGGTCGCTTTAGCAAAGCATCCTTTCACTTCACAAGTGTCCACTTCAGGAAAACACTCCTTCATGTGTGTGCCCCAGCAAAACGCCATCCAACACAACTGACTTTCCAAAGAACCCTTAGTTTTCCACTTCAGTTCAATAAGCCATTGTCTTCCCTGTATTGCTGAGAGAGCTTAGGCCAGCCAGTTGACATTAAGATGAAATTTCAAACTGAAGTAACTGTGAAGCTGAGATGACAGATGACAGGTGTCAGGGCAGCTGACCCACACACCTTTCTCATCATGACTCCATCTCTCTCCACAGCTTCCTCTCTCCCCTTTGTGGGCTTTTGAGTTCATTTGCTTGGGCAATCCCTCTCCACAAAGAAGGCCTTGCAAGGAACCTACAAAACCAGCTTGGAAAACAAACAGAGCAGCATTCATGGTGAAAGGTCTGGGTCTTCAGAAGAGAACTAACTCAATATTCACCCGCAACCAGGGTGAAGGGCTCAGTGGGTACCAGCTGCCCAGCCAGTACTGGTTTAACCAGGATACAGTGAAGAGACCTCCAGAAACAGAACAGGACTGAACCAAAACCAGCTGTCACTATTTCCTACCCCTCCGTGATGCTGAGAAAGTACAGAAGCAAAGTAAAATGCCCTAGTTCGCCAGTTGAAAAGTAAATCACAGGAGAACAGAAAAAAATAGCAATTACGATGAGAAGATAAAGCTTTCAAGGCTGAAGGAAAGATGTATACACAAAGCCTTCTCATTTTCCATTGTAGAAAGTCAATGCACTTTCTACAGATGAGTCAAATCAAGTGTGTGTGTGTGCTATTTCCAGTGACAGAGGCGTACTATAAATGGAAATGTTTAAAGGAAGCCTTAGGAGGATGAGCTGACGGCAGGATAGGGTGAGGCTGGAGGTCCTTGCCTTCATCATAAACCTTTCTGTCTCAGTGGCTGAGTCCTATGTGTTCCCCTGGCTCCCAGCACAAGCCATCGGAGGGAAAGATTCCAAACTATCTGGATGGATGTCCTGAGCTTTGAGGAGGTGACACTGATCTGACCACTGCCTCACACACTGGATGGATTGTGGGTACAAGCTTTAAGGTTATGGAGGGAAAAAAAGTCCAATTTAGAGTCATCTTCAGGAACACTAAAGTTATGTTTTTTAAGACGAAAACTGCTTTGTTTTCCATCTACTTTGATCAAGAAGTTGACATTCCTAGTCAATTTTCTCAAAAGAGAAAAGAAATCTCATAGTCAGTATTATGTTGTATAATGAAAAATATCTAGGAAAAAGGGTTTTGGGGTATTTGCATCACAATAAGTGACAAATGTCAGAGAAGAGGAATGAACTAAATAGCCCAATCGCTGCTCAATGTATAGATTTATGAATTAATACATACATCCATTACTTAATCTAAATATGTACCAAAATATCGCACTGGTGCCTATAAAGAGGCATTAATGCTATCTCAACTGAAAAATAGATAAAATAACAAGTGTTTCTAAAATCTGCTTGAATAAGAAAGCACACGCAGTGACAGGTGGGGGAGCGAGCGTGAAGGTGTTCAGTAATTCCTCCCTAGGATGCTGCTCTCTAGGAAGCTGTGAGGTGTGGGAGCACTCACAGAGTCCTGCTTGGGACAGGAGAAGACTCCTGTCTTCTGTTTCACAGGCATGTGACCTGTCTATCCCCATCAGTGGTCAGAGTGCTGGACTGAATCCACTCAGCTCCTGGGGAGCTCTTAGAACGAGCTTGCTTATGAGCTGTGGTCTTCAGTGGGTAAGGAAGAAGGAGTAGTTGAGAACAAATATGTTGGCGTCTGGCTTTGCAGCTGAAGCAAAATATGAAAACTCTCAGAGGGGTCAGGAGCCTCCTCTGCACTTCTTGTTTTAGCCTTATTTCTAGGGTCTCCCACTTGGAACCATGGGAGTTTTAGGATTGGTCTCTGTGTGCGTGGTGGGTTTGGTAGGCTTATTAAATCAGGACTGATGCAGAAAGGTAATCAGCATGTACAAGGCTCCATTAAGCTACATTGGTATAGACCCTTGGTGACATGGAAGGAGTTGAGCTGTAGAGCCCACCGATGTTGGCCCAGACATAACTGTTGCCTCTCATGGGGCCTTGGAAATCCTGTCTGGGGCCACTATAAACAAGGCAACCAGGGACATACCACCTCTACTTCATGTTTTCCTTGCAGAAAATCAACCAGTGCTCTTAAGAGGATATGGCTTTCACAATGCAAAGAATCTCAACGAAGTTATTTGTAGATTCAAGTTCAGTGACTCCACGATCGTCAGTAAGTAAACCCTCTCAGTGCCTCAGAGAAATGTATCTTCCACAGAAATCCTTCCTCTCAACCAGGCAAGTTTCCTACTAACCCATTCCTAGTGGGTACTGGGAAGCAGTACCAAGAGTGTTCACGTAGCATAACGAGCTACCACTCTTCTTATGAACATAAGAAAATAATAAAGTCCCAAGCTTCTAGGGATGGCTGGGGAATAGGCATCATTCCTTAGGGAGGCTGGGCTGACAGGGACTTGCCCTCACAGCAGCATTTGCCAAGCTTGTCCTCAGTTTGCCTCCTCTCCTGAGTCTGTATATGGGACAATAGTTGCCAGAATCAGAGCCTAGAGGTGTACCCAGAACTCCCCCCTACACACACACACACACACACACACACTAAGCATCTGTATACAAAACAACCTAAAATGAAATTTTCTATGGCAACAGGAGTGTTGGGTTTCCTCAGTCTGTACCTTACAATATGTCTTCACTCAGCCAGACTCTACTGGGCCTCAGCCCACTCTGACTCAGAGCAGCTGCCTTGGTGAGCCAGATGTATGTGCTTTTCTCCATTCTCCAAGTAGAATGCTGGCCCAGTTAGTGCCCCTTTTTGGAGCCCTCCTTCCTACCCCGAATTCCAACCATTCCATAGATGGGAGCAAACCTTTTCTGCCCCCCCCCAACAGATTTTAATTATAATGTTCATGACCAGACCCAAATAAGGGCTCATCATTACCTGGATCAGTTTGCTGGCCCTAAGTCCGTGGTCATACTACCTGTGAGTCCCTGAACCTTTTCTACCTTAGAGGACAAAGGGAAGGAAAGCACTATATGTGTAAGATGGAATTTTAACTTTGCATTTTATGTTCCAAGGGCTTGGGATGCTAGCATTACTCATTATGATTTCTCTAATAAAAATGATACACACTGCAAAGTAGAGAAAGAGAAATGAATCCCATTAAAACATTAGAACTTATGAATGGTAAGTGTTGTTGACACTTTCAAATATGCAACAATAAGTACTAAAATGTGGTTAAAACAACTCCAGTGAGACAGAGAAACTGCTGGTGTGAGAGATGTGTTCCCAGCAGTTAGTGAGAAGTCAGGAATATAACTAGTGTCTTTCTGTTTAGATCACTGATGGGTATGTAGACTTTGCCATTAATATATCCAGGCATCCAAATCTATAGCTGTCATAGAACATTCTAAACAGGTGAGGAGTCTGTTTGTACCAACATTTAAGAATGACCTAGAAACTTAGTTCTGGCAATAGGGAAATGTTTCCTTGTTGTCCCTGGAAGATAGGCATGGCCATTACTAGAGATAGCAAGAGTCCAGAGTCGTCTCTCAGCCTTCTCACCTAGTCTCAGGGCTGAGGTCAGCAAGGAACTTTCCGGTCTCTCTCATTGGTGGCCAGAGGGCAGCAGGTACAGAGCTGTGGTTCTCAGCTTTGGGGAGGGGAAACTCAGAGGATTTCAGGAAATGGAGGTCATGACATGGAAGTGATTATCCTCCACGAAGCACAGACGGCAGGACCACCGGGGCTCTCTGAGGCCATGCAGTCCAGTCCACACAGGAGAAAACAACAACCTAAGAAGGTGGGGCGGGACAGGCAGGAAAGCTGGATTCCTTACCAGCAGAGATTGCACCCAGCCCTCTCCTCTGGACCAAGCTTAGGAGGCAAGATGAGAATGTCACGATTATAGTGCCCTTCGCTGGTTTCCACTGAACCTCTCTGCTAGCTTCCCTAGCGTAGTAGGTGGCATCCATACAATATCACCTGCCATTTATCCCAATGTCATCCCTGGCTTCTCTTAATCCAGCCTCCAAAGCCATCAGCAACAACTCTGTGGTCTCCAGTATCTGTACAGCTCCAAAAGAGTCAGAAAGTTTGGAACAAAGAAAGACCTCTCCCCACAGCTGAGCCCACCCACCCTTGCCCGTCCTTCCCTCCTCAGCAACCTTGGCAGATCCGCTGAAACTCATTCCATCCCCTGGCCTCTCCTCACTGGTCTCACTTTAAACATCAGCTCAGAGAGGATGGCCGTGATCCACAGTACAGGAGTACCAAGAACTGTGTATGACTTTGGAACAGCAGCCATCTTTCATCTGCTTCCACTCATTACCAAGATGTCAGCTCTGCTTGTCATGCATAGCTTGGGGTGGCACAGGTAGATGAGCAAAACAATTGACATTCTTCCCCGTGTCACTTTCTTTAGATAAAATTCCAACTGATAAGAACTCCACTGTCATGTTTTGTCCTGCACCAAAGATAGAGCAGCCTGGACTGTAAGTAGCCATATTTCTTGGCCCTATGAATCCAGAGACAATGTAGTCTTCATAGTGTACAGCATTTGGTTTCCCCTCTGTTGTAGAGCATCTGTTTGTCTGCAGGTGAGCCCTGGATGCTCTACCACCTGGCCTTGTTGGTGATCCCCATGGGATTGCCCAGTGCCCAGGCTCTCCTCAGAGCTGGGAGCAGAGGATGATAAACAAGAGTATTATCAAGACCTGGTGTTCCAGGCCACCTTCCAAAGCTAAGACAACAAACTTTATAAGTCCAGAGAGTCATACAGGGCATGAAGCATCACTCCCTTGTTTATAGCCTACTGCTATAATGACATCAAAGGCCATGAGGGCCCTTCATGTCCTGAGCCATCCACTTGGCCATAATTGCACAAGTTGACTCCTTGTGCTTTGGGCAATAATCTCTCATGGCTCACCTATCCACTCTGAGAGGCCCAAGGGTTAGAAGTCCAGGGTTGTTACCATGAAGAAAGCCCCTATGCAGGTGCTGATCTCTAAGCTGTTTCTTGTGGTCTACCTTTTTGTGCATTAGAACCATCTTAGTTGAAGTTAGCCAGAACGGAAGAGACTTCCTTGCCCACACCATCCCTGTGAATACTTCTGACTGTGTGAGTATCCCAGAGGGTTCAATAGCCCTAACTAGGGAGAGGCCCTGGGAGGATACAGATTCTCCTGGAAAGTCAAAGATGAGGAGGGGGCTAGGTGAGAGACCCAGGAGTAGCTTATGCCACACAGGCAGTCCATCCTAGTTTCTAGGACAGGAATAAGGGGGTGGGCAGGTGCCAGCCCTGGCAGCAGCTATGGCCATCACTGCCAACCCTCCATGTGGCCTGTGTTTTCAGCCAAGGTATTTCTAAGTCACAGGGACTTCACAACAGTGCTATCTTCACTCCTTGCTCTAAGCAAGACTGTGACCCTTTGAGGAACGGCCACATGGAGGCAAGTTTCACACAGTCAAGGTGGGAGGGACGACAAGAAAGGGTCCTATGTCTTGGGAGCAAGCATCAGCCTGGCCTTCTCTCAGAGATTCTGTAGTCCAGCATATTGTCAGCTGAGACCACGGTGACAGCTAAGATCCCAAGAGTGCTGAGGAGCCTAGGCTCTCCTCGCCTGGGTTCAGAGCATGGCCTTGGAGCAAGAGACCTGCTCTCCAACCCTTCTGTGGAACCTTGATGCCAGGTAATTTAGGAGAATGGAGAAGAGGCAGAGAGATGGCATGCACTGGGCATCCAGGAAGGGGGCTTCTTGGTGTTCCACATTAAAGCTAGGGTATTGCTAAGGGAAGTGATCTTCTCTCCCACAGATACCAGTGACCACCACTCCTGCCCCTGAAACCTCTACCCTGCCAACAATTCTGACAGCTTCACCAAAAAGCCCTATCCCCAAAACTACTGTCCCCCATATTATACTCCCCCCTCTTCTACCTCCACCCCTGCCTCTGCCTTCACCAGCCATTGTGCGTCCGCCAGCTGAGCCAAGCAAAGAAGTTTTGCTCAGCACTGTGGTCCTGCTCCTGATGCTGATCCCTGTGGTGCTGTGGTGGGTCTGGTGTTTGTGCTGCACACCGGTGAGTGCTCAGTACCCACCCAGGGACAGGAATCTGGGACAACAACACCCACCTGGACACTTGCAGCCTGCTGAAGCAGGTGCTGAGGATTCTCCAGGGGCTTCCTAGGGGTCAGGTGGAGCTCTCCGGCACAGTAGCAGGATGCGAAGTGCTTACCTTTGTTCCCCAGGGACCATTCTCTGTCCTTTCCCACAGATGAGGGTCGTGTGTTGTGGCACAGTTACAACAGAACTGTGTTAGTCACTCCTGTACTGCAACAAAATGCGTGAAATAAGCAACTTTGAAAGAAGAAAGTTCTATTTCCCACTCACAGATTTTGAAGGTTTTAGTTCTTAGTGTCCCATCCCTTTGAGCCTGTGGGAAAGCAGCGTATTGTGATGAGATTGTGGGGCAAGGAAGTCCACACCTCATCTCTAGCTCTGAAAGAGGAAGAAGTATTCTAAGACACACTGCCGAGGATTCACTTCCTCCACAGGGTCCTCCGATGTCCACCCTAGGCTGCAACACCTCCATACAGCACATAGGCTGGGATCAAGACTTTAACACTCAAGGCATCTTGGGAAGTTTCCAAACCATAACAGTACATCTCATTCTGTCTGTTTCACCCTCTAGCCTGTCAAGGCACTGCCAGCACCTGCACCACAACCAAAGGTGAGTCATTCTTTGTATCCTAATAAGGTCACATTTCAGAGATGTGATGACCAATAAAATACGTCATTGTCCGGCCTGTACCCAGGGCCTCCTCCTACCTCAGCAAACACAGCGAGGTGAAGGATCTGCAAAGGCTGGGGTTCTCTCAGTATCACCAGATAACGAACATTCCTAGAACCTTCTGATCTAGACCATGGTCAGACAACCAGTATGAACGGCTGCTGTTACTGCTTCAGAGGCTTTCAGGAGGCTCCTGAGAATTCTGATTGATACTGAGGCCGCTGAGAGCAGAGTCTTCTGAAATGAGCCCTGCGTCTCATCTCCAAGATAGGGTGTCTCCTGGCTCCTATGGCTGTCTGCATCTCTGTCTCCTGGCAGGGTAGAAGGGTTGGCTGGGATCAGCTTAGGGACTGAGGGATAAGGAGAGTGAAAGAGTCCCAGATGGCCCCGTGCTGTGAGGGATATCCCCAGGGAAACACAGGGACAACACGGGTAAGCACCTGCAGCTCCCATCAGGTAAGGACCAGAAGTTGTAGAGAGGCTGGGGCAGGTGGAGCCTGGGTTTGGGCTCAGATGGGAGCAGCCTCCCTGTCTTGGTTGGACTGTGCTGGCTGCAGAGTGGCCTGGGTGAGGATGTCTATGCAGAAGCCAGAGACAGATGGAAGGAACGGTTACCTGCTAGTGCTGGCCCACTGTGCAGCAACCAGGCCAGACTTCTGCCAGGCAGGCTGACGCAGGAGAGCCAAGGGCTCAGAAGGAGGCTGTTATTACTTTGAGAAGCTCCGTATATGAAAACTGGGGGGAGGGGACACTCTGCTTTTCTCCCTGGGGAAGACGTCCCCATGGTGTGGGATACATCTTTTCTCTCATCTCCAAACCCAAAGGCCCCACAGTGCCAGGTGTTGTGCAGGGCACACAGTGCCCCTGTTCCAGAAGTGGCAGACAAAGCTCAGACAGGTTTTTCTCCCTTCTACCAGCCCCAGAAGGAAGAAAAGACCCGTCCTCCAGTGCCTCCCCCAGCTCCTCCACCACCACCACCACCACCACCACCACCACCAGTGAATGCGCCCCCCATTGTGATCATCTGCTGTTGTAACTGCTGCAATGTGTGTGTGAGAACAGGTATAGAGGTAAGAGCCCTGTGAAGGCTGGGATCCAGGCTGGGTTCAGGGGCCCAAGCACACCTAGGTCTGACAGCAGAGGTCTGGGTGTCAGAGAGAATATACCTCTTGGGACAGGTCTGGATAGATATGTTCACAAGTTCAGTACCAAATAATTGCAAATAAAAGTTTATATTAAGTACCAACATCAATCTTCAGCATTTTGGCCTGCATTCAGAAAATTTAATGATTTTACTAGCAAAGGCTTTCTGAGTACCCTTTCCTCAATTCTCAATGATTAATCAAAGACATTTCTACAATCAACCAGTTATTATAAGACCAAAAAGTTTCCAAGCAACAACTGCAAAGGAATCAGTTATTTTATACTATATACATTTCAAAGGATGCCATTTGTATTTACTGAGTTTAAGGACTAAATACTTACAAAAAACTAAATGCTTAAATGAACAAAAGACAAGAATACTGAAATAAACCTTTGTATCTATGGTTAACTGATTTTCAATAAAAATGCCAACACAATTCATAAAATAATGTATTTGGATTACTACTTACCATATACAAAAACTCAATCAACTTAGTTTCAAGATCTAAATGTAAGACCTAAAACTATAAAATTTTTAGAAGAAACTATAGGTAGAAACATTTTTGACCTTGGATTGGATAATAATTTTCTTGCTATGATGGCTAAAATCTAAGCAAACAAAGAAAAAAAGTAGATAAACTAGAAGCCTTCCAAATTAATAAAATAATGTCAAATTACTATGAAATAAAAAGACAAGAGAATGGGAGAATGTGTTTTAAAATCAACTGGTAAGGATACGATATCCACAGTATATAAATGACTATGAAAAGAGAAGTAACCTAATTTTAAAATGGGCAGAGTCAAAATAGACATCTCACTACAGAGGAAAGCATCATACCCAAATAGTCACTATGTACATGAAAAGATGTTCAACATTATTAACTCTATTAACGAAAAGCAAATCAAAACTATAACATACTGTAACATTCCTAGGATGGCAATAAAAGCAAAACAGAAAAGCAGGTGTTTGGTGACAGAAGACAAACTGCAGTATTTGTAGACCGCAGGTGGGAATGTGAAACGGTACGGTTACTCTGTAAGATTTTGCCAATTCCTCATAGTTAATGTACACCCAAGCCATTACATTCCTAAGTATGCACTCAAGTAATTTGAAAATGTATGCCCACAAAAGAACTTAAATATGTGAAGGTTCCTAATAGTATGTTCATAAGAGCTAAAAATGGAAAACTAAAATGTGTAATAACTGATTTAAAAAAAACACATGGTGTCATCCATAAGATACACTATCAATGAGAAGAAAACAAGAAGACTAAGTACACACAAATTTTCAAACAGTATGCTATACAAAAAAATCAGTCACAAAGGAATCCATGTTGTATAAAATTTATATGCAATTTCCAGAATAAACAAATGTGTAGAGGCAGAAAAGTAGATGCAAGTTGTCTAGGGTTTGGGAAGCTGTGGGGAAATGAGAAGTGATTGGTATGATGGCTACAGAACTCTGTAAATACTATACCACTGAGCTCTAGGCTTTAGTGGATGGAACCTAAGGGTACAATTGGTTAGCTTCCTAAGTTAGGCCCTAAGTAGTTACTATGCTCATTGATGAAAATAGCAATAACGAAAACTAACCTTGAATACTTGAGACCCAGGCTCATTATATGTTTTGGCATTTTTTGCTAGGAGATCTGTATCTTTGGCCATTGCATGTATACTTTTGTAACTCCCATTCTGTAATAAACAACAAAAAATAGCAGTTTCTTCTTAGTAAGAGTTAGTCAATATAACTGTTAAAGAAAAAGACTAAGCATTTTTGTTTGTTTGTTTGTTTTTTTGGATTTGGTTTTTTTGAGACAGGGTTTCTCTGTATAGTTCTGGCTGTCCTGGAATTCACTCTGTAGACCAGGCTGGTCTCGAACTCAGAAATCTGCCTGCCTCTGCCTCCCAAGTGTTGGGATTAGAGGCATGCACCACCGCTTCCTGGAACTTTTTGACCAGGCTGGCCTTGAACTCAGAGATCAACCGCCTCTGCCTCCCAGAGTGCTGGGATTACAGGCGTGCAGCTAAGTTTTATTCAGTGAAACACTAAGTGCTACATGGATATTCATTCATTAAAGTAGACTTAATAGTGTAAAGTAGCACTTACTCTATGTATAAGGCCACCCAGGCAAAGTGCAAAACCAGTTCTACTATTTGCTTAAGCACACACATTAAAGCTCATTCAGTCCAAAATAATAGCAGGGCAGTGGTGGCGCACGCCTTTAATCCCAGCACTTGGGAGGCAGACGTAGGCAGATTTCTGAGTTCAAGGCCAGCCTGGTCTACAAAGTGAGTTCTGGACAGCCAGGGCTATACAGAGAAACCCTGTCTCAAAAGAAAAAAAAAAAAAAGAATAAGAAAAAGAAAAAGAATAAGAAAAAGAAAAAGAAAGAAAGACAGATAGATAGACAGAAAAACAACAAACAAACAAAAAAAACAAACAAAACCCAAAATAATACAAGAATACTCTTATAGTTGCTTCAAGTTTACAAAAAAAAGGAACGTATACAACAGCTAGAAAGTACAGATGACTGGTGCTCGGCAATAAACAGGGTAAGTTCTAAGGAATGGAGAAATGAGAGTAAGTGCAGTGGAGAATGAGAAAGAGTAGACTAAATATATAGCACAGGCTGCCCAGACAAGGAAATGACAAAGGAGGCAAATTGAGACAGTCAAGCAAAGAAGAGTTAGTGGACAAGCCAATATCTGAACATGCATCTTATTTGGAAGGACTCTAAGAGATGGTGGGGGAGGCCCATGAGTCTGCACATTGGCAGACTGTTGCTTTGCCAAAGGAAAATAACCATGGGGCAGCTAATTCACAATTCAGAACTCAAGTGACTAAAGTGAGGATGTCAGGATTCATCTCTACTTCTGTGAAGGAGGAGCCTAGAAGTGGCTCGAAAGCTACCCAGGTTAACAGACAACAGTTAAAATAGCAGGATTACCACAGAGAAGATTGTACATAATCTCAAGTGTTTCACTACAACTCTTGAGTTCTGCCTGTTTTCCTGGGAATATTTAGAAAAGAAAGGAAACACAGAGACCAGGTAAAGAGCACACAGACAAGTACCTATTTTCATTAACCTTATATTCAAATATCCCAAGCAGCTTTCATTCTAAGATATCCTAAAGCTATTTATTGTCAATGTTCTTCACAATCAGAAATGTCTATACCCAGTCCCACTTATGTAGCTGTTTATTTATTCATTTTTTTTTTCCGGCAAGAGAGTGAATTGAACCTAGGACCTTAAACAAAAGCTATACTCATCCTAAAACACAATAAAAAACTACAACTAGAAGAAAAGAATTATCTATTTTACTTATAAAAACTCCTAAGAAAGTACACAAGTCAATCTGCTCTAAATCACAAGATTACTGATGTCCACCTTCATACCTGTATCCTCTGAGCAATGGTCTTGAGATCTATAGGTTCCTTAATTATTGCATAATAGTCTGGATATTGCTGGAAGACAAAAGCAGGTAATGTTCAATAAGCAAAAGTACCCATTTAGAAGGTCAGTCTGTTCTTCAACCAGCAAATTGAGAAACTTTATGAAATCCATTTGCTAAAGCATATTGTTATATTGAAAGCAAAAAGAATGTGATTTTTCTTTTCTTTTTCAGGGAAAAGAAGAGATGGGGTCTCATTATGCAATTCAAGTCAGCTTTAAACTTTTAAAAAATATATTCATTTTAAATCCCAATGTCAACCCCCTCCTCCCAGTACCCCCTCACTCATATCAATTCCACCCTCCCCTTTTTCCTCTGATAAGAGGGAGCAGCTCCCTTTGGATATCTCCCCTCACTCTGCAAATCAAGTCACTGCAGGAATGCAGTTGCAGATGCATCCTGCCCATCTGATATGTGCGTGTGTGTGTGTGTGTGTGTGTGTGTGT
The DNA here is from genome assembly GCF_947179515.1 of Apodemus sylvaticus. Taxonomy (NCBI): domain Eukaryota; kingdom Metazoa; phylum Chordata; class Mammalia; order Rodentia; family Muridae; genus Apodemus; species Apodemus sylvaticus. The sequence goes on from NC_067479.1 coordinate 97,915,218, forward strand.
GTGTGTGTGTGTGTGTGTAACTTAGTTCAGCTTGTGCTTGCTCTTTGGTTAGTGATTCAGTCTCTGGGAGCATCTAGGTTAGTTGACTGTTTAGCTTCAAACTGTTAACATTCTTCTGCCTCAGCTCCCCACTTGGCTGGAATTTTAGGAATACACCACTTGATACAGTTCTTCAGGTCATGGTGAGTCCAAGATTTGCAAACTTGCAACACAACACTGGCATCTATAAAAGTCGTATTTGACAACCACAAGATTCAATTTGCAAACACACACACACACACATACACACACACCCCTCATAATTCTGTAAAGACATTTACAATTTTGTGTTAGAACACAGGTGGGACACCTCTGTGGAATTCATCTAATCTGAGCTCATCCCAAGAACCAGAGACACATTGGGAGATGCCCTTGCAGCCTTCATCATGCCCCTCACATTCACTGCTCTTAGGCTTTCTTACAAAGTTTGCTTCTTAAAGTAAATAACTGAAGTTGACCAAAGACCCAAAGTGGTTTTATTCGCTTTTAAAATTTTTATAACATTTTAATTAAAATATTATTACATCATTTGCTCCTCTCCTTTCTTCCCTCTAACCCTTTCCATGAGCCCCACCCCCCCACCCCACTGTGCTCTCTTAAATGTATGGCCCCTATTTCCATAACTGTTACGTGTATGAGAGTGTATGGGTGTATGTGTGTATTCTTAAATATAGAAATGCAACCTGATCAGTCAAATGTTACGTGTATGTATCAGGACTTGGTACTGGGTAACCAATTTGGGGGTTCTTCCCTGGGAAAGACTTATTTCTCCTGCTCTCCAAATTTCTTAGTTGCCTTAGTTCTTTGACTGGGGTTGAAGACCTATGGGATTTTCCCCCTCTCCTAACTTTCTTAGGCACCAGGTACTCATATGGCACATATACATACACACAGACAAGCAAACACTTATTAATATAAAAAGCCACCTTCTAATCAAGTAAAATAACAGACTATATCCTTTGTGCTTTTTGCTGAGGCCATGAAGAGCATCATCTGGCTACTTCTAACACTGTCCCTTTAATATCACTTATAACTAATAAAATTCTTTTTTTGTTTGTTTGTTTTTTTTGTTTTTTGTTTATCGAGACAAGGTTTCTCTGTGTAGCCCTTGGTTGTCCTGGAACTCACTCTGTAGACCAGGCTGGCCTCGAACTCAGAAATCCACCTGCCTCTGACTCCCAAGTGCTGGGATTAAAGGTGTGTGCCACCACTGCTCGGCTAACTAATAAAATTCTTAAAGCATTTAAAATTAAATATTTTAATTCATTTGTCATTTACCACTTTGGAAGGCAGTTTCTGAAAAAGTTCACTGATGAGCCGTCCCGATGGATTTGTGGCTACAACTATGGCGTCAAGAAGCTGTTCCAGGATCTCCTTCAGGTAACCTGGAGGAGACTAGAAGGAAAGAAAGTGAAGAAAGAAAAACAAATCCATAAATAAATGCTAAGTATCAAATAGTTTTTAAGATTATAGCTAATTCAAAAGAGCAACTACTTAGCAGTATTTATCCTTAGTTCAAGTTTCAAGAGTACCTTGCTTGTTAACTGAGAACTACATGAAATTAGTGAAGCTCTTCTAATATTTCTGTAATTAAGTCTCTTAGATCAAGTCCTATAATGAATCTTAATTTTGTAATAAATACTATAAAAGTATCATATATGTAAGTTTGGAAGTCTATAACTTTTTGGGATCTGAGTAACTGAGCCACATATAAACACTTATGTATGTACATGTGTACATACACACACATACTTCACTATATCATTTCTATATAGCTCTTCATAGTTCTCTTCAAATTAAGTAAAAACTAAATGGAGTTTAGTACACTTATATACAACATTTCTGTCCTTCAGACCTAGCACTGAGTTTAGCCGCACCTAGTTAAGTTACTGCTGCAGTATATGAAATTTTGTGCCCCAAACAGAACTTAATCAAAGAAGGTCCATGTTTGTAGCAAATTTCTACAGTGAGCAACGGGATTGTTTCAACCCAAAACTTATAATAAATAGTACTTCAAATTCAACTCATACTTTTGTGTAAAAGAAAATAGGATTAATGGTTATTTAGGACTTAAATTATATATGCACTGGTATTTTCACATTTATTTTTAATGTAGTCTCAAGTTTTAAAGTCCTTGCTTCTTTCTTCCCAACCCAGCCCCACTACTCTAGAAACACTTTGCAGGTGACATTAAGTATTAGGACACATGAATACATTTATTCCAGGAATTGAAAAACTAATAGGAAAATCATTCTTGAGTTAAAAGTTTCAAGATTAGACATTTAGCTCAACTGGTAATGTGTCTGACTAAATTACAAGAAGCCCTAAGTTTGATGCCAAGAACCCCATATAGCAGACTTGTAGTAAGATTTGGAGGTACTGGAATTGGGGCAAGTTTTGCTGACAATAGAAGGCTGAGGATGATCAAAATATATAAATCAATGCTAATAAGAATGGGCAATATTTTATTTAAACTAGAAATCAGGCCATGATGGTGTGTATGTTTGGCCCGGTGAGTGGCAGGCACTATTAGGAGGTGTAACCTTGTTGGAATGTGTATGTCACTGTGGGTGTAGGCTTTAATACCCTAGTCCTAGCTGCTTGGAAGTCAGTCTTCTGCTAGTCGCTTTCAGATGAAGATGTAGAACTCTCAGCTCCTCCTGAACTATGGCTGCCTGGATGCTGCCATGTCTGTTCATGGTAGTAAAATCCTAACTAAGACACAGACTAAATAAGAATATAATTTAAATCATATGATAATGTATCCTAGAGAGTTTTATAAACTATCTTTGAAAAAAAGCCATACATATATAGATGTACAATAAAGTCAAATAATCTATATTCCTTTTTAATTCAGCTTTTAAAATTTATTTTTATTTTATGTACATTATGTTTTCTACCTGTAAGTATGTCTGTGTGAGGGTATCAGATCTTGGAGTTACAGTTGTGCCCCACCTTGTAGGTGCAGGGAACTGAACCTGGGACCTCTGGAAGCAGTAGTCAGCACTCTTAACCTCTTAGCCATCTCTCTAGCCCCCAAATAATCTATACTCTAACTAAAATTTTATAGCAAAGCAAAATAACATATAACAATTTTATAATGCCTTTTCTTTCAAAAAAGAAAAGCTTACAGCTATAAAAGAATCTTAAGAGACATAAATATGAATATATAACATTTCTCTTATTTTTTATCAATTATGTAAATGTAATAAATGGATAAAGAAAGGCAAGCCCTTTGTTAGGAAGAGTTTCAGCAGGAAAGATTGAGAAATGAGAGAAGGTAATGGGCATTCATAATAAAACAACTCAAAATTCATTGATTACATATATGAAAGTGTCAGAAATAAAAAGTGTAAAAGGCCACATCCTAAATTTTATTTTTTGGCTAGAGCTATAGAAAGGCTGGGGAGCTCAGCAAGCAATATTCTGCTAGTTATTTCTCCTTTATTTGCCTTCTTGGGTACCAGGCACTGAAGTGACATACATGGAGGTAAAACATCCACATACATTGTTTACATTTACTTCTAGGGGGCTGGAGAGATGGCTCAGTAGTTAAGAGCAGCTCACAACTGTCTGTAGCTTCAGTTTCAGGAGATCTAACATCATCACACAAATACAGACAAAATAACAATACATGCAAATTTTAAAAAAAAAATCATTTTAAAAGTAAATTTGTTTGTAAGCACAGGTAAGAGCAAATGCAAAATCCCAGAGTTCAGAATCCACCTGGCAAGTCTTAGGATCAAGCAGTGGATACCTAGTGTCTAAATATTAAAGTAATCCTGACAGCTGCTTACAGCGTTTTTATCCTGGTACCACGATTAAGCCCGTCTAATTCCTTTAAAGGTATTGATAAAGCACCCGCAGAGTATAACAATTTTTCTTCACTTTCACCTTTTTCTCCCCACCCTCTTTTCCAGATACTGGCCAAAAGACTAAGCGTGCTTTCCTGGATACGGTGAGCTTTCTCACTTTCTCTGAAGTCCCTTTCCCCTTATGCCATGCAGCTGCCTTTCAACCTCCACTGCAAAATGAATGCCTTTCTTTCTTCTCCACCTCCCTACTCCCAGTACCTGCCAAGATTTTCAGCTTGCCTGTCTTTTTGTTTTTCCTCTCTAGTTCTAACTGTCCTCTACCTTAAGAAAACAAGGCATTCCTAACTAAGATGACTCAACTGGCTCTCTGAAATTTTAATCACAACATTGCCTACCTACCATTATATACTGATAATCTAGCACGACTGGACTGAACTAGCCCTTGATAATATCATGGTTTTTAAAATTGAACAGATAATATGCATTAATATAAAAGCAACCCATGGAAACAGCCATGAGTAGCACTGTCCAGGATGTTTAAGGTCACATGAAACTGGAGTGTGGTTCTCCAGTTTAGTGTCCACGTATGCTCTCAAGCACTAACACAATGGCTTCCCACAATGGCCCAGAAAGATCAACAGTGTTCCCTCCTCTTTGGCAAGGTACTCATGCTGCTGTGTGCTCACACTTACGCCTTCAGTCAGTGTTCCCTGGTTGTCTTGCCCATCCTCATCATCGTCTTCGTCGTCTGCTTCTCCTTTCTGAACGAACTCATTTCTTGTGCGAAGGTACAAATCCCAGAGCTTACAAGCAGCTTTATATTCAGGGGAATCTGGCTGTACATCAGCAAAGACAGAGAAAGAACATTCACTTTTATTGACAATTCCTAGTTTTAAATCATACTGTTTAACAGAGAACTGCTATTTTAAGAGACAAATCTGAAAATACAATTATAATTATTTCAAAATTCTCATGATTAGACTATATACAGAACTTAATCCATTTTCTAAAAGAACAAAAACCTGACTATTCATTTTAAAGGCATTCTGAAGTAAATTTACAGGAACACTTGAGACAGAAGACAAATTATTTGCTAACTTAAAATTAATTATAAAAATTCCAATATAAAGCCCTATTATAAAAGATAGAACTGGTGAAATTACTTCTACCTTACATTAGACTAAAAACAAACTTCAAAAAACTGAAAGAATTAAACTACCTAAAAAACAATACCTAAATATACAAGAGCAGAAAAAGGTTTCAAAGAAGCAAAGATATGAGGAAAGTCTAGTGAAATAGTTGTGATGGTGTGAATGAAAATGGCCCCATAGGCTGACAGGGAGTGGAACTATTTGGAGGTGTGGCCTTGTTGGAGGAAGGGCTTTGAGGTTTCAGATGCTCAAGTCAGGCTCAACATCTCCTGCTCTTCCTGTTGATACAGATACACATCAGCTATGAATCCCTCACCTTATCTACTTGCATGCTGCTATGCTTCCGACCACTATGGTGATGGACCAAACCTTTGAACTGTAAGCCAGACCCAGTGAAATGATTTCCTTTCTAAGCATTGCCCTGGCCACTGGGCAGTGGTGGTGCACACCTTTAATCTCAGGACTTGGGAGACAAAGGTGGGTGGATTCTGTGTTCCAGGCCAGTCTGGTCTACAAAATGAGTTCCAGGGCAGCCAGGGCTATACAGAGAAACCATGTCATGAAAAGCAAACAAACAAACAAAAAAGAAAAAACAAAAAAGCAACAACAAAAAAAGAGTTGCGCTGATCACAGTGTCTATTTACAGCAATATAAACTCTAACTAAGACAATAGCCAATTCAAGTTCTAGAAGAAGAGAGAATGGTATATAGGTAATATACGGAAATATTAAGGCTGAAAACTTCCCCTGAGAAAAAATATCAATGCAATTTGCAAATCAAAGCTCACAAGTTAAAAGTGGGAAGTCTAGGTGCATCACAATAAACCAAAGAGAAAGAGGGAAAAAAAAAATCCAGTGAAACAAATCGCCTATAAAGAAACTGCAGTTGTGGTAACACATAACTTTCTATCTGTTGTTTTCTTATGTGCTGAGGATCTACCCTAAGGCTTTGTGCTTGTTAAGCAAGTTTTCGGTTTTTAAAACAATAAAGAAAATAGAGAGTAAAATGTTGGGTGTGGTGGCCTGAGCCTGAAATTCTAATCCTTTTAAAACTGGGGCAAAAGCACTGCCGTGAGTGTGGAGTGAGTGTGGAGTCGGCTCAGGCCCACAGTGAGTACAGGGAGTCAGGGCTACAGACAGACTCTGGCTCAAAACAACAGCAGAGTTCTAAATTCTCAAGTAAAAAATTATGTAAAATAACAGTAATTTCTAAAATTCAAATTCTGTCACAAAAGAAGTACTAAGCAGCATGAGTAAGTAGAGGTGCTCAGAGTATAATTACTATATGGTCTTCGTACTGATTGCGAGTAGTAGTAATATGATAATTAGCTTCTTATTCTGACAAGGTAACTTTTTTTTCCGCCCGGCAGGAAGTAGATTTTTAAAAAATTAACAAAAGTCGGGTGGCGGGTGGCGCCTGTAATTCCCAGCATTTCTGAGTTTGAGGCCAGCCTGGTCTACATAGTGAGTTCCAGGACAGTCAGGGCTATACAGAGAAACCCTGTCAAGAAAAAAACAAAAAAACCAAAAAACCAAAACAGACTCACACAAAAAAATTTAACAAAATGTATTAAAAAAGCAAGAAAATTAAAGTCAATATTTGATGGTAGGAACACATTCAAACACAATGTTAACTACGAAACCTAAATGGATGAAAGAATGAAAAGTATGAGTACTGAAGTTTTAGTACCATGCTGAGCTACATAGTAAGACTAACTTAATCCAAGAGTTGAAATACTCTAGTTAAAACACAGGTTATGGGTGAGCAGTGGTGGCACACACCTTTAATCCCAGCACTTGGGAGGCAGAGGCAGGCGGATTTCTGAGTTTGAGGCCAGCTTGGTCTATAGAGTGAGCTCCAGGACAGCCAGGGCTACAACAGAGAAACCCTGTCTCGAAAAAAAAACAAAAAACAAAAAAACAAAACAAAACAAACACAAACAACTAAACAAACAAAACACAGGTTATAGGGCTGGAGAGATGTCTCAGTGGTTAAGAGCACTGACTGCTCTTCCAGAGGTCCTGAGTTCAAATCCCAGCAACCACATGGTGGCTCACAGCCATCTGTAATGGGATTTGATGCCCTCTTCTAGTGGGTGTCTGAAGACAGCTGCAGTGTACTCATATAAATAAAAAATAAATATTTAAAAAAAAAAAAAGGACTAGGGTTTGGTTCTGAGAACTCACATAACAGCTCACAACTATCTGTAACTTGTTTTAGAGGATCTCTTCCGACTTCTGCACATGCACTTACACACATACAGGCAAATACTCATACACACACACTTTTTAAGTTACTAGACATGATGCATGTACCTATAATCCTAGTATTTTGAAGATGGAGGAAAGAGGATCACCAGTTCAAGGTCAGTTTATAACTATATAGTGTTGGACATCAGTGAGCTGAGCTCAACACCCCCAGCTGAGCTGTTAAGAGCGAACATCCTGCAGCTCAACTTGATTCCTGTTTCCCGCCTGCCCGCTGTGGTAGGAACTTCCCAGGTGCCTGACTTATGGCTATGATTGTTTTTTCCTGTTGTTTTTCCTGGCCTCTAGTATATATTGCTGGTCCCTCAGTAAAGCTTTGCCATTTGCTTACTGAATGACCTGAGTCTGTGTCTTCTGACAATCCATCCCTCAGACCAACACCTGATACTTGGTACCACAGCAGCGAGGATGCTGTCTTACAGTATTCCCAAATTAAATAAATAAAAAATTTAAATGTAAAAAAAAAAAAAAATTTAAATGTAAAAGATTTAAAAAGAAAAAAACAATTATAAAATTAGATACTTTCCAAAACTGATACTTTCTTACCTTATAATAGGCCTTTGCATTGTTAAAAAGCAGCTGGAAGTCAGCAGTCAGCAGATTAACATCATCATATTCTTCCATAAGTTTCTGTTGGATTTTCATCAAGTCAATGGGCTGAGAAACCACTTCATAATAGTCTGGTTGATTTCTGTTATAATTTAAGTATTTTTAATGACACTAATTCAAAGCATATAAAAAGTTTTACTTCAAATCTATCTGTGTAATATTCAACACATGAAGTGACAAGTCTAATTACAAATTCCCCAAGAGACTCTCCCTCATTACTAGAAAGTAAAAGGGAATACCAAAAGCAAGATGAAGGTGTACTCTCTTTTCAAAATATATATTAATCATACAAAAAAATGAACATGATGATAAGGTTTATATGTTAAATACCTAAGGTTAAACATAAATATAAGTATCTAAGGGTACCAGAACTAAACCTATGTGAATGGTATCTTCTATAAGATTTCCTCATTTCCAAAATGGCTCACAACAAAATTCAAAGGTCTTTTTAAAAATTACACAATGAGCCGGGCAGTGGTGGCACATGCCTTTAAACCCAGCACTTGAGAGGCAGAGGCAGGCAGATTTCTGAGTTCAAGGCCAGTCTGGTCTACAGAGTGAGTACCAGGGCAGCCAGGGCCAGAGAAACCCTGCCTCCAAAAAAAAAAAAAAAAAAAAAAAAAAAATTACACAATGAGTCAAGCATAGTGACACACCTTTAATCCCAGCACTAAGGAGACAGAAGTGGGCAGGTCACTATGAGTTTGAGGTAAGCCTGGCCTACACAGTGAGTTCCAAGACAACTGGATCTACATAATGAGACTGTGTCCTGAAAAAAAATTAATAAAATGGGTTATTTTTCCTCATTTAGTGATCACAGAACCTTTTCTGGCCATGTACTATTATATTAGTTATACTACTTCATAATCAACTAATAAACTTAGAAAGGAGACAGATGCTTACCAAATGTAAAAGATCTAAAACTGTATCTAAGCACAATGGTATAAGAATAATAAACACAAAGATCAGACAGTGAGGCTAGGGATGTAGCTCTGTGGCAGGGTTCTTGCCTAGGATGAGCATGGCCCTAGTTCAACCCTCAACACCACCAAAGGGGAAAAGAGATGGAGACCCAGGATAGTGACAAGAGATACACGCTGAAAAGGAGAGACACAGGGGGATAACAAAGCAATTTCAGAGATAATATGAGAATTAAGTTCCTAAGATAATTTCTTGGGGCTCATGACAAGCAAACCTAAAAATGATCTGAGTGATTACTTTCTGAGTTTCCCAAAAGGGTTATTTAGCTCTTTTTTAGATGTATAACAGAAAAGTGAACACAGTCAAAGCATGTCATTGTCATTAATGGTTTAATGCCTTTGGAGAGCTTATAGTCATTCTTCCATTATATATATTTGCCTTAAAAAAAGAAGTTTAAGTATGTCATAAAAGTTCTAAGAACATGAATCAGCAAAATGCTCAACAGGGAAGGACAGTGCCTGGCTCCTAAGCCTGACAACCTGAGTTCAGTCTCCAGAACCTCAATAGTGGACGGAAAACCAACTCCTCCAAGTTGTTCTGTGACCTCCAGACATGTACACTTGAATGAGTTGTGCACAAAATTTGTAATGTTGAAAACATCCTGAAGAACTTATTTTCCAAAACAATTGAGTAAGCACTGACATACGTTTGAGTACTAATGTCATACAATCAAGGGACCACTATTTAAAACCAGGAAACAAATATATTCTGCCAGCTATTCCAGTCTTGTCCTTCACAATGAAAAAATCAAGTACAGAAATCCTGTTTTCATTTTTTTCTCTTAGTTGCCTTCATCCTAAGTAGCTATTCAGCTTTCCTTGATTTTCATATATTTTTGAAGATTATAGAAGATTACTTTGTAAAGCATTACTCAACTGGAGTGTTTCTTCTGGTTTTCTGTTGAAAATCCAGCCCCGCTCCAGAGTCTGGTAGAGATGATGTGGCTATATCTCATGCTATTTTACCAGCTCACACAGCTTTTTCTAAATCTGATAAGGTTACTTCTGATCATTTGAACATGGCAGTGTTTGCTAGGTTTCTCTACTGTTTCATTTGACCTTAATAAGGAAATACATTCAGAAAGCCCATTCTTAGTCATACTTTCAATTTATTCATTTATTATTTTTATATGGATTCCTGAGTTACTACTTTACCAAATGGGTTAAAGGCTATAATAATAGGAACGATTATTATTTTTGAGACAGGGTCACACAACTATGTAGGCTAGGCTGGTCTTGAATTCACACACATCTACCCACCTCTCAATGCCACCACATACAGCCTATGTTATTATCAAACTGCTTCAATGTCTGGCAAGTGGGTGTCCTTTTTAGGGTAGCTTCAATATTTTGTTTTAATTTTTCATGTTTTGAGACAGGGTTTCACTATATAATCTACGCTGACCTAGAATATACTATGTAGGCCTCCCAGTCATGATGCACCTGCCTCAGTCTCCTGAATGACAGGAATATAAGCAAGAACCATCATGCTCAGCTGACAGTTTCTATTTTCTCTGTTCTTCTAACATGTTCTCATCACTTTCCATGTACTTGGTTATTTCCTGACACCAAACAGTTCTCCAGGATCATCCCAGTCTCTGTTGAGTGTTGTATGTGCACATTTTATGCTGTGTCAGTGGGAAGAGCAAGGGAATATAGATATGCTTATAAATAAATATACTTTTAAATATCTCCGAACCGACATACATTAAAAACCATGAAAATCAACTCCTGCAATTTCTCCATATGCACAATGTAGCACGCCCACACATATGCACACAAATAAATAAATAAATAAGTAAATAAATAAATAAATAAGACTGAAATTAAGATTTAAAAAAAAGGCTAAAATTGAACCCAAGACTTAACCCATTCCTTATGAAAAAATACTTAATTACCAAACACTTTAACTTTAGACCCTATGTCAAATCTTCTCACTTATGTAATTTTCCCAACTCACCTCCGATTTGGAGCCCTAATGAACAGCTCACAGAGGAGTCTGCCCTGCTCATCCTTATAGTCTCGGATGGTGTTATAGAGTTCATGGCACACAGCGATCTACACAAAGAAAAGAAAATAAATAACCAAACAACATCCAATGAAGACCTAACAACAATATCTCCAGAAAAAGAAAATAGAGAAGAAAAGGAAAACCTCCAAATTACCCAATGGGATCCCCAAGTCTGATATATGCTGAAAGGACATAGTTTTTAAAATAATGTTTGGGAGGCAGGAGGAGGAAATTGCTCTAATTTAAGGCCAACCTGGTCTACAGAGTGAGTTGTAGGTCAGCCAGGGGTATATAGTAAGACCCTGCCTCAAAACACCAAAAATAAATATAAAAATAAACTAACAGAAAATACTATAAGTTTTTGTAACTTTTTTAAAAAAGATTTATTTATTGTATGTAAATACACTGTAGCTGTCTTCAGACACCCCAGAAGAGGGCATCAGATCTCATTACGGATGCTTGTGAGCTACCATGTGGTTTCTGGGATTTGAACTCAAGACCTTCTGAAGAGCAAGCAGTCAATACTCCTAACCGCTGAGCCATCACTCAAGCCCATTTTGTAACTTTTATTAGATCTGTGTCCCCCACCTTCATTTCCAGTTATTAAGATCACAGGTATTCATTACCAAGTATGATTCTGACTTTATTTTAAACTAAATCAGCTTACTGGATTAAATAATTGTTTAAAAATAATCTAGCTTAAAAATATAAAAGTTTGGGCCAGGCGGTGGTGGCACACGCCTGTAATCCCAGCACTCTGGGAGGCAGAGGCAGAGGCAGGCAGATTTCTGAGTTCAAGGCCAGCCTGGTCTACAGAGTGAGTTCCAGGACAGCCAGGGCTATACAGAGAAACCCTGTCTCAAAAAAAAAAAAAAAAAAAAAAAAAAATCTAAAAAAATAAAATAAGATAAAAAAAATAAAAGTTTGAGGGGCTGGGGAAATGGCTCTTCCAGAGGTCCTGTCCTGAGTTCAATTCCCAGCAACCACCTGGTGGCTCACAACCATCTATAATGGGATCCTATGCCCTCTTCTGGTGTGTCGTGTATTCACATATATATAGTAAGTAAATCAAAAAATATAACAATAATGCTGGAGCCAGAGAGATAGGTCAGTGGTTACAGATACCAGCAGCTCTCTCAGATGACCTGAGCCTGACACCCTGTTGGTTTCCAAGGACATAGCTCAAGGTCTAGGGTGTCTGACACCATCCTTTGGTCTCCGAGGACACAGTGCCTTTACATACAGGCAAAAAAATTCATTCTAATAAAAATACTAAAAAAATAAGTTTTAAAAAATCCAGGGGCTGGAGAGATAGCTCAGCGGTTAAGAGCACTGACTGTTCTTCCTAAGGTCCTGAATTCAATTCCCAGCAACCACATGGTGGCTCACAACCATCCATAATGAGATCTGATGCCCTCTTCTGGTGTGTCTGAAGACAAATCAGTGTACTTACATATAATAAATAAATCTTTAAAAAAAAAAAAATCCAAAGGGGGAGGGGACATGGGATAGGGGATTTGTGGAGTGGAAACCGGGAAAGGAGATAACATTTGAAATGTAAATAAATAAAATATCCAATTAAAAGGAATGATAAAAATAAAGCCACCTAAGCTGGGCATTAAGGACACACAATGTTAATTCTAGTACTGAGAGTCTAAGACAGAAGGATTGTGCACTCAAGCAAGCACATTAACCTGTTAAGCTAACTCGGCTAACTCACTAACTCCTTTCCCCAAGTCACAAACTCTTCATCTTTGAACTTCCTAGTAGGTGCCAGTACTTTCTTACAATTTATTCATTTGTTTATATTCCACACTGGAATCTATGCTTCATGTGAAAATGGAGATAGACTCAAATAGAGCCATATTCCAATAACTCGAATAGTGCTTACAACTTGCTACCAACCCTGACCTGAGTTGGATCCCTGGAACCCACATAGTAAAATGAGAAGCCTTGACTCTCAAGTTGCCCACTCATCTCTACATTCCAGTCACAGCATGTGCATGAGCACACATGCACGTATACGTGCGAGCAGGCAGGGACACACACACACACACACACAATCAGTGCTCACCACATATCCAACACCCCCTTTTTAACATTTATTTATTTAATGTATGAGTGCTCTATCTGCATGTAACCCTGCATGCCAGAAGAGGGCACTAGATCCCATCATAGATGGTTGTGAGCCATCATGTGGTTGCAGGGAATTGAAACTCAGAACCTATCTGAGCAGCAAATGCTCTTAACTGCCTAGCCATCTCTCTAGCCCCTCACCACATATTTTTTGTTGAACGAAAATGCACTGGTATTTTAACACAAAATATTAAATAATACCATTACTGTTAAGACTTTGGCTATAGCTATACCTCTATAAACCTATCAAACCAGTGGGGGTGGGGAAGGCCACGTAGCTAACTGCTTCAAAGATGGAAGGGTAGAATTCCCATGGGAAAGCAGGTAGAAGTCACTTACAGGATCTACAGTTGGAAGATTGGACAGTCTTCTCCTTTTCCTGCTTGGGCCTGGTGTAGGCACAGAATGGTGCCCATCATCAAAGTCTCCACTGACACTGCTGGAAGGAGAAGTAGCTCTTCTTCTCTTGGAACCCATGGAATCCAACTTCTTCTATAAGAAATAATTAGCCAAGTTCTTCTATTTAATCTTCAACAATGTCAACAAACTCTTAGCTGAGAACATATCACCACGTTTCACGTTCATTTAAGATATTTGATAGTTTTTTGCCAGAGGAATTGAACTAGCTCTAAGTTCTTTTGTTACTTTAAGTCCTAGACTTCAATGATTTTTAATCTTTTACTTATCAGAATGCTGTACCATCACACTCTGATAGGGAAAATTTGGCAGAAGTATACACATTTGTATGTCAATAATTCTACGTAAGTCAACCATTTCTTGCTCCAGATTTATCCTGGAATGCAGCTTCCTAATTCATGTAGTCATTTTTTTTAAAGTATTATTTTTGATATCTATAGGTATTTTGCCTGTGTAAGTATCTGTGCATCACATGAGTGCCTGATGCTGGAGGAGATCAGAGAGAGATCCCCTGCAACTGGAAGTACAAATGGTTGTAGGCTGCCAAGTAGGTGTTGGGAAATAACCCCAGGTCCTCTGGAAGAACAGCCAGCACTCTTACCATTGAGCCATCTCTCCAGCCCTCTGGTCTTTAACAGTGTACTGGAAGCATTGATCTCTAAGACCCCAAAGCAGCCAGATAAACATGGGGACTCTAAGTCATTACAATGAGTTAGCAACCTCAGCTGCTTTCCTGAATGACTTACAATTATAATTAATACCTCAGTGGGCCACAGTGTAGAAAATGAAACTAAGAAGCAGTTATGAGGTAAAGGGGATGGACCAGTAAACTTTTTAGCACAGCAGAGGCACCCTCAAATTAACACCTTGAAAATGAATTCTCCATGTAGAGCAGAATTCATAAAAATACCTCTGTGAAACAAAGTAACTTTTTTTTATGTCTGGGAAGAAAGAGCAACTTGTTCACTGAAGCCTTCCATTAAGTCTTTCCTTTCAGTTAGAGATGTACACTATATTCACAGATTTTGGAAAATAGCTTTAAGTCTTACTAGATAATCTGGAAGAACATGTTACACACATGGGTTCTTGGGTAAGGTGTGGACATTTAGAAACACTTGCTCTTAGCTTTATTTAGCTTGACTGACATTTTTGTTTGTTTGCTGACTTCATAATTTTTATTGTTATTTGCAGTACTAGGGGCTGAATGTAGGACCTCTCACATGATAGGAATGTACTCTAACACTGAGCCCTATCACTAATACAAAAGAAACTCTGTGTGTGTGTGTGAGAGAGAGAGAGAGAGAGAGAGAGACAGACAGACAGACAGACAGACAGAGAGTGTTTGTGTGCAGGACACAGGTTGATGTTGGATGTCTCCCTTTAGCACTCCCTCCCCACCCCCATTTTGGACAAAGGGTTGTTTATTAGCCCTGGAGAATATCCAGTTGTCAGTGCCTGAGAGCTGCCTGTCTCTGCCCGCTCTGTGAAGACGCTACAGTCACTACCACCCACACATGGCTTTCATGTGGGTGCTGGGGATCCAAAGTCAGATCCGCATTTTTGCACAAGTACTTTACCCAATGAGATACCTTCCTAATCCTATAAGACACTATTCTTTGGTAGGCACAGTGGTACAAGCCTTTAACTCCAGCACTTAAGAAGAAAGGCAGAAGCAGGGGAAATCTCTGTGCGCTCAAGGCCAGCATGGTCTACATACTGAGTTCTAGGTCAGCCATGGTTACATAGTGTCTCAAATAAAAAGAGGAAAATGAACTATTTTTAAAATAACTTTACAATGTACCTATTTGGGCATAATGTAAGAAATGCAACCATAGAAATAAATTACTACAGGTAAAGGGTATAGACCCAAAGAAGTCCTACAATGCTTATATAATTTAACAGTAGTATCAAACAGTGCATTGTAATTTCAAAGGACTTTCCAAAAGCTAAAAGTAACAACAGACTTGAGTTTCACTCAACTAAATAAACAACAGTAGACCAGTGGCTGCCAGTACTACAAAAAGAAAATTGGGCTCTCCAGGAAATAGAAAGCAAGAACAAAACAAACAAACAAAAATCCATTGGGCAACTAAGAAACAAGAGGGGTCTCCTATCTCTTGCTTTGAACTAAAGTCCACACACTGTTTAAAACAGAACCCACAGTGATCATGTTCATTCTACGCTTTGGTTTATTTCCAAGTGTATTAGTTTGAAATTGGCTAAAAGTGGTTAAAAGCTTCTACAACCTTAGGTCAAGAACACCCAGGTCCTGTTGTTATTTATAAAATACTGCTAACTGATCACAATTCCAAAATTTAATGAAATTAACGACTAATCCTTGGAAACAACCTGATAAACATAGGAGGGACTCAGATGGGAAGGATTATTACAAAAAATTCAGATTGTTGAAGGGGAAAGATAAGTAACGACAGAAATAGGAAAGGGTGAAGATGATCAGTAATTTACCAGCTTTACCAGAGCACAACCAGCACCTCGAAAAGCCAATCTCCTCATTATGTCTGCAGGCCAACTGAAGCCAGTGAGAGAAGGGAGGGCTTTATAAGGGCTTATTCAGTTAGTCTATTCAGAACTGAAAGAGAAGAACAAGGCAGAGAAAGGGGAGATAGGGGATAAATGAGTTACGAGCAGACAGAACACATACACTCAAACAGACTTGCTGCAGAGAGACACAGGCACACCAGTCAGTTCTCAGGTGCACCTGACAGTTCTTTCATTTAAAACCCAATGCTTCCACATGCTTAGAAATGTCTCACTGAGTTTCACCTTTACTCACATGAAATGACTGTCAATTCCAGGAATGACACATGCCTGCCCAAGTGCCCCCTAGTCAATAAGAGCAGAGTTCAATCACAGAGCTGGGATGGAGAGTGAACACATGTGGGAGGCTCACATGTGACACCAAGTGTTGGCAAGCTGGAACAAACCAAGAACGGCTCATGAGAGCAAACTCTACAAAATTCTTCCTCCCCTCCACCCAAGAATCAAGGAAATGCCATTTCTTTCCAAAAGCTCTATCTGAACTGGAAATACACAGCATTTAAGTTTAGCGGGGCTTTAAAAAGTCTTCATGTATGTTGGCAATTCAAAATAACTGCTTTTTATAATGCACTGGAAAACAAATGACAAAAAATGTAAATTATTAGTTTTGAGTATATTGTAATTTTAGATGATACAACAGCCCAGATCCTTTAATCATTAATACACTTTCAAAAAATAAAAGATACAAGAGAAAGATTTTTTTTTAATTTTTCTTATCCAACGTATACATTTCAACATGTAATGTGAAAGCAACAACAGATCCACACTCAGACCCTTCTACCTCTAATTATCTGTACGATGTTAGCCAAACCGCAACTCAGATCTGTTTCTTCATCTTTAGATGGAAACTAGGGCTGAGCAAACAGCTAGGCTAGAAGAGTGGTTGCCAAGCAGACTGAAAGGCCCCGGGTTCAATCCTAGTACCACATGCAACTGGGCATGGTGGTGTACACACGTGATACTAGCATTAGTTCACTGTCATCTCAAAACAAACACAAACAAATAAAAATCCCAAATGAAAACAGCAAAGTACACCTATAGCCTTTTGGCAGTGAAGAAATAACACACAAGAAATTACTCTGAAATTTCAAAGCAAAACTCTTAAGCTCCCTAGGCACAAGAACTGGGTCTTCTTTATTTTTGTATGCCATTCTATAAAATATTGCTGCATATAAACTAAATGTACTGAAAATGCATGAGATGTTTAAAACAAAATTTTGCATCATTTAAAAACAGTCTTTAAGTACTACTTCATATTTCTTTATCCATAAACTGAAAACAAATGATTCTGGGGTTTAATTTAGATGTTAGGATAGCCTTATTTACAGTCAAAAATCCAAGAGTCTGACAACGAATCTGGACACTTGCAGTGCACAATGAATTACTACAGGAGCTGGGGAGAGGGCAAAGTCAAAGTGCTTGCCATTCAAGCGAGCATGAGGGCCTGAGTTCAGATCCCAGCACCCACATCAGAAGCCAGGCATAACTGTATCACTGATGGTACAGAGGACATGGAAAGACATTACGATCACCGGGGTTTGCTGGCGGCCAGCCTAGTCAAACCCCAGCAAACTCCAGGTATAATGAGAGAGAACTTGTCTTCAAAAATAAGGTAGCCCTGGAGAGGTGGCTCAGAGGTCAAGAGCACTGGCTACTCTTCTCCAGGGCTTGAATTAGATTCCTAGCACGCACATCACAGTCTTAACCATCTGTAATTCCAGTTCCAAGGCCCCTCGTCATGTTCCATGGACCTCTAACCTCTACACACGCAGGCATTCAAAGTTAAGTTTTTTATAGAGTACTTAAGTACAAGTATCAAGTATAGCTGCCGAATACCTGACAACACATTAACTTTTAGTATTCTGTGTTTTTTACTTACTATTTACCATTGCAACAAATACTTTAAAAGGTTTTTTTTTTTTTTGGTTAAAAAGATGGCTCAAAGACCAAAACAAGTAGACAATTACCATCCTACTTCTCACAAGAAAAGCACCTTTATCACTGCTGCTCAGAGCCTTTAATAGTTATCTACTCCTTAGTTGTTGTCTTTTGTTGTGGTTTTCTCTCTTTTTCTTTTTGCAATAAGGTCTCATACATACCAAATTGGTTTTGAACTCAGGACTTCAATTTCTGAGCCTCCTACCTCCACACGCTGAATGGTGGGATAACATGTACCACCATGTCCAGTTTTACGTAGTACTGAGGAACAGAACCTAGTGCTTCATGCATACACGAGACACTCCACCAACTGAAGTACATTTCAACCCAACTATCTTTCCCATAAAGGGAGTGATATAAAAACGAAGACAAGGTTAGCAAGTCAGCATCCTCCTTCATGATGTCTGATGTCTTCCTAACAGTCTATTAGACAGGCACATAGCTTGGGGATTTGGGAAATGCACTATTATTTGAGCAATGCTTCACACTCTAAGGTGCATCTGCACATACAGGTGTTACTGTTTTGAACCCAAACATTTCTTCAGAAGATGCTCTCCTCACTTCTCCCACCCTCCAGCAGTGGCACATGCCTGTAAATCCAGCATTCAGGAGACTGAGGCAAGTGACCCGTCCTGAGGTAAATCTAGCCACGGCGAAGATAAACAAGGATATCAATCTTTCATTTTGGATCTTAAAAACTACTAAAGCACAAAAGCTATGTTCCGCAATATTTATTTCGAATCCAATATGCTTCTGAATTACATTTGGGGGAAAAAACCCTACTACTAAATGGGTTAAGAAAGGCACTTATAACCACATTTTTGTTTTACTGCAGGTCTCACTATGAAACTCAAGTTGAATAGAACTTGCAATCCTCCCAACTTGACCACTCAAGCGCTAGAACAGGTGTTTTCCATTATGCCTGGCTCCTGAAGTAATTTTTGAAAAGTCTGGCTTAAGATAGCATATTCCGACACACGCTTTTACAGTTATTCCTACAATTTCTACATCCATTCTATTGTGTTTGTCATTTGCTTTCCAGGAATTTTATATTTTTGTCCTATCTTTCAAGTCAAATTTTCTTAAAATAATAAGACTCACTTCTTCAGAAAACAAAACTTTGAAGCGGGAAATACTTTTAAAACCAGAAAATACAGTTTAAAAACACTCAATTCGTCGTGACGTTACAAATGAGAAGCTTAAGTACCTAGCCTGTAAATAAGTCTGACAAAAAAAAAAATATTCCGTTTGGATAATCATTGGGAAAGAGAAAAAAAACAAAAAACAAACAAACAAACAAAAAACACCAAAAACTCAATAGGGAGTTGCCGAAAGCACAAGAAACCAAAAAAAAAAAAAAAAAAAAAAAAAAAGGAGGCCTTAAGAGGCGGAGGAAAAGAAGAGTTTGCCCGACCTGTCACTGGTTCTGGGGCTAAAGGAAACGTTGACAGCTTTGAGGCCGCCCCGCGACGGGCGGGAAAGCGCAGCGAGGGGAGTTTCCGGGCCCCGGTTTGCCTTTGTCCCGGCGGCAGGTGCGGCCAGGCTGCTGGGCCTGTCCGAGGCCCGCCGCCGAGCCGTGCCCCGCCCCGCGCCCAGCCCGACCAGCGCGTCCGCACCACGGGGCGGGGCCTCCGCCGCGGCTCCCGCCCGCCCGCCCGGGCCGACACAAAGGCCCGGCAGCCGGCCGAGGAGGGGCGGCCCCGCCCGCCCCGGGCCCGGCCTTACCCCGCCGCTTCGCCGCCTGCAGCCCCGGCCGCGGTCCCCGACCGCCGAGCCCCGCCCCGTGGCCGCCACGGCTGCTATTGCTCCTCTGGCCGCGGCCGTCTCTCCAGCACCCGCCGCCCTTACCGCCCTCACCCCTCCCAGTACTGCCGTAAATCCAACCCGTGGCCGCCAAGCGATCCCGACTCTGTGCGACAGTGTGAGTGCGCGCGCACGCGGTCGAGCCCCGACGCGCTTTCCGGCAGTTCCTGGAACGCGTGACGTTGAACTGCAGTTCTAGTTCGCACGTGGCTCCGGAGAAGGCGCGGTGTACCTGAGACCTCTTCGGCTCCTGAAGCGTCTGCGGCCAGGATGAAGAGGCCGAGTGAGTGGGGTTGGGAGCGAAACGGGCAGGTGGTGCTTTCTGGTTGGGGGGGGGGGGGAGACTATCCATAGGTCATTGATCAGTTCCGCGTAGATGTGACCCTTGGGAGGCCGAGATCCGAATTGGGCCTGTTGTGTAGGAGGAAAGCTAGGCCCTTATGGGGGAAGACTGAGCCAGATCTCTGTAGTTAACGTGTTTTAGCCTTTTTTCGGGCCTGGCGTTTTCCTAGAACTATTCAGAACCATTGTCTATCGGCCCTGGTGACACGCGCCCTAATCATGCACACGAAGGATAACGCAAGAAGATCGAAAGTATGCAGCCAGCCTGGGCTGTGACTGAAACCATGGCTGAAATTAAAAAAAAAAAAAAAAAAAAAAAAAACAGGTTCTTGAGATTTGTAATGCTTTCCCCATAGAAGTTGGTTCCATTGTAGATCTACCGAGTCAAATTGACTGACGTTGTGGTTTATCGAGTTCTATTAAATACGTTGCATAATTTTTCAGGGAAGGTTGAGGCAAGATCTGTGTTGCCCAGGCTAGCCTTATTTTTGTAGGCTTCATGTCCTTATAAAACTCTTGAGGGCCAGGAATATGGCTAAGCTCATAAAGGCACTCGGCGCTAAGCCTTACTGTCAAGAGTTCATACTCAGCAGGGCGGTGGTGGCACACGCCTTTGATCCCAGCATTTGGGAGGCAGAGGCAGGCGGATTGCTGAGTTCGAAGCCAGCCTGGTTTACAGCGTGAGTTCCAGGACAGACAGAGAAACCCTGTCTTGGGGAAAAAAAAAAAAAGAAAAAAAGAGTTCATACTCACATGATGGGTAGAACTGACTCTTGGAAATTGCTTCCAGACCTACACACAAAATAAGTAAATGAAACATTTTGGGGATGGAATGAAGACCTAGGATTGAGTCCCAGCACCCACGTGGCAGTTTGGCGATTGAGTGCTGTCTATAGAGGGACAAGCAGTGAAGCCTCTTGTGGCTTCCTTTGCAAGAACACTGCATGCACGTGGTTGGTGGGCTGACAAGAGACATCCATATAAGTGATTTGAGAGATGCAAAACAAAGTGCTGCTTATGTGTGCAGTCTTTCTGTTTGTTTGTTTTGGCAGAATTAAAGAAAGCAAGTAAACGTATGACCTGCCATAAGCGGTATAAAATCCAAAAAAAGGTAAGTGTTCCTGGGAGACCCGGAGCAAATAGATTGCTAATGTGGCTTTGGTCATCCTCTCTGCACCATGGGAAGGCTCCATTAATGATTTAGGATTGGACATGCTACGGCTGTGGCAATATGTATACAGAGTAAGGGAAAGCCTCAAATTTGCACACTGGCATCCTTACAAAGAGCTTCTGAGCACATTTTTCTGTTTTCTGAATGCATATTAATTCCCTGTATCCTTCCAAGAAGGTATGTTGTTCTAGGGTGCTTCGCATCCGTTGTAAATTGTGGCTAGACTGGCTTATTCCCTAAGCTCTAAGTGGTTACGTATTTTTGGAGGGTGAGCTGTTCCTTTTGTACAAAACTGAGAATTGAACCTATGGCCTTGTGACTGCTAGGCAAGTGCCTTTCGACCTTCTCATAGAGCTGTTTTTTTTTTTAATAGGTCCGAGAACATCATCGAAAATTAAGGAAGGAAGCTAAAAAACGGGGCCACAAAAAGCCTAGGAAGGACCCAGGAATTCCAAATAGTGCTCCCTTTAAAGAGGCTCTTCTCCGAGAAGCTGAGCTCCGCAAACAGCAGGTAATCCTTGCTGGCTCAAAGTTCCAGTAGAATGTATAAGTACACATAGTTTGCAAAGTAATGCCACCACTAGTCACCCACTCATTTGTGTCTTTCCTGGCTCTGACACAGCTTGAAGAATTAAAACAGCAGCAGAAACTTGATAGGCAAAAAGAGCAAGAAAAGAAAAGAAAACTTGAAGTTAGCCCTGATGATGAGCAGTCTAATGTGGAAACTTAGGAGGTAAGGTGGGCTTCTTGGCAGTAACAAAATGTAGGCTGTCTCATCCATTTAAAATATAATGCCTGTAGTAATCTGTGGAAAACGTTAATATCCTAGTAACAACTGTTGTTTCTAATTTTTTCTTTTAGGAATCTGACGAACCCCAAAAAAAGAAAGCTAAAGCAGGCAAACAGAATCCAAAGAAGTCACATTGTCAGGAACTTAAAAAGGTACCTTAGTATAGGTTAGTGTCAAAAATGGTAATGAGATTCCTTAAGAGTCATTCCTTGCCAGCTGCTTTGTAAAGTGGGAACTTTTTAAAAGAAAACTGTTGAAATCGAAGTCTAAAGGGTGGGCAGTAGATTCTCAATGTGCTTGCTTACTAGAACTCAGTCCTGGCATGCTGTTCCCAAGCTAACCTAACTGCCTTCTAAAAAGGATTGCTAACCTGCAAGACTCACTGGGCAGATTCTATGTTCTGACTTGATCAGTTTCTGCTTTGGAGGCCCATGTTCTTTTAGAAGCTGCTGAGTAGAGGCCCATGTTCTTTTAGAAGCTGCTGAGTAAGGTTATTTGTTCAACTTTGTTGTATAGGAAATAGTGAACTTGTCAGTATTCTTCATAGTGAAGTGCAGACACAGTCCTATCTTCTAGACTTGTTAGAGTTGAGAGTTGTGCTCACTCAACAAGGAGTGCTATTCTGATGGTTTCTTATGTGACAGGTGATTGAAGCTTCAGACATTGTGTTAGAAGTTTTGGATGCCAGAGATCCTCTTGGTTGCAGGTGTCCACAAATAGAAGAAGCTGTTATCCAAAGTGGATGTAAAAAGCTGGTACTTGTATTAAATAAGTCAGGTGAGTACAAATAATCCCCTTTATCTGATTTGTGCACTGTGAGGTATGAGGAAAATATCGAACAGTCTGATTATCACTGAAGACTGATAAGATCCAACTCTGACCTCAACAAAGCCAATGAATGTGCACAATGGTGGCCAAAGACCTTGGGGGGAGCTAGTGTCTTCAAGTGATTATTCATCTGGATTTTTCTGTTCTGCTTTTCAATACTTAGTCTTTATTGGTTATGAGTTTGAATAACCACTATATTTCATATAGGAACTGATTTGAATGTTTGCCACATATACTCATACACAGAAACTCAACTCTAAACGGGGGTACAAGATAAGTTACTATGTGGGATAAAATTCTAAATGAGATGATTAGGCATCTGAGTGGGTTTGAGCACCAGGAGGAAAGAGCCCAGAAGTAAGAAAGATTTGGACAACTGGCTAAATTGCCAGCAGTGGTGTTCAAGGCTCAAGGGAAAGAAGGTATTTTGTAGAGGAAGAAGAGTGTGAGAATGTGCCTTGTAATCACTGTTGGGCTTAGGTAACAAATTCTGGAAACGGGCAAGAGTTGACTTAGTGCCTAGATTGAGTGAGCAGTACTGGAGATGCTGAGATTCACAAGTGGTTCAGTGGTACGGTGCCTACTTGGTACTCAGAAAAGGTGGTTTATTCCAATCACTACATAAAACCAAGCATGGACGTACCCTCCTGTGATCCCATCATGGGGGGGATAAAGAGAGGTTCCAGAGATGAAGGTCATTTTCAGTTCCGGCCTGAAATACATGGAGCTGTGGGGACTGAGAAGTAGAGATATAATATCTCTAAACACAGGAAGCATGGTAGGAAATTTACTTTTTTTTACCTTTAATTCCTTTCAAAACATTGGGGAAATGCAGATTAATACAATCAATAGTTAATGTTAGTCTAAAACCACTGAATTAAAGTGTCTTTTCCCAATTCAGATTTAGTACCAAAGGAGAATTTGGAGAACTGGCTAAATTATTTGAATAAAGAATTGTCGACCATCGTGTTCAAAGCCTCAACAAACTTAAAGAAAAGAAAGACATTCAAGGTACGCCAAGGTGGTCCATCACTGGTGTTATAACTATAAATACAACATACAAATTATAGGGCGGTGGTGGTGCACGCCTGTAATCCCAGCACTCTGAGAGGCAGAGGCAGGTGGATTTCTGAGTTCGAGGCCAGCCTAGTCTACAGAGTGAGTTCCAGGACAGCCAGGGCTACACAGAGAAACCCTGTCTCGACAAAAACAAATCCAACAAAACAAAACAAAAAAAACATATAAATCATAACCAGTCTATGCTGCAAGAAATTCAGTTCCTACTGTGGGATTGCCATCTAAAATTAAAAGTTATTAAGAAAACATATCTTCCCACAAGGACGAGTCGTAGCGTCCCAGCGTCCCCTCCTGAGCGTGAAGCCGGCTCTAGGTGCTGCTTCTGTGCAGCTGCCTCTTGCCATTGATGATTGTTCTTCTCTCCTTCGGGAGGGTGAGAGGGAGGGAACGCAGTCTGAATGGTCTCGGGAGAAAAAAAAAAAAAAAAGAAAGAAAACATATCTTCTTGTGGATACAAAAAAACATAGCATGAAAGGTATATACATAAATGTTAAAAAAAAGTCTTAATTGCATATATGAAAGTAGTTATGCTTATAAAATCACATGGAAATTTTTATCATATGAAGCTTAGTATAATCTCAAATATATAGAAAAATATACATAGTAAGAAAAGGTCTAGACAATACCAGTCAAATTCTTTTAAGTAGTCTCTCAGGTCAGTGAAATAACTTATTCAACTAATACTGACTAAACCACTCCACCTCGGCCTCCCCATGCTGGGATTACAGACGAGCTAAGTCTGGGTCTCCTTCCTTTTTGAGACAGTCATACGTATCTCAGACTGACCTTGTCTTGGTATGTATCCAAAGGTGGCTTAAACTTTTCCTCCTAAATTTACTTACTGTTGCATATGTGTATGTGGTATATATTGTGTGTGAACAGTGAGCCATGGTATAGACTTTATTGGATTACTACCCACTAGAAAGGGGTGAGAAGAATTTAATTTTAAAGATCTATTATTATATGTAAGTACTCTATACCTCTCTTCAGACACACCAGAAAAGGGCATCAGATCTCATTACAGATGGTTGTGAGCTACCATGTGGTTGCTGGAATTTGAACTCAGGACCTTCGGAAGAGCAGTCAGTGCTCTTAACCGCTGAGCCATCTCTCTAGCCCTGAGAAGAATTTTTTTAAACAAAGTCTTGCTACAGTATATTCTGGCCTCAGATTCATGATTCTCTTGCCTTACCTCAGTTTCCCAACTGCTAGGATTTCTGTGGTGTATTGTCACATTTATCCTCAAAATTGAGTTTTTAAACAATGACATGTGTTCACAAGTGCAATACCATCACTATGGAGGCTAAGGCATGAGGGCCAGGAATTCAAGGATAGCCTATATTATAGAGTGACTTTGAAGCCAGCCTGAGTCTTAAGATCTGGTCTCAAGATAAGATATTTAACAAACACCCTGAAGCCTCAAATATCCCTCATTACCAGAGTAGATTCACATGAACTAAAGAACTGCAATGTTATATACAATAAAAATTTTTTGATTAGCTAAGACTTTATGATTTCTGCTGTATTACAAAAGTCCTACTCTTGTGATTGCTAAGTTAAAAGAAAGTAACAGTTAAAACAAAGTTGCTGCCAGGCCGGGCAGTGGTGGTGCACACCTTTAATCCCAGCACTTGGGAGGCAGAGGCAGGCGGATTTCTGAGTTCCAGGCCAGCCTGGTCTATAGAGTGAGTTCCAGGACAGCCAGGACTACACAGAGAAACCCTGTCTCGAAAAAAACAAAACAAAACAAAAAGTTGCCATATTGATGACACCTTGTAGTGACAAAGGCAAGCATCAAATACCAGGGACACTTGTCTGTACCCATCTTTTAAAGCTCTGACCTGATGAACTACAAGCAGATGGCAGCCCACAGGCGTTCTTTAGGGCCTCTGACTTGACAGAAAGAAATATTCTCTCAGATCAAGTCCTTAGCGAAAGACTTCAGCACAGAGAAGAGGGGGAGGCACCAGATGACTAATGAGTACCCAGTGTGCTTGCTATCAGAACACACTTTTAACAAACTACCAGACCCTGACTGAGGCTGGTCGAAATCTGTCCCTCCGCTGAAGCTCCAGCTCCTTCGCCGTCACTGCCACTGCCCAACTCAGTCGCCCACTCCCCACCTTCCCAACAGCCAGAGCTGTCTAGAGCAGGCAACTACTAAAGATAAGCCCTCGCTCTGGACAATCAGCCCTGACTCTGCATAAACTTCCTCTCCCAGACCTCCTCTAGAGAGTCCACATGTTCCCTCCTCCTTTCTGCAGACACCCCTTTCCACTCTGCCCCATCTGCTAAGGTCAGACTGCACTTTCCCCCCCTTTACTTGCCTGAGTCTTTGTAAAAGCAAGAAGAAAGTTTGCTTTAGGATGTGGGGCCCCAGGACCTCCAGGTCCTTAACAACAGACAGTAGGACAGGGTTAGGGATGTAAAGGCTCCTCCCATACCTGAAACGTCATTCTTTAACAAACTGCTCAAGCTGAGGAAGTTATGGTGCAAAACCAGTAAGAAGAGAACAACAGCCAGGACCCAGATGATGATGTTTACTGAAACAGAGAAAAACCTGTGTTACAGCTTTTGGCCTTGGTAAATATAAAAACAACAGAACTTAAAGGGGGAGAGGGAGAGGGAAGGGGAGCACGTACCTTTACGGAATGACATCCTTTTCTTCTGTCTTACATAAACATTAGCAATTAATCCTATAAAATTAAAAGCCCCAAGGTCAGTGAGTCCATGAGGATGGAATCAGAACGCTTCTGCACGCTTACTCAGACAGGAGTCAAGGGAAACGGGATACTTTGCCAGATACTTATTTTTAAGTTAATAAATTCCAAGCACCCAATAGGGGAACTGAAAATTTTATGATGATCATATACAAGACTTTCATAGTATATGGAGAAGCACATAACTTTAGCCTTGTTACATTGAATACTACAAGAAAAACATCTATCAAAGAGAAATATCTGAAGTCTAGCAACTAGACAAACATTCCAGAATCCATTTCTGTTTGAAACACCTAGTTAAGCTGGCTATTGTGGTGCATGCCTTTAGCCACAGTGCTCAGGAGGCAGAGGCAGGCAGATCGCTGAGCTTGAACCTGGCCCACAGAGTGAGTTCCAGGACAGGCAGGGCTACACAGAGAAAGCCTGTCTCAAAAATACCAACCAACCAACCAACCCCCCAAAAACTAGTTAAGCTGGACATGGACTAAAAAGTATCGTTTATTCACCTGATCTAATTGTCATCTCTAAGGCTCACTGCCTCTGTCTGCTAACCCAAGCCCAGGTCTGGAAGCTTCTAGCTTCTGTACATCTTATCTAGGACTAGAATGTTTTCAGCCTCTGAGACTTACTGAATAAACTCCCTCCTTCCTAGTTCTTTCTGAACTCTGGCTGATTAAATTCAACTGTTCTGGCTAAATCTCCTCTCCACTCAGACAATCTGGCTTCTCTCTCAGCCTCTGACTTTTTCTCTCTGGCCTCAAACTGACGATCTGCCCCAGTCTTCTGGCTCCTCTCATTCTCCTTCGGCCTTCACCTGTCTGGCTTCTTCTCTCTGCAACTTGCCTCTATACAAGTTTCCCAGTAAAGCTGCCGTCTCTCTCTTTTCTCTCTGAGCTGCCTCTCTTAAGTACCTTCCCATTCCCCTCTGTTCTTTTCAGAGTCAGGCATATCATTTGTCACTTTGTCCGCCACTCAGACATCACTTTCAAACATGCATGTTTCCTTCTACAAACTAACTTTACCTTCATTGTTTAGGATTAAAGATGTGTGCTAAGGGTGTGTCTGTATTCCAGCCAGGGGGATTAAAGGTATGTGCTAAGGCTGAGCCATACCACAACTAGAAAGAAACAGGGTTTTTGTTGTTGCTTTTATTTTCAGAAACAACAAAATCTTAGGGTTCAAAATGTGAGAAAATATTCTACAACAATGGACTGTGGCGTCTCTGACAAAGTAATCTGAGGAATTAGCACTATTCTTATAAATAAAATAAAATTATATTTTAAGGGGATGTAGAAAATGGCTCAGAGGCTTAAGAGAGCATGCTGCTCTCCCAGACGAACCAAGTTTCCCAGCATTCATGTCAGGTGGCACATAACTGTAACTCCAGGTCAAGGAGAGCTGATGCCCTCTCTGGCCTCCACAGGCACCTACACACACTTGGCAAACTAAGATCCAGATCCAGATGTGCAACACATACACACAATTTTTTTATGTGGGCTAGGAAGAGAATTCAGTCCAGAAAATGCTTGCTGTTCAAGTCAAACCTAATGATTCAAGTTAGATTCCCAGAACCAACATAAAATGCAGGGTGTGGTGGTAGACTGATACCTCATCACTGAAGATAGAAGGATCCCTGGTGGACAGTCATCTTGAGGAATACCACAAAAGGTTGACCTATGGCCTCTGCACATGTGTACTTACACATACAGAGAAATGTACACACAGAAAATGAATTTGAGCTATTCTAGTTAGCAGGACACAAAAGATGGGCTTCAAGCAAGTACTCATTTTCTGTAAGTAGATAAGTGACAGAAAGCACTTGCTGATGAAAGTCTTCTAGCTACTTACATAAAAAACACCAGCTTTCAAAGTAAGTTTCATCATGTTGTCTTTCCTGGTAATGAGGGTTCCTTGGTCTGTTTAGAAGAAACTCCCAGGGCTGGAGATAGACAGCTCAGCAGTTAAGAGCACTGGCTGTCTTCCACAGGTCCTGAGTTCAATTCCCAGCAACCACATGGTGGCTCACAACCATCTGTAATGGGTTCTGATGCCCTCTTCTGTTGTGTCTGAAGACAGCTACAGTGTACTCATGTACATTAAAGAAGAAGGAGGAGGAGGAGACAAGAGAAGCAGCTCTCAAAATTTCATATACACTGTGTGTATGGAGGAGGAAGAGGAGGGCGAGGGAGGAGGAGGGGGAGGGAAGAGGAGGGAGGATTATGAGGACAGAAGAGGAAGAAGGAAAAAGAAAGAAGAAGGAGAAGCAGCAGCAGCAGAAAACTCATGGTTCTTTTGCTCAGAAATTGCAAAACCTTTACATTCCCAAACCATCTGTGTACAAACTCCTCATAAACACATACAGAGATAGCCCAGGACAGATATTACTCATTAATATAAAAGAATCTTAGGGGAAAAAACCTATTCTGTTTATTGTTTTTGAGACAAGGTCTCATTATACAGCCCAAGCTGACTGAACTTTTGGTCCTGCCGCGCCAGTGCTGGGCTTTCAGCCTTTGCTTTGTTTTGCATGCATGCGTGCGTGTGTGTGTGTGTGTGTGTGTGTGTGTGTGTGTGTGTGTGTGTGTGTGTGTGCGCGTGTGTGTGGTGTGTGTGTGTGTGTGTGTGTGTGTGTGTGTGTGTGTGAAATCAGCAGCAGTTCTGTCAGGTGTTTCCTTGCTCGAGTTTCTTTCCCCTTACAAGTTTCTGTTAAGCCCACAACTTGCCAGTCTATTTAGTCAGCTTGTTCTCAGGATCTCATCGCCTCCTGAGTGCCGGCATCGCAGGCGGGCTGCCACACCAGTCCTGCATTTCCTTAGGTACTGGGAATTTGAACTCAGGTCCTCACACTTGTGAGGTAAGTACTTTACCTACCATCTCTCTAGCATGCCTCCACATTAAAAAAAAATGCTAAAGCTAAATACCTGTTTATATTCAGTCTCAACAACTTTTTAAAAAACTTTCCCCTCCTATTACAATATGGGCATAGATAACCATGCAAGGGTTCCCACTGCTGCTCTGCACCCTGTCCTATGACTGTTCTCCTGTAGCATCAGCTCCCCTCCTTTCCTGGTGGACCGCACCCATCTGCACTCTAGCACGGACTGGTGTCTTCCAGTTAGAGGAGTAGAGGTAGGAGTGGAGGGTGGGGAAGATGGAGCTCTTACTCCAGCCACTTCCAGTGGACTGACCACAGGGCCACTCCCTCACACTAAATGACTCAAATACTCTTCTCTGCGTTTGCTTCCTCTGCTCTCAGATGTGAGGTCACCAACAGCATCTTTCTGTGCTCTCCTTACACCAGCAATCCCGCTCTTTCCTCTCGGTTGCGGAACGATCACATGTGTCTATCTGTGATCTGTGAACAGAAGTTCCACAGAAACAAGGAGTTAAATGAAAATGTAATTCTCCTGCTGGATCCTGACACCTAAGGCCGTCCCTTCCAAAAGTGCAACACGCATGTGACATTTGTAGAACAGACTTGTTAATCCAGGAGCAGTCCAGTTCTCCAAAAATGAAGAGATCTTACAGTAATCTTAATAATCACCGACACTAAATTCCAGAATAAGGAAAAGCTAGAGATTCCAATAGAGCTGTTAGGTCAAAAGGAACACAGCAAAACCATTTTGTTTTTCCATCTTTTTCTACTTCAAACACTATATGGTCTATAAAATAACTCCCATCCTATGAGGCACACAGGTAGGGATACAACCCTGAGGATTAAGAGTCTATTTATACTTGTAACAGAGTGAGCCTATTCATACATACTAAGAAAAATGTAGGCAAAGGGAAAAGAAAAAAGACCCATGAAAATCGTTGTCTTTCATTGTACTGGCTCTAAGGTGCGAAGTGTCAGAAGGCTCTGTATTTTTCTGAACAGTGTCAAAACACAGGAACAGTTGGACATTTTCACACTTTACTGGCTAAGTCCTACTTGTCTTCCATGGTCAGCAAACTTCCCCAAATCCCAGGTTATACTTCCCTGAGCTCCATCACCTAGGTGCCTTTCCCCCACAGCTAATTCAATAGCCATGTTTCTGGCGTGATACAGATGTCTTCATTGGCACACTCCAAGTTTCCAAGCTCTAAGCCACAACTGTGCTAATTATAATTAATTCAGGTCTTGGTAGCTCCATGGATGTGTAGATGCTAGCTGGCAGCAGCTGCAGCCGCTCACCTCCCGGCCTAGAGTGTCTAGCATCTCGCCATCTGTGCCTGACTATGCATGCACAACAGAGTCCACAGAGGCAGATGGCCCCAAAGGACGGGATCCCCAGAATGGTATGTCTGAATAAGGCACCCATCTAGCTCACTAGTGAGGGAAGAGCTCACACTTTTGAAAATACACACAATCCTTGAAAGACAGTGTTAAGGGAAACCCTTGGTTGGTCTTTATCACGAGGGAGGGACTGGTCTGGGAATGTGAGAGCCATGGATATCGGTAACCAAAAAGTTGGGCCGAATTTGGGACCCCCTACAGAAGGGCACGGAAGCTCAATCCAGGAGATGTGGGGCGACAAGAGCCTCGCAGCTCTTCTCCGAGGCAATCTCCTTTCCCTGGAGAATGTGGCTTCGTTATCTTCCCTAACTCTAGGGATCATTAGTAGCCTCCTTACGCTTAGGAGTGACGGGGACGTGGAGAGGCGCTCCCGGAATCCCGCCACACACTGACAGGCCAGGTTAGAGCAGCGTCAGATGAATCGTCGCCCTCGGAGGTTCAGCGCAGTCGCCTTTACCTGCGCTGGGAGGAGGGGCCGCCGCCCACGCCCCGGCCCGCCCCGCCAGCTCAGCGCTCGCTCCGCAGGCCCCAGGCCCGGGCCGCCCGCGTCCGCCGCTCTCTGGCCTTGGCCCACTGGCCGACGAACTCTGCAGCAGCCACGTAGTGCCACAACCCCTAGTTGACCGTGCCTCCCTCTGCCGGAGAGCCAGGCGCAGCAGGCGCCACGAGGGCAACCCCGTCGCCAGGGTCCTCCCGGAGAAAAGGCCGTCGCTATGGAGACGCGCCGACGGCGGTTAAATTGGGGAGGCGCAGCCCGCAAGGGAATCCCGCGGCAATTGCAACTCCGGGCGTCCAGGAGCACTGACCGGTGCACAATGCTATGGCCAGGTCGCTGCCCCAGCCCTCGTGAGCAGTGTACAGGGTTCTAGGAAAGCTAAGAGACGTACCTCCCTCGGCGATGGCGCGGGGCGGGGCCAGGGGTTGTCCGTGCCCATCGGAGACATCCGCTTCCGGGGCCACGGCCGAAGTGAGGCGCTTGGCTGGTCGGCCTGGCTGTCTTCGGCATCGTCCCCCGCAAGCCGTACTCCTTAATAATCGGCTACCTTCGTTTCGCTGTCGGTATCGGTCTTCGGCAACCATGCTGGAACACCTGAGTTCGCTGCCCACCCAGATGGTGAGGGCGCGTCTCTTTGGAGCCTAGCGACTTCTAAGCTCCCCCAGCTGGAGCACTGACTGGTGCTGCATAGTTCGCCACTCCTAAAATTGGCTTCACTTTCCTCTTCTTCTCTTCCCCAGAATGGATCCCCTTTCCCGTGGTCTGTTAACATGCCCAACTTTCCCTGGAAAATTACATTTTTGCTTCTTTACTCTCGGGCCCTACTGGTGTTGAGTGGTGCCTTATGCAAAAACTGAGTTCCCTACAAGAATTGCAGTCCTTTGGTAGTAGGACCAACTCTTCCCCTTCTTTTTCGTCCCTAGGACTACAAGGGGCAGAAGCTAGCTGAGCAGATGTTTCAGGGGATTATTCTCTTTTCTGCAGTAAGTATTGCATTACCTTTACTGTTTAATCCCGCCTCCCTTGGTTTGACTGCATCGTATATACTTTGTTTCTTTTCAGATAGTTGGGTTTATCTACGGGTACGTGGCTGAACAGTTTGGGTGGACTGTCTACATAGTTATGGCCGGATTTGCTTTCTCATGTTTGGTAAAACATTTGTGAGTGTTTATTAGCAGCAACATAAGTTTTTCTGATTTGGGAAACTTGGTTGGACCTAGTAATAAGAACCAGAGTCTGCCCTTTGTTCATCTTTTCCATTGTTTCTGTTTTCTGTTATTTGAAAAGTAGAATGTTAAGCTGTGTCAGATGGCTTGAGCTATGGTTTGGTGTGGCGCTAATTTCCTTTTGCACCTCCTCTGGGCAGTGGGATTAGATACAGTGGGGCTTCCGACTTTGCTCATGCTGCCTCCATATTGCTTTTAGTTCTTAAAACTCGCACGTGTGAACACTTAAAGCTTGTTCTTACAACCTGACATATTTTGTCTCATCAGTTTGTTAAACTTTAGCATGGTGGTTATTTGGAGATCAGACATACTTAATGATCTTTTAATCCTTGAATGGAAATAACTGCTGCCTTTCCTCTGTTCTGATCTAGCTGACACTCCCTCCGTGTCCTATCTACCGCCGACATCCCCTAAAGTGGTTACCTGTTCAAGACTTAGGCACAGAAGACAAGAAATCAGGGGACAGAAAAATTAAGAGGCATGCTAAAAATAACTGATTGGGACTGTCACGATTCAGCACCTGCTTTCGTTTCCTGTGACATGAGCTGCATTGCTTTCATGACCAAAGCATGAACTTAAACCACCTATGTTCTTAGAGCACAGCCGTGTCGAGGTCTAGTTGTTCTGGCTTCATTTCTAATCACACAAGGTGTGTACAATGAATAAACACCTCATAACTCAGTACGACTTTCTTTCTTTCTTTTTCTCCTCGAGACAGGGTTTCTCTGTGTAGACCAGGCTGGCCTCGAACTCAGAAATTCGCCTGCCTCTGCCTCCCAAGTGCTGTGATCAAAGGCATGTGCCACCACCACCCGGCGACATTTGTTTTCTTTTAAAAATATTTTTACAATGGGTTCTCACTATGTAGACGTTCCAAGTTCAAAATCCCTCTTTACCCTCCCAAAGTGCCGGGAATAGAGGCTCCCACACCCGGCGGGAAAGTCCCATTTATAACTATCCAAGTCTCATATTCCATTATGAACCGTCACACTGTTTTAAGAGTGAGTTGTTTGATTTGGTGTTTTGAGATAGGGTCTTTCAATATAGCCCTGGCTGTCCTGGAACTTGCCATGTGGACACCAGGCTGACCTTTGAACTCGTAGTTCTACCTGCCTTTGCCTTCTGAGTACTGGAATTAAAGGCATGCCCCCACCGTGCTGAGCCCAAGTGGTGGTTTCAATTAAAGTTCATGGAGCACTTCTCTAGCTGGTGGGTCCTGTGCTGCTTAGATGCTCTTGTTTAGAAAATGTAAACAACCATCTCTGTCACTATATCTTCCTAGTAGGCTTTTTTTTGGGGATTTGTTTTTTTTCGAGACAGGGTTTCTCTGTATAGCCCTGGCTGTCCTGGAGCTCACTTTGTAGACCAGGCTGGCCTCGAACTCAGAAATTCACCTGCCTCTGCCTCCCAGAGTGCTGGGATTACAGGCGTGCGCCACCACAGCCCAGCTTCCTAGTAGGCTTTTTTTAATTTCTCAGTTTTTAAAATATTATTTAGTGTGTATAAGAGTGTGCATATTGAGGTAAGAACAGTTTTCAGGAGCTGGTTATCTCTTCTTGGAGCCCAGGGGGCTGTTACTGGCTAAGCCATATCAACAGCCCCCCTCCTCATCTTCCATTGTTTTGTTCCTTTATTTGTATATACTGTATGTGGGCCCACAGGTAGAGGTCACTTCCTTCCTTCTGTGTGCATTCCAGGGATTGAATCTGGGATGTTAGGCTTGGTAGCAAAAGCTTTTGCCTACAGAACTGTTTTACACACCCCCTGGAAGGTTCTTTTTAGATTTTAATTCTAGTTGACTAGAGAAGAGGAGGTCTCAGGCTCAGAGCCCCCAGGAGCCAATGGAGTCAAACCAAATGCCTGGGAGGAAGCTATGGGCAATACTGAGAACCTAGCCCTACCCAGACTTCTCACAAGGCAGTGCCATCCATTTGTGGAGGAGCCAGACTCACTGGCCAGCCTAGACACAGGCCAGGGTGCGAACGGGCCTGAGAGGGAAAGAAGATCTAGGGTCTGGGAGTAAAGGAGAGGGGTGCTTGGAGGGAGAGGGGAAGGAGATAGGCAGTAAGTTCTCAATACTAGCACATACCTCTGGGAACTTAACTGTCAATCTGTGGTACTCTGGAATACTTTGGAACCTCTGGAACAAGAGCATTATACTTGAACATACACTTGAAGGGGGCCAAAGTCATAACTAAGGCTTGACATTCCTTTTAATATTTCCAAATGACTGAAAAGAAAAATATGCTTAAAGGCCTCATTTTAGGAGTGGGTATGGGAGAATTATTATTAATAGCAACCTTGTATATCTCAGGACTTCCTAAGTGGATTCCAACAAACAGAGAAAAGATTCTTTTAAAGATAAGACAGAAAATGAGGCATAGTATTAAATATAATGACTGATTCAGTAGTTAGAAGCACCCAGGTAGGATTAAAAATCAAGGGACTGGTGTGGTCTGAATATCCTTGCCCTATATGAAGTGGCACTGTTAGGGGGTGTGGCCTTGCTGGAGGAAGTGTGTCAATGTGTAGGTGGGCTTTACGGGCTCCTAGTGCTCAAGGTCTGCCCAGAGTGGAAGAGACAGTCTCCTGGCTGCCTTCAGATCAAGATGTAGAACTCTCAGCTCCTTCTCCAGCACCATTTCCACCTGGAAGCTGCCATGCTTCCCATCATGATGATTACAGGCTGAACCTCTGCAACTGTAAACCAGCCCCAATTAAATGTCCTTTATAAAAGTTGCCTTGGTCATGGTGTCTCTTCACAGCAATAAAACCCAAACTAAGTCAGCTGGCTAGATGGCTCAGCACTAAGAGCACTGGTTTGTTCTTCAAGAGAAACTGGTGTCAATTCATTTTAAAATGAAGATGGAAACTAAGTGAATGTTTAAATAAAAGTAGTACTGAAATATGAAAAGATCAAAAGAATTTTTTTGAGACTTCTATGTAGCCCTGTGTAGACCAGACTAGAGCTTACTGCATAGACCAGGCTGGTCTAGAACTCAAAGAATTCCTGAATTTGCTTCCCAAGCACTGGGATTAAAAGTGTACACCATTCACTTGGAAGGCAGAGGCAGGCGGATTTCTGAGTTTGAGGCCAGTTTGGTCTACAGAGTGAGTTTCAGGACATCCAGGGCTATAGAGAGAAACCCTGTCTCAAAAAACAAACAAACAAACAAAAAAGTGTGCACCATTAGTGCTTTGGTTTTGTTGAATGGGAGAACATTTTTTAAAGCTAGTAAAATAATTTGTAATATATTATACCAGTAAGTTAGAAACTAAAGGAAAGCCTTCCAGTCGGGCCAGATCAGTGGCCCGATACCCTCCCACACCCTACAGGCTGGCCCAGGAGGTCTGCAGTAACCAGGGACATAGCCTGCCTGCCTCCCAGGAGGTTCACGGTAACCAGAGACACAGCCTGTCTGCCTCTCAGGAGGTCCACAGTAACCAGGGGCACAGGAGGCCTGCTCTAACCAGAGATGCAGGAGGCCCACCCTAACCAGAAACAGCACTGCCTGCCTCCCAGGAGACCAGCTCTAACCCTGGTCACTGAGCTCCACCTGCCTCCAAGGAGGCCTGCTCCAGCCAGAGTCACCCAGGCCAGTTAACACCAGAGATAACCAGATGGCGAGATCATAAGTGACAGCGCCATCAGAACCCAGTTCTCCCATCTCAGCAAGCCCTGGATACCCTAACATGCCTGAAAAGCAAGATGATGACCTAGAGTCCCATC